>NC_067121.1:34499609-34802639 GCF_021347895.1 Acanthochromis polyacanthus
TGGGAAGAGTGCTCACAGCTACGGGAGTGCAGCATGGCTAGCACTAGCCATAGCAAACACACCGCAAAGAAACAACAAAAATCGATTAAAATCGTAATCGTCCCAGATGACTAAAAAAAATCGAGATTTTATTTTTTGGCCATATCGCCCAGCCCTATGTTGATGTAATCATAGTTATCTTAGCATGGACAACACTTGGGCTATGGGCTGGAGATTTTGCCGTTGATCGAGTTGAGCATTTTGTAGGGGGCAGTGGTGAGATCTAATGAAAGACTAATGAGTCGCATTATGAGATTTGCAGGCGTTGAAGAAATTTCACTCTTAGTTCTTGGAAGTTTGCTGTAGTGGGGTGATGATTAGAGAGTAGGGAGGGGGCTGTATGTGAATACAAAGATGAAAAGTGGTTAATTTGTGTATGGTTGCTCATCAGTAACAGTGTAAGACATCAAAGTACAAAAGGCAGTTAAATCACGAGGTCTGACAGGAAACAAAAGGTAATTGGTGAGGGGTCTGGCTAACAGCTGCAAATAGCAAAGGTGCGACAACAAAAGGTAAGAGATGGATCTGACAGACGGCGACAAATAATAGATAAAAGAATTGTGGATAACCGTGGGAAATGGAATGAAGGAGTGACATGACACGAGGAAGTATCTGTAACAAAAGATGTGCCGTTTTCTTCATCACAGGATGCAATGTTATTGGAGCTTGACTCATACCAGTGAAGAAAAGTTTAAAAAAATCTCTTCCACTGTTGCACAGATTTAGATTTTTTATTATTTTTCTTGGAGTAGCCGTCTTTACGGTATTTACAAAAGCAATTGTTGGAGTATCACTTTAAGCAGTGACATTATCAAGGCACAGCTTTAATGGCGAACCATTTAGTCTTTAGAAAATACCTTAGCAGAATAATGTTGCAACAAGGATTATGATGGAAGAATCAGTTCTGTCGTAACAACATACACGGATGATAAGCCTTCGTTCAACCAACATCACCAAAAGCTGATCACTTAAGGAGGAGGTTGGGGCTGATGGAGGGATCTGCAATAATCATTCATGAGCTCCGGGCTCCACCTGCTGTTTCTCTGTATTCCTCTCAATCTGTGTGTGTGATCGACACTGAAGCCTATCTGAAGTGATTTTTTGAGTTCTTTATGAGTTTTTGGAATGAAAATAATGTGAAAATGAATTTATACCATTCTGTAAAGAGTGTGCACAGTGTATAAAGATTGTATCCAACATTGACAGGGGCGGAGCATATCAGTACAAATACATGTGTGAAACACTCATTTCTTGTACTATTGCTCTGAAATTTTGACCTGAACTATGTAAGACCCCAGGCTTTTGCAATATTGTGTTTTCAAGCTCTTTCAGTGCTGCCACACTGATTTTCAGGTGTTTTATTAGGGAAAAAATGTAGGCGAGAAAAAAATTCATCCTAATTCAGTGTGTGCCAACATGAAATACTCTGTGCCAGTAGCACCTAGAGTAATTCTGACTGCACTGGGTGAAAATTCAGGTTGTCAGCTTTCAAATGAGACCCCAACCATGCATGTACTCCAAACAGTTCAAGAACAGCATTCAATTTACTTTCTGTAAATCTCAGTAGAAATTTCGGGCGGAAATTGCCTGGACCTTAAAGGGTTAAACAAAGGCGATGTATTCTTTCATTTGGTAACCAAGGGATTTTTCTTTTCTATATGTGTATTTATGCTCAAGGCTGTATTGCCAACTTAAAAAAAATGAACAAAGGCTAAGACCTTCTGCACCAAATCATCAGGGGCCCCAAAAGTTTGTTTAATTGGTTTTGCTCATTTGAGTTCGTGTAGATTTGTTTGGGAATTTAAGCCTCTGTAGTTCAGTATCAATTAAGACTTGTCCAGTGTTATTAGCTTATCGCAGCCCTGCCTTGTGGAGGCGACCTGTGTCAAAACCTAGTTTAAATGCCTTTTTTCATTTTTTGTTCATGTTGCAGGCACTGTGCAGGCCACAGAATTTGGTCTAATTAAATACAACAAGCCCTTTTGTGAAGAGATAAAAATGAATTTGCATTGTGTCTCTGGGCGTAAAATGCAGCTTCTAGATAGTGTCACTATATGGACTGAACTTATGAGTTTGCAAGCATGAGAGAACACACAAGATTGTATATCATTTTCTACCCTTGATCCTCTTGTGTCTGCTACTGTTTATCATCATATAATGATCATATTTCTTGCTGTGGAAATCTTAAAAATGCATATTATTTTGGTAGTAGAGTTCCCATTTTACAGCAATATAAAATTGATTTTTGATTAGATTTTCGACAAAATTCAATGGGGATGCACTTTGATCTACAGTTTACTGAGTCTAATTCTGTACTGAACCACTGAAGTTCATTCTTTGATATTGCATTTGTTAAAACCAAATGTATATCTTGTTCTGTTAATGCCATTTATCATGACAACCAACTTCTCCAGTTTAATACCCGAATAACTGTGTATTAATTTAACAGGACTAGGAGTGTTAGCGTCAACAGTAATGTATCTCCTCCTTTCTCCCTTCCTGTGCTGTCATGTCACAGGAAACGGTGACAAAATCAACTTACTTCACATGAGAAGCATGCGAGCTTATTTAACCACAGATATTTTTGCACTCTGAATGAGGCGTTTTAGTCTTTGTTGCTGACATTTCTCGCCATGGTAACCACTTCCTCTTAGCAGCATCCTCCATCCTTGAGCTTTTGAAAGGATGAGTGGGTGTGTGAGTGGGGGGGTTAATTGGGAGTATTTTGGAATTTCAGTGGGCAGTGTGATTTTTGTTCCAAAATGGACCATGAGAGGAGAAAAAAAAAGAGAAAAACTCAAGCTTTGAAGGCCAGAAACGTTGGCACCTGGCAGAGTAAGTGATGAGTCACTGGTGTAATAGCCCAGAAAAGAACAATTTTATTTAGAAAAAATACAACTTTTGTAATTTTAATACATCAGTTAATATCCTTCTTTTGCTATGAGACTAAAACTCCTAAAGTTTATTCTCTTTTTTTTAATCTGTGCTTACATAGCTTTAATTAAAGGCCTACTTGGAAGCGTTTATTCACAAAAGCTCCGGAGAGCAAAGCACTGCTGGTGCTGTACTCCTGCACTCTATTGATGTGTGTGTTGTGTTGTGTGCAGGTTTGGATGCTGACTTGCTGGCTGTCATCCCAGCGTTCTCCCGACACCCCTCCCTCAAACACCTAATGCTGGGGAAGAACTTCAACATCAAGGGCAGGTAAGGAACCACGCGGGGGAACCAGCGGTGCAGATGGTTGTGAAGATGATGCAGATGATGAATGTTTCCCCTCTTGTTTCTGCCTCCTCAGGGTGCTGGATGAAATTCTGCAGAAACTGGTTCATTTGGTGCAAGAAGAAGAGTGTGTGAGTTTGATTATGTAACATATTGTACACACACACACACACACACACACAAATTCTCTGTGGCGTTATGCACAGATGCACGCCTACAAGCATGACAGATTTGCAGCCATGAACAGACACACACTTATCACTGTTTTTGAATCCGTGCGTTCTCATTCATGTGCATTTACAGTAAACTCAATCTCCCACCTGCCACGCACGCACGAGGTGCAAACATGCGCACGAGAGAGAGTGATGCCCGACGAATGATTCATTTGGTCTCAGTTTATTCGCGAGGCTTCCCGAGGCTCTCTCTGCTCTGCAGATCCAGCCTGACAAGTAGCCTGCTCAATTATTTACCACTGTTGATGGTGATAGCTCACAACGATGCTCTGGCACTGAGTATGAGCGCGCTGACACAGGCGTGGACGGATGTAAATGTGCACGTTTAAAAGAGTTGCTCCCAGTTTGTCAGAGGTCGCGCTGCTAGTCGACTCACGCACTAAGTGATGACAACACAAATCTCAAAATCGTCGGTGAGTGTCCCCTGCAGATATTTGGCCTTGGTGGTAGCTCTGTGTTAACACTTGAGTAGATGCGTCATAGACGACGGTTAGCATCAAACGTGAGAACATGAGAACTCCAAGTAGCCTCAATGATATCATGAGCAGCAGAAATGCATGAAAATATCAGTAACTAGTGGGAAACTTCCACAGATATGCTCGTTAAAACCGGCTCATGTTATCAAAACAGCTCTGCCCCATTGAGGCCTGGACACCTGTGATATCAGGCACCAAGACACAAGCAGCAGATCCTTTAAGTCCTGGAATTTCTGAGGATTTAGGAGGCTGAGCCAACACCTTGAACTCTTTGCTATGTTTGTCAAACACTTCCTGAGCAATATTTGCAGTATGGCTGACAGGGGTCACTGCCATCAGGTAATAAAGCTGCCATAAAGGGGGTGTATGTGATGTGTAGCAATGTTTGTGTAGACATCAGACTAACATCCACATGAATGCCAGGATCCAAGATTTCCCTGCAAAACAGTACCCAGAACATCACACTGTCTCTGCTTGCTTCCCGTAGTGCATTCTGCTGCAGTCTCTTTGAAGTCATGACTCATATGAACCAAAATAAGAACCAGAGATGCCTTTCTCACATGTCAAAACATGTCATCTTTGACAGTTGCATTTTAAATGTGTAATGGTCACAGATAGTCCAACACTAATGTTACTACAACACACAGTGAGTTGCTGTTACAGCCTGTGTCACGTTGTAGAATTTTCTCACAAAGTAAAACTAAGAGTGACCTGACATCATAACGGCTGCTGAAGACTGACAGTAATGTTAATCATTTTAACTTTTCAGTCCTCCACTGAATAAACCCCCTCTGCTTTCACATCACTCCTCCTTAAATGCGCCTCAACTGACGGAGTGATGAACGGTTCTGTAATCTCAAATATTTTGTACACTTATGCTATTTCTGCAGTTACTTAGGGACTTTTAAGCTGTTAGTTAATACTATGCTCGGTTGTCATAACTACAGCGGTGTCTTTGTTAGCATAAACAGACAGGGAGCAACTTAAGCTAGGTTAGTGCAACTTTAGCAATGAAACGTAAATGAAAAGCATGACCGATGCAGCGAAGCCCGCGTCAGTCGTCATGACACGTGGCAAAGAGTGTTCAACTGAAACAGGAGACGCGTTGCGTCATTGTTAATTTCACAATCTTGTTATGAACTTACCTATCGGCTCAGCTCACTCCTGTAATGTTGCCTGGCTGTATGTTGCTTATCTGGTGTTCTCTGATATTGTCGTGCTTGACTCTTCGTTGAACCTGTTTCGGTTGACTATTTTAGTTTATGAATTAAATAAAGCTTGAAGATATTATTCTCAAATTTGACTTACTCCTGTACGTTACTGAGGATTGAATGGACTCAAAGCTCCATGTGTTGGACAAACGGCACAAGGGCATCGTTCTGTGCGACTCTGACACTTAACAGCATTTACTGCTTAATGAGAAATTAAGAATATATCAGCGTTTAATTGGCAAAACTCTAGCCGGCGATGATTATTTTGGAAAGGGCTATAATTGGCCGATTTAGTCGGTCGGCCGATAAATCGGTTGGGCTCTAGTCATTATTGAAAATAAGAATCAGTTCGCAAAAAACTTACTTGGTTAAATAAAGATTAAATAAATGAAACATGCACCAACCCATCCACGTGACCTAACAAAAAAGACCAGTTCCTTCTTCTATTCGTCCTTGGTCCAGTAGGCACCAGTAGATGTGATCAGCATGGACACTGTGACTGGTCTGCAGCTGCAAAACCTGACTGCAGTGAACAAGCAGTGTTCTGACACCTTTCTTTCATAGGCGGCGTTCGAGATTTCAACTACTTTTGCTACATTTCTGTGTGGGATTATACTGCGCTGTCAGTCTTGGTTCCTCTAATCCATCAGCAAACCTTGATTGCCCATGACCCTGTTGCCAGTTTACTAGCTGCTCTTCTTTGGAACACTTTTCCACGTAATAACTTCTGCAAACCAGTAATGCCCCACAAAACCTTTCAGTTTGAATTGTTCTGACCCAGTCGTCTAGTCATTACAATTTGGTCTCTCAGATTTTCATTATGCCCATTTTTTTTCTGCTTCCAGGACAGCAACCTTAAGAACTGACTGTTCATTCCTTACCCAAAATATGTCCCATCCCCATCCCCTCACAGGTGCCATTGTTACAAGATAATCAATATTATTCACCTCATACGTCAGTAGTTGTAACTGATCCATAAGTCTGTTGAATACAAAGCTGCAGTTAGTAGACGACTTACTTTTACAAGAATGTAAACTGGGAAAACTAGCTTGACTTTATCTGAAGAACAATATGTGTCACAGGCCAGATTAACCTTCCACCAAACATACCGTACCCCAAGGTCTAAAATAACCTAGTCTGGTGGTAAGTTGTGGCCCAGGCCAGAAGACCTGTTGAGTTTGGAGATATCAGATTATACCCCTCTAGTCCAGATTATACCTCTTTGTGTTTTTCATAAATAGGTCTGTAATTCAGTGTTTCTTTGCTGCGTAAGTTACAAAATGCCATTGTATTGCAAAATAGAGAATCCACATTAAATTGGATGGCAATATTTTTGGTAAATCGCATGGAGGCTGTTGGCCAAGATGTACCTCAGGGTCTAAAACAGCCTGCAGTGGTTTATATCCACAGGTAGGATGCAGAAGTGTAAAATAATTTGGGTGTGTTGTGGCAAATCATGTCTTGGTCTACCAAGAATCCACGTAGTTTTGAAATTGTACTTGAGAGCTGTTTAGTTTAAAGTTTATATGTCAGATTATTGTCAAGCACGATGCCAAGGAAACTGAAACAGTTTGTTGGCTGTGCTGGAAATTCACAATATTGTTTTGCAACATTTGTTAAGGTGATAAATTCAGGAATGACTTATTGAACAGGCCAGTCACACGTCTTGTTTAGTTTTCAAGGGCATTTCAGTGATTAAACTTGTGTATCGTAGTTGAGTAGGTTGAGGCTGTGCGAAATCAAAAGCCTAATATTGTATCCTTGAATATTTTGTGCGTGAGTGTTGGGTGTATAATCCAGTCTGTAGGGTATGAAATAGCCCAAATAGTACTCCATGTTATAGACTGGACATGCACAGAATATACCTGAGATAAAAAATAACTTTAGCCACGGACAAAGTCAGGGCAGAGAGTATATTTTGGCCTGTTACATGTTCCTCAGTGTTTTTGGTCTGTCACATAAACAAACTGGCTGGAAATAAATCAGATCCTCTTTTATATTAATAATACGTACCAGAATTTGACTGAGTGTGCTATAAAAAGATGTTCAAGGACTTACCATAGTCACATGAGTTTATATCTAATGACCTTTTTGTAGATAAATGTGGTGCTCATCTAAAATGCGTGCAGAAATTGAAAAATGCGATTCCATTCAACACTGACCACTAGATCCTTTAATTACTTTAATTTTGTTGCAGATTTCCACCAAGTGACCGATTTGTAAAATACCAAGGTGGTTTAAAGCAGCATTAAAAATGGAGCAAATTCACCGTACCTTCAACATTCCTAATGAGCAAAAAAGAAAAATAATCAATGATTAGCTGCAGAAGGTTTTAGATAAGTGTGTTTTCAAATTAGATTTTCATCCAGGTTCCTCCATTATTGATTTTTCTTGCGTAAATGTTTTAACAAAATTTGTAATTATTAATAAGCACTGATACATTCCTCAGATTTCTTTGAATTGTAATAACTAGAAGCAAACCCCCCCCCCAACCAATCATCTACCTTCTGGACATGGACGATGTTTGCTTTTATCACTTAATTACAGGTTTTGTTTTCCAAACACTAATTCCGTTAATGCAGATGCTGCTACTGACATGTATTTCACCTTTTTAAAAGTTCAGATTTTCATATCTTCTTCTTGCATCCCTCCAGGCCCTGCAGTCCCTCTCCCTCGCTGACTCCAGACTTCGTCAGCGTGGCACAGTGCTGGTCAACGCCCTGGGCTCCAATGCTTGCCTGAGGAAGGTGGACCTGAGCGGCAACCTCCTGGAAGACTCCGGGGCTAAGATGCTCAGCAAAGCCCTGCAGATCAACACAACACTCAGGTGTGTGCATTGTTTAGAAAAAAATCAGGCCTTTGATGAGAGCAAAAGAGGGAAGAACGCAAAGACTTCGTTTCAGATCAGAGCACTCGGATACACAGCAGACGAGATGAGCCGTGAGTTGGGAAAAGATGTTTTAGAGGACAGATGAAAGAATAGGGTCAGAGAGAAAATTAATATGTTAGGTGTGGTTTGAGGAGAGGATACACTGAGGCTGCTGAGAGGCAGAACAGAGAGTTCAAGGCAGTGCTTCAAAGATACAGGGGAGGAAAGTGACTCATGTAGGAGATAAGAAGGTAAGACTTAGGATTGAGCAGTCGAAGGGATAGCGAGGAGAATCAGTGCAAGGCGGGAAACGGCCTTCAGGCACACTGTGTATGGTAACACCCTTAAATAAGGGGAAAGAAGAGCAAAAGTGTGTAGGTGAGTTCAGGGTGGAGATATGGAAGGAGCCGACGGAATCTCGCGACAGACTGGGAGGTGGGATGAGAGAAGTAGGATGGAGAACAGGTTGGAATAGAAAGGAAGAAAGTTCCGAAGGAAAGAGGGAGACCACCTATGGAGCGAGATTTAGGTTTTGCTGATTGAATTTCTAGGCCAAAGCTCGCCTGGGTAGAGGGGGGAGGCAGGAGAGCAGGAGGAGGATGGATGAAAGGAAGGACGGGTTGAAAATGACTGATGCATTAAAAACAGGAGTTAGGCAGTGTTGAGTGTAGGTGGAGAATCTGCACTGTGAAATAACAGAAGCTCATTAGTTGCATGGCGGTTCCTCATGCATTCCAAATGCTGCGCTACAGACTCCGTCTATGCACAAAGCAAAAAAAAAAAAGGCCTGACAAATGTCTTCATTCTGCTTGTGCAGCTGCATGGTCAGTGAAGTTGTGTAGCTGCGATACTGTGTCCACTCTCTGCGTGTATATGTGTGTGTGTGCAATTACATGCGTGTTAGGAGCTTTCGAAAAAAATCCTCCTCTTCTGAGTGCCTGTCTTCCACCATTTCCTGCCGGTTTGATTCCTCCCCCCCCCTCAGGAGCGTGACGTGGGATCGCAACAACACCACAGCGACAGGCTTCCAAGACGTGGCGAGAGCGCTGGAGCAGTAAGACGAACACAGCACACACAAACATCTGTTTGAAGAAGAAGGATGCACACATAAAGCGCATCACTCACACACCCATATGAAAGGCAGATACCCATCGCTGTACAATGTTTACTATTACACAGTGTTTCATCAGTCTGCTGACGTGTGTGCCAGTCAAATACGTGTGGGTGTGAAGTTTAGTGCTCATGTGTCTGTGTCTACAAGGGCGCGTGGGTGTATTTGCGTATTAAGAAATTGGAGACAACTGCTATAAGAGCCCAGGGCATTTCCTGTTTGTTCTTGTTACCATCACAATTCCTGCAGTTTATATTGTGAGGGTAATATTGCTTTTTCTTTCCACGCTCTTTGTCCTCCTTCTTTTTCTAACAAATAGCAACTTCACTCTGCAGTACATGCCCATCCCACTCAGCGATGTCACGCAGGCGTATCGCAGCGCCCCGGAGAAGACTGACCAAGCCCTGACCAAGGTGAGGAGGGCTTTCTAAATTGTCTGCATCAAGTTATGAAGGTGCAGGTGGTTCATCACAGCATTATCTGCGTGTGATGGATGACTTTGCTTGCTTGTGCATAAGAATTTTATTGCTGTTGTGGAAATCCTGCTTGTGACTTTTGAATTATTTGTCAGATAATTCAAATTCTAATAATATTAATAGATTTTAATAATCAGTTTCATACAGGAAACATGACTCATTTGTACAACGTGATGGACTCTGTTGTTGGTACGAGATTAATTAAGACTTATTTGTTTCGATTTTGTGTTTTTTGATTGCTGTACAAAAGTTATCTTGCACATTTTATCCCACTAAACACACAGAATCACCCCGCTCTTAGTGACAATGGCAGAGAGAAGTAAACATTCAAAAGTGCGGTTACGCTTCATCAGAGCTGATGCTGGCGACAGTCGGTGCCACAAGCGTAGCAAGTCCTTTGGCTGTGAGAGCAAAACACAATTAATCTGTCCAAACATCCTGTGAAGAGTTCATCTCATACGTGTCCCAGAGTTGGTAACAGAAAAAAGTCATGCTGAACACAAACAACATTTGGGCTTTTGATTGTGGCACCTGCAGTTCATGTAAGTGTGATTTGGTTGCAGAGCTCTAAAAGAGCTTAAATGTGTTTTTCTGCTCTGAAAATTCCATGTGGCTATCTGCTGTGCTCAAAAATGCTGGAAAAAGCAACATGAATTAAAAAGTGGGGAAGTTTGAGCCACTCCTATGAACTTCACGGACCTTTGACTCTGAAAATATTCATAGTATGAAGGTAAAGTTGCCCATGGGCCAAGTTATTGTACAACTAGTCAGCTTCACTGTTGAATCTACTCAGTCAGTTATAATCTGTGATTCAATTTTGACATGCATTAATTATAACTTAGGATATTCCTGATGTAATATTTGCTGAATGCACTTCTAATCAACATTCTGTCGAACTATTGTCAATCCAAATGGTAAATATTTATGTCAACAATTCAACTCTTACTGAATGCAAAGTTTATTGAAAATATTTACATTTATTCTTACATATGTAAATGGAGTTCCAGATATCTCAAACTTAGTTCTTGAATTAAATCATTGCTGTTTGCTTTGGGGGCGGCATGGCTCAGTGGGTAGAGTGGCCGTCTTGTAACTGGAAGGTTGCTGGTTCGATCCTCGGCCCGTTGAGCTCATGTCGAGGTGTCCCTGAGCAAGACACCAAACCCCTAATTGCTCCTGGTGGGTCGTGGTTAGCGCCTTGCATGGCAGCTTCCGCCATCAGTGTGTGAATGGGTGAATGTGACGTATCATGTAAAGCGCTTTGGATAAAAGCGCTATATAAATACAACCATTTACCATTTTGCTTTGAATTCTAACAGTACAAATGTCATTTCAGCAGCGAGTGAAAATGATTTTTGTTCTAGTAACAGTTCTGTTAAACATTTGTACAATTCCTGTCACAATCCGTCACAATTGAATTGTTGATCAGACAAAGTACATTTCCGGAAGTTAAAATGTCATTGTAGACCTTGTCAGTGATACAATCAAAAAGGAGTGTGCTCGTTAGAGTGACATTTGGCAGAATGGTTTGTTGATATGTCAGCTGTATTTGAAATGCAGTTGCTGACATTTGAGATGAGAAATTCGATTTTCACGGGTCGTAAAGTGAACAAAGAATTGCTGGTATCTATAATCACATTAGAGATATCTGTGAATCAGTTTTGACTCATTAAAATGTAATCTCTGCATGTGACAGTTCATTTGTGATGCATCAGAACTGCTGTCCATGAATTTTAAATTGTCAAAATGTTATTCCCCATTAGTGAAAACTAAGTTGCTCCTCCTGACTAGTGTTAAAAGGGTTTGATTCGGTGACGGCAGCGTGCAGCCAGTGCTCCTCTCTGTCACTCTGGTGTGTCACTGTTTGAGCGTCAAGATTTCCCAGATTGTTCCTCGTGTCACTTTAAACTCTTCTGATGATTTTTCTTTTTTTTTTTTTTTTCAAGCAGTTTATCTGTGATTTAAGTGTCAGCTCTCCACCACTTTTGTGTCTCTCTTGGTGCTCTCTCTTACTTTTAAAACTCATGTCAGAAAGTGGCAGATCTCTTTTGTGGTGAACAAACTTCTTCTTGATCTACATGGTTGCCTTCGCGATTATGCTGCTGTAACTTCAAGTCTTAAGAACGGCTTCAAATTAAATTATATTTCTTTTCTTCTCTACAGAACATTGGCATGATCTGAATACTTAATGTCAACCAATGTCAGATTTTAAGGACAAACTCTGCGCCCGTTCGCATCTGTTATTTTTCTTTGAAAAGGCTCCCATTGTCACATCATGTACCGTTCATCTGTCAATCCAGCATGTCGACGCTCGCTCACCGAGATTTTCATTTTGATTGTAGACTCTGTGTCTTGTATTTGTAATTGAAGATGTCAATCAGAGTTTTTAATTTCACACCAGATGTGCACAAAGCAGTAACTTTTCCTCTTTGTTTGACGTGACAGTGAATCTGACTGACAGCAAGATGGAGAAACAATAGCATGATGGGCTGCGTTTGATGAAATCCATAGACAAATTTCCATAAGGGAAAGTGTAACTGCCAGCGTTGTTGGGCGACAGAGATGGCTGCAGCTCAATATTATGATCTGTAATTGTAGATACTGTTAACTAAATGCCCTTTTGCCACTTGGCTTGTGAGCTGCAGTTACCAGAGCAGTCTGCTTCCATTCCATTTCAAACTGACGGCTCAGTTGTCTGTCAGTCACGCACATCGCCTCTCCTCACCGGGAGCTTGATGACTAAAGGTGATGCATCACTACAGAGCCAACATATCAGCAGTGTGTGTGTGTTTACTGTAGCGGCATTTTCTGACTTTCTAACACCGGCTCTGTTGTTGCTGAAGCACTAGCCTGAGGATTTTCTTACACAACCGGCTTTTCTTCCAGGAGTGTGCATCCAGTGTAAACCCTTTTAATTAGTCTGGGGGTTTTGTTTACCTGCACATTGTCTGTGAAGCTCCTTGAATAACACTTGATTCCCATCTTTCTTTATATAAGATGATGATGCAGGCAACACTTCCACCTGCTGAGTCAAGAAAATAAATCAAAGGCGTCCCGTTTGTTTCTGGGGGATCAAAATCCTCTCTCTCCAGTCTCCTTATTACCATGCAAATGGACTTGTCTCCTGTCTCGCGCACACTGCACTTTGTAAACACCCGTCATCTCCACTCGTCTTCCTCCTTGTTTGTTTTCTGTGTGTGTGTGTTTTACAGATCCAGCGTGCCCTGCTTAGGAACAACCAGACTCAGCGTTTCTCGCAGAAGCAGGCTCTCCGGCTGCACCAAGGCCTCGTCACCAGCACCGCCGAGCAGGTGTGTGCCACTGTGTGCTCTCGTAGTGATGATTTTTTTAAAAATTTTGATGGTAGACTGAAAGCTCTAATTGTGCGCATCTGTTTTTTTTGTTGTTGTTGTTGTCGATTTGCTCTCGTGAAGGTGATGGAGCGTCTGTGTGTGCGAGTGCAGCAGCAGGTTTGTGTTCTGAAAGGCTGCGAGGAAGGAGAGGAGGTTCAGACGGCCAGACAGATCCTCAAAGAAGCTCGAAACTCCCGAGCTGTGAGTTTGGAACTTTTCGTCATTCCTGGTGTAATCACACAGATTGTGTGGTACAGACTAGATAATGTCCCAATAGGGTCATTTCATCGCTAATCATCACATTGTTGGGACAGTTTTTGTTCTGCCATCTCTGATTTGCTTGAGTTTTTTTATAGCATCAAATATGGATCTAGCTTGATATATTGCGTACTTTCAGAGGTAAAAAGTCCTCATCGGCCCATTTTCAGCACATGGTTTCGCACATGAGGCTACATTTAGTGACAATATTGCAGACGCTATTAATAAAATCCAGGATGTCACCATTTCTTGTCACGCCATCCATTAAAAATCTTCAGTACTGGACAAGTAGGTTAAATAATGTAGAATTCTAGAATTGAAGTTGTCAGAACGGTTTTTAGATTTAAAAAAAAATTCAGATTCAGAAAACTTTGTTTGTCCCCAGGGGGCAATTTAAAAGGCACATAGAGCAGGCAGTGCAACAATAATGTAAGAAATTGAGAAGAAAACAAAGAAATGAAAGATGACTAACATAAATAAAACAAATAGAGATACATCTATATATGCAAATGCAGAACAAGTAATATAAGTAATGTATAATGGAATGAAAAGAATTAAAACTTAGTAACATGCCAGTGCAGATACGGACAAACTTTTCATGGTACAATTTGTCAATCTGCTCAATTAATCATGGAAGTTGAAGGAAATTAATGTGTTTTTGTTTCTGGTGTTTAATTTTTGTGACCAAATATTTTTCACTATTCTAAATTCAAATTATTATTTATTTATTTAGGGAAAGTATTTGATATATCACGCTAAAATTTCACATATATCTTTTTAAAATCCATAGTCTAGAACAGCTGATTGTAACTTACATTCCCTTCAGTACCGTAGAAATCAGGTACCGTCACTTTGGTCCTGAACTACCGGTTCTCATGACATCCTGACTGCTGACAGAAATCCTGTTTTTCAGTACAGTAGAGAGCAATGTGTACCATACTCAGTCAGCTGTTGTGTCTTTACATATACCAATGATGAAAAGTAATGGGACACATTTACATCCATACTCTGCTGAAGTATGATTTTGCAGCTTTACACTTTTGTGTACTTTATACCTCTGCTCCATTACTGCTCAGTGAGACATATTATACTTTGCGCTCAGCTCTGTTTGTTTGACTGCTACAGCGACCGGCTCCTTTGCTGATTATGATTTTACAGTCTCTAATAAGGCGCTTTCTTTCCCTTGGAGAAACTTTTCCCCGCATCACCGCATCACAGAGCAGTGATCAAAAGACATAACTAGCAGCTTCCCTATTTTATTCGCACATTAAAAGACCCAAAGCTCATGCTTTGAACAGTGAAAACCAATAAAAGCTGCTAGAGCTGATCTGCCTGATAAAACCAGTAAAACTGGAATATTGCAAATAGATATTGCACAACAATACACACAGCAGTAAAACGACTATAAAGTGACTGTATTAATACTGCAGTAGCTGCTGCCGTTGAAAACCTGAAGTTCTTATAACGGTTCATTCTATAACTGCAAAGCCTCAGCCAGAGGGTGAACACTCGCCCACAGAACGAGGAATGTGAGATGGATTTTTATAGAGGGTTATGACTAATGAATTTATTAATGGTTAGTTAGTCAATTACTAAAAATGTTTACTGACTGAACTCGAAGCAGTGAAATTGAGCATTTTGAAGCTTGCCAGGTTGTGAAAAATCTCTCTGCCTGTTGAGTCATCAATAGTCTTGAGTATTTTAATTTGTAAACATTGATGGCGTACTGATGAAAGAGTACGAAAAGTCTGTGCTAAAGTAGAGGTATATTTACATGACTGAAGTGTAGCTCAAGTAAAACTGCTGTTGTTAAAAAAATATTAGATATACTGTTGCTAATAGCTGCTTTTTAACCACTGATTTAGCAAACATTTAGTTGAACTTAATGCATTTTATTGAAATGGGTCCAATTCAGAAAATATCTTCTCTGAATAAAGGACACTTTTCAGTGCTAAAAGGTATGAATGAATTAATCAGACTAACTGAATGTTCCCCAAACAAATTTACAGATAAAACAGGAATTTGGCATTTTTGATCCTGCAGAGAACAGTTTAAGCTTCTCTGCATCCAAACAACCAACCAGACAAGCACAGGCTGGAATCTCTCAGACATACCAGCACACAGCATCTTGCAGAGTTGACTTTTTAAACCTTTTGTTGAGCTAATTTTCCAAGCTAACAGAGTCTATCCGTCTTCATTTGGGTGGTCAGTGGTCACCTCTCCAAACCAGCTGCAGCGTTTAGTTTTTTGTGGTTTTCTTTGCTCTTTCATTTGCTGGTCAGGGTTTTCAGCAGCCTCTTTGTGACTGCATAGTCTAATGGCTTAGAAAATGCAGATGAATGTTTTGGATATCCATTAGATTTGTAGACTGATTCAGTAGTTAATAATGACTGTAATAGTGGCAGAGCAGATGACAGAGGGATGCATGCTTAAAGGAGCATGTGGAGCGGTACTACTTATCTTAGCATCTGAGGGAAGGTGTGAACAGATCATATAAACTGTTAAGATAGTGACTAATGAATGGATTGATACATTGCACATTAAACATTGCAACAGTGGTTTAAAATTAAGCAAGCAAATCTGCCTATTTAGCATTTCTAAGCAGTATGTAATCATTTGAAATGGTTTATGATATTATGCAGTTGTTGGCAAATGTAAAGACATTTTTAGTGTAACTTTTGATATTAATACCTATTTTATGATATTAATTAAAGGTTTATGTACTTTTTACAAACGCTACACAGGGAGGAATGAAAGTGAAGTGTTGTGT
Source organism: Acanthochromis polyacanthus (assembly GCF_021347895.1). Lineage (NCBI taxonomy): Eukaryota > Metazoa > Chordata > Actinopteri > Pomacentridae > Acanthochromis > Acanthochromis polyacanthus. The sequence continues at coordinate 34,515,625 of NC_067121.1, forward strand.
GATAACAAAATGAAGAAAATTGGGTCTGTCAGTTACTGACATTTCTATAAGCTGACAGCAAGATAATGCACTGAATTATTGCCTATTAGGCAAAACATTCCCAAATGTCTCAAACCTTTCTGGTTTGTTTCAGTCATATTAAGAAGGGTCACGTCTTCACTTTCTGATAGGGTAACAGCACGGTCAGTATGTAATTGAGGGACTTTTGAAGCTCATAGGATAAATCTTGCATACATTTGTATTAAAAGTCATGTTTTTACAAATTCCTTAATTATTTATTATGGAAGCAACCACTTATTAAAAAAAAAAGGCTGAATATCACTAAAATGCCTACTAAAAACCATCCAAATTTAATAACAACCGCCTTCTAATTAGCTAAAGAATAATAAAATGAGCTTATTCAAAAATGTTTTGTTTGTGTTCTTTTTATTAGGTTGAGATAATCATGACATATATTTCTTTTTTGGCAATTTATCAGATTTTATATGAAAAATAACAAACTTTATGTGTGTACTTTGTGTCTGAGAAATCACTTTCAATTAAGTTCCCCATTACAAAAACTCCTCTCAAGGAAGTGTGTTAATTCCAGATCACATGACCTGCACCACATGATGTCATTTCCTCCTGAAGAAAAAACTCCAAGGCTTTCTGAGTTATTTAATATAAAGTAGTGTATGAGTCAGTGTGGATTTATGGCATGTCAACAAGTTTACTACAATATCTTTAGGAGTAAATTAAATTTCAATTCCACTCAAATGTATATATATTATTTTAGAAGAATCTTTCTGTAAAAATGTCATGTGATGTTTGGTTATAGGCGGCCATGTTGATTTTCGGCCTGAAAACAGCAAAACTGTCAACTATGTTACCTGTCAGCTATGTTATAAGAAGTCTTGCAATCATGCATTTACCCAGTAAAAGTTAGTGAAGCTGCACAGTTGATCCACAATATCTTCTTTTCTGTTCTTTTTGAATGGAAAAATATCATGCACCAATTTCTCACACAAAAAAATGTCATCAGCATATCTTATATAATGATGTTATTGATTAATCCAGCTGTTTAGATTTCTACAGCAGTCAATATCTTCTTCATCATGACCTGCTGCAACTTCAATGTTCTGCTTGCACATAAATGTTTTTATAATAACCCAATAATCCTGGTTCACCTTTTAGAAACTGCTTATTGAGGTGAATGTAGGACTTGTAATGAAATGTTTCTTTTGTTGCACTCCTTTTTGTTGCGTAAATGACTTCCTCTCTTCATCTTGTGTTCTTTGTCTACATCAGCTGTATCCGTCCCTGTGTGAGCTGGCCCATGTGTTGTCGGTGGATGGACCCGTCAAGCAGCGACTGGACACTCTGGCTGGAGAACTGGCCAAGGCTGCAGACAAAGAACTGCAGGTAAGCTTGGAGGAGGCTTGAACTGTGGCCGTAATCGCAGGAACATTCTTTCCCTTGATGCGTTCGTATTTTAAACAGTAAGAGAGCTCTGGACTAGTTGCATTTAAATTGCCCATTAATGGTGTGTGACTGTGTGTGCGGTGCAGGTATGCTGACTTCAAAAGAAACGTAGCATTTAAATTCACAGAGAAGGAGCAGTTTAACTTTTTTTTTGTTCCATTTTGGTCCCATTAGGATTCAGTGGTGCAACGTAGGCGAATGGTAAACACACAGAACACACCCTGAGGAGGAATCTTGGATCCTTTCTATTGAATTTCAACTTAGTCGAGCCTAATTTACGTCTCCTGTTCATGCGGTTCAATTTGGTTGTTATGCATGAGGCTGCGGTTTTAATTTATAAAGGTCAAGATCAATTAAAGTGCAAAATATAGGTTGGGGAATTTTAGGTGTCGACACATGTTCATGCACAAATGTCCGACTTGATAAAAGTTAATATTTGAAGGTTGGTGTGGATAGATCGTATTAATTGTACATGGATCGCTGCATTGCACATAAAACATGACAACAAATTTTACGCAATTGGTTAAAAACAGTGTAAAATATAAATGTTTAACCCTTTAAGCTTCAGTCAATTCCAGCCGTTTTCAGTACAAAAAATCGCTAATATTCTATTTTTAAATAAAAAAAATGATGAAAAATACAGGGAATATTGGACGGGCATTGCGAGGTGCATTTCCTTGAAAACGACCGATTCGTGGATTTTATACCGACTTCAGGACATGTTTTGGACAAAATAGTTTACTGGCTTGTGTTGTCTGGATGTAAAAGGTTGGATTATGGCCGTTTTTTGTGGAATCTTTTTTTCTGTGTGTAGTAATGAACCCGGAAATGTGAGTCGCGCTGTGTGCGTTGAAGCCGTGTATAGAGAACGGATGGATGAATATTTGTTTTTGTCGGACAAATGTGTTTTTCTCACTCGCTGTGGTAATCACATCTGAAAGTGGTTTATACCGGCGGATTCATGAGAATCTAAGCTTTCCATCGGCGTATAGTGTTTGTATAATCGTGTTTGCAGCCGTCGGACATTCTTGAAATTCCTATGCAAATTAGTAGGTGTACCGCCGGTGGTACACCTACGACGCACTGAAGCGTAAAGGGTTAATGCATTGAATGTACTTAATGTATGTATAGTGGGACTGTCGTGATATTACGATTTGCATGACATGATTTTTGTGACCAAAAGAATTCACGATAATGATATTATTGCGATATTTATTAAAAAATTTTAGGGAAAAAGCTTTTCAGTCAAATTCTTTTGTCTTTTCAAATGCTTCATCTTTGTTTATTGTGTGTTTTGTCTCTTTTTGGGGGCCGAAAATGTACAAAAATACAAGAAAAAGGAGATAAAAGGAGTCTGCAACTATAATTGTACTATATGTTGTTCCATTGTTGAATGGTTAAACATATAGTTGGATTGTTTACTTAATATTATTTTTATTTATTATTATCTTTTGTGTATTATTTATTATTCAGTCATTTTTAAATATCACCATTATTAATTGCACACCTCTTATGTGTAGTGATGCATGTGTTGGTCCACTTTTATCCAGGTTGTGGTGGATTCGATGGTCTCTCTGTGCCGTGAGCTGTGTCCCATGTCCTGCTCAGCCGCCGAGAGGCTCAGTCCGCCTCTGTCCTCAATCTCCGAGCAAGTCTCGATCCCTCGCTCCACCATTCGCAACGCTCTGATGGAGAGAGCAGCCGAGGACATCAACAGGGCTCTGGAGTAAGAGAAGGAGCTGCTTAAAAATGTTCTAGTCAAGCAGAACGTCAGCAAACACGCTGATTAAAATTGTTATTCCCTCCCTGCCCGTTCTTCCTCTGCTCCTCTTTTTCTCAGGGAGGTGAAGCTGTCCGTGGTCTCCTATCTGACCAACTCCATAGTGGATCAGATCCTCCAAGAGCTCTACACCACTCATAAAACCCTGGTACTGGTAATAGCCCTTTACTGCATGACTTCTTGTAGATTGTAGAGAAAAACGTGTCTTTGTTTAAGGCAAAAACAAGCAGTGCAATGTTTTAACTATCAAAATATTGATGTATTTTTTTTAAATCTGTGACTTGTGCACATATTAGGTGAGACAAAAACATTGCTCACATTTCTGAGCAAACATTGGCGTAGGACTTTAGATTGCAATGAAAAATGAGCCCACCGTGAGTAAAAAAGACTTGGTGGTCAGCGGGTTAAAATATAAAACATTACACAGTCAGCTTAAATTCAGATTTTTTTTTGTAAGGAACGTTTTGTGAAATCGAGCCTATTTAATGTGTAACTGGAGCCAGGAGACAGCTACCTCACCGTAACGACTGGAAAGTGAAAAGTGACAAGATATGCTCCTAGCAGCATATTTAAAGTTCACTAATTGACACGTTATATCTCATCTGCTCACTCTGGACACAAATCTATGCAAAGTTTCAGTTTCAGTTTTGCCAGGTGTCTTTTTAGGTGACTTTTTAGCCTCGTAACTTCCTGGAAACTTCACCGGTTTTCTTATAAATTCAGTTGGTTAGCACAAATCTATTGATATTAAAGTTTGGAGGAAATCTGTGAGAATTTACCCAGCTTAGAGATCGACTCATTTATATTGATCCAAACTGCAGATGCTGGAAGTGATTGGCAGGCCTCCCCTCTGCCTCAGACTTCTCATCGGTCGGATTGTTTTGGCACATCTTCCATCAAAACAACCTGCCACTCTAACCAATTAAATGCTGCTTCAAGTACTGTGTACATTCAGTAATTGTGCGCTTGTTTGTGTCCTGTTAGATGATTTAATTTTGTGCTTGAATGTTTGTGTTGATGTGTTGACAATTTCAAAGCGTGCTCTCTTGGAGTGTTGTTGTAACTGTGAATGCATAAATGTACATCAAGGTTTCTGCGTATTGCAGATTTCGCCCATAGTTGATAAAAAAAGTTGCCAAGTACAGGGTGGGGAAGCAAAAATGTCCTATTGACAAATTTGAATGTCCTGCCCAAACGGTGAGGGTAATCAAAACAATAATTAAAATCAAAGTTCCTTACCTTTAACCAATCTTTTTAGTATTTGTCAGATCTTGGTGCATTGTGAAGTGAGCAAGCAACAAGCAAAACGCAACAGGGTTTGTGATCTCCTGGATGCCCAAATCCCTCAGAAGGACATTTCCAAGATTGTTGGCATCAGTGAGAGGACCATTCGCCGCATCCAGCATGCCAGACAATCCAGTTTGGGAACCAAGAGATCTCCAGATGGTCCTGGGAGTCTTGGGCTCAGATGGCAATAAGATGCCCCCCTACTTCTTCAAGCCAGATCAGAAAATTGGGCTGATGTGTACTACAAAGTTCTGAGATACACCGTTCTGCCCTGGCTGAAGGCCACCTACCCTGACAGCAACTATGTGTGGCAGCAAGATGGGGCTCCCGCTCACCCATCAGTCAAGGTCTTAAAGTTCTGTGAGTACAATATGGCGAACTTCTGGCCCAAAGGCATTTGGCCCCTGAGCTCACCTGATCTAAACCCCCTGGATTTTTTCTGATGGGGCACCATTGATTTGAGGACTAATGCCACCCCTCATGCCAATATGGATTTACTGAAGGCTGCATTCTCCAGAGAATGGGAGGCCTACCCCAAGGAGGATATCAGGAGGGCCTGTGCCTCTTTCAGAGGCTGTATCGAGGCCTTCATCATGGCTGATGGAGGACAGATTGAATAAACATGTTCTGAAAGCTTTAAATTTGTGTTCTTGAAGAAATCAGTTCAAAATTCCAAAGAATAAAAAAGTTATACCCATTTATAGTTGTTTTTACCTGACAGGACATTTTTGCTTCCCCACCCTGTATTAACAGATCTGCCTCCAGCAACATCAATAGAAAGCAAAGATTTTCAGTCAGAGTGCTGCAGGGCCAGACATGCTTTGAGGTGCACTTAAAAGTCAATAAAGGGTCATTCCATATAAAATCAACCCAATCTGAAAAGTTCCTCCTTGGCCTTCTCAGAATCAGCAGAATGCTTTTTGTACAATAGCTTAAGGACATTGCATGGTGTCAAACAGTTGGTAAAAATTGGACCTGTCATTGACTTTAACCTGTATTGACCAACCACTTATCCCACATGGTGCTGTGACCCTTTAAAGTTGACACAAAATACACTTTTGAAAGATTTCTACAGTACAGATAACATCTCCAGGGTGCCAATGCTTGTTTCTTCTACTGATGACATTAAACTGGTGCAATTTATTTACTGAAACCATAATATACCTCATGATATTGATGCTCGAAGGTGGTTATAAAAAAAAAAAATCAGCGCTGGCTTTAGATTATGGCACCTTGGGTGGATGTCAAATTGATTTGGTTGCATTTTATAGCAGAACTCAAATGTGTTTTTCAGCCCTGAAAAGTTTGTGAGTCCTGCTCCTGTGCTATAAAGTTAAGAGGGCTCAAAAATGCTGAAAAAACAGCCCAAATTATAAAGATTTTGACCCACCCGGATGTAATTCAAAGTCCTTCAACTCAGAAAATATTCATAGTATGAAGATAAAACGCAGTTAAGTTAGTGTACACAACAAATCATCTGATTCTGTGGGAGGTGCAGTCAACACAAAATCAAAACATACTTTAAGATGGAATTCAGCAAGTGAGGAGTCGGCGCTGCATTTGGATCAAGAGCAGCAGCCACTCTGGAATCTTTTAAGAAATGCTGCTTGTAATACACAGACTCCGCAATACATGACTCATCAGAATCTAAGGTCTTAAAACTATTTGATACAAATCTCTCAGGCTGTCAGAAAGGTTGCGATTCTAAGAGTTCTAATACGTGCAATTATTTGAAGGAGGCACTCCGGTTCACATGCCATTACTGAATCGGCACGGAGGTTCAGAAGCAAACAGCATCTTTTTCAAAGCAGAATATTGCGCTCAGAGAGAACATAACAACTCGGTTTGAGCTAGTTAAGGACATGATTAGACCCTGCAGGTTCTCCTCTCCATAAAGTCAAATTGTTTAAAATGAGAGGCAGGCAAAAAAAAAAAAAAAACACCCAAAAATCCAGACTTCTGGCAATAACACTGCCTCCTCTGCTCTGTTTTGCATTCCATTCACTGCCTCTACTGTTACATCTCATTCTCCTTGCTCTGTTTTGCTGCAGTCCCAGTTTGTCCTCTATCATGCCTCCCTCCGCTTTGATAATCAAGAAATTGTATTTAATTCATATTCTTCATGGGCTTTGCAAAAACAATGACGGCGAGGTATCCTTTGCTACGTCTGTGAGCTTCTTGGGTACAAGGGCGGACACGCCTCTCCTCTGAGACTGCGTTTAAGGATATTGTTCTAGGTGTCATCATTGGATCAGTGTGAACACCTGTGTGTGTGTGCGATGATGCATGTTTTCGATGTGTGTGTTGCATCAGCTGCGGCAGGTGTCTCAGGCGAAGCGTTGGGATGACGTTGGGACAGGCAGACGCACTGTGAGACAGTCCAGAATATTAGAGTCTCTGGATTTCCCGGATGAGGAGTTTGGTGTCAACCTGGGAATAGTAAGTGTTTGAGACGCATGCTGGTGTGATGTGTGCGCTCGGTGACAGTAAGAGACTTCTATGTGTGATGTAGTTATTTGAGCATGAATTTAGCGCTGATGCAATTGCTTAATAAGTACGCTCAATGATTTCATCAAATGAATGACAACAATCGTGATCCTTCAGATCATTTCTCAAGCAGAAGTGCAAAGAAGCGCTGCTTTCTGAGAGGGGAGACTTTGATATTTTACCTCTGTAGTAAATCCTACAAATTGAATAACAGTAAATTTGGGGTTGTGATAAGGACAAAACAAACAAATTCAGAATGTCCTCTTAAGCTGTATGAGCTTTTAAATCAACATTTTTAACTATTCGTACATTGTAAAGTGTTATTATTCAGTGCTAATACATGTGAGCTGTGCTAATACAGGGGGTCCTCGGTTTACGACATCATTGACCTAAGGTGTTTTGGCGTTACATTGTAACTAGTTGACGAGTGGAGTGAATGAAGAACTGATCATAATGTGTTGTACATGACAGCTTTGTTTACATTTTTGGCGGAGTTCTGACTTGTGGCGAAAATCGACTTGCATCACTCTGTACGAACGGAACTCTGACTTAAGTCGAGGACTCCCTGTATTCTAAGAACAGATGAAAGCCAGAAAGATCACTGCTCTCTGCCTCTTGTGCATTTACAGCATCAGTCATTCTAAAATCTAGACATTTCCCACAATTCCTCTCCTTCTCACTGCTGACAACATGCTGACTAACATCCTGACCCTCATCACCCTTGTGCCTTGTACAGACAGGTGACAAAATAAAGGAAGAACCAGAATTCTTGATCCCCACGGTGAAGTCATCTGGTGGCTCTGTTGTGCTGTGGGTGGCTTTTTGCTGCTCTGGTTTGGGTCGGCTTGTCCCTTTTTTGAAATCGATAACAATGACGACGCACCAGCTCATGGGGCATAAGGGGTCACCGAATGGTTTGACGAGTGTGAAAATTATTTGCTACGGTCATCACAGTCACCAGATTTCAGCACCTGTGGAGGATTTTGGACAGTTCATGCTTTCTGCAGGTGGTCACATTACGCCTCATAGGAAAAACAAAAACACACGGGGTAATTTTTACAGAATACAGCACCTACTTACTGATTGGACTACAGCATTGTGTCAGTGAATATCCCTGCGGACATGACACAGGATGTCTGGAGAATTTAGATCTTCCCACTGTGTTTGGGCTCCATAAATAGAAAGTACAAATCATCTACAAGCCAGGCAGCGACTACCTCAATTACGACTCTTTTTATGATGAATTATTCCGGGCTGGATGACCGAGAGTCTGCTTGTACAGTCTCTCCTCTAAACGAGCATTTGTTTAAAGCTCCACTTGTCCTCATGGAACATGCTCAGTCATTGTGCTTGTGGACCTGACATGGAAAGCCTGAAATGTTGGTTTTATCCTTTAGCCACCCATCTGTTCTCCATCAGTCATTCAGTTTCTTTACATCTGCCAACAAGCCAGGGAAACTACTGTTTGTCAGGAGAATCAAACCCATGTTCTAGTTTTATTCTGCAAAGCTGTCAAACTGATGTTATCTTGCTGATTACTGATAATTACACACAACACATCTTCATCAAGTGACTTTATCTGTGTTTAATTGTCATATATGTGGACTGTAAGTGTTTAAAAAGTCTCTGCCTCATGTACAATTATCTCCTCTGACTAAAGGACACCATGGCTATTAAGAAGCGGAGCTCCAGAACTAGAAGAATTCGTCCCGTCTCCACCAGACTGAGTGAGCTTCTTTCCTCCACTCGCTGTGAATTGCCCTCAAGTCCTCATATAGCATATTATACAATATTATACAATGACAGGAAGGCAAGGTTCAAGAAACTTTCAGTTTTTAATCAATGAGAAAGTACTACAGCAACTTTACTCAACCCATTGCAGTGGTTCTCAGACTGGAGTGGAAGGTCCTGCTGGGCCACAGAGCCACATCGAGGGAGGACGATGACCGGGGGGGAAATATGAAGAGGAAAAAAGTTGAATTAATATGATTTATGCAATTAAACTAAACTTAGCAAGTTTGCTGATGCTTGCTGTTGTGCTGACCTTTGTGTCATTTCACATTATTTTTTTAATTAGTCACTTCCTTATCATTGTTAACGATTGATTAAAAAATGTGGAATGTCGGGATGGGGAACTTTTTTCAGTCATCACTGACCTATATAATGCTTAAGACCATATTATAATGATATATTTTATTATCTTAAAGAACCAATGTGTAGAAAGTAGTGGGATCTGTTAGCACAAAAGGAATATTGTGTTACATTGTGGTTTCATCAGTGTTTAATCACCTGTAACTATGAGTCACTGTTAGGTTCATTATCTACTAAGAGAGCAGCTCCTCTTCACCGTGTTTCTATGGCAGCCCAGAACAGACAACTTAGTCACTGGTTGTTGGTGAACTATGAAGTTTTTATGTTGAAGGAGAGCTACTGCAGGTCTTCCTCCACTCTTGAGAGGTTGAGGGATAAGTTGTCACCTGCCATCTGACTACTGGATGACACTAAATCCTACACATTGGTCCTTCAGAAATGAAAAGGGTGAATGGTTTTTGAATAATACCTTGTCTTGTTTTCTGATACCAACTTTCCAAGCCCCTACTAGTGAGGAAAAAAAAATTCAAAACTAATCCCTACAATTTTCATATGCATGTGCCTTCATATGACTTTATGAAATGTTTTTTTTTAAGTGTTGCTTTATCTTGTTTTTAATCGACTGTGACTTTAACCTCATATTTAATGAAAGTCAAAGCGGACTGAACCATGCACTGCATATAAGAGACTGATGTAGATTGGATTTTAAAGGCTTGAACTTAGAATATAGTCATCGCTTTCTTGCACTTTTGAAACCAGATATAAGAGGCAAGAGCCGGATCTTACTGAGAACTCAAGGTCACTACGCATGGTGATACTGTAGTGACATACCCTATTTTATCACAGATTTTTCTCTAAATGCAAACTTAATTATCATAGTGATCTCCATGCTGTATTCAAATGGTTGTCAAACTTGCAACTGAGATCAAAAATTCATCAGGAAAATGTTTACCAGAGTAATAAATCAAGGTAGAAGTAGAGGTATTTTCTTTGACTTCAATACAAGCAGAATTCTTTCATCAGAGGAGTTGCCCCCTGCTGGCTGTTAGGAAGAATACAGGTTTAAGTCTTACTTTTCAGAACCGCTACGTCCACCTTTTCCTATACTGTGATGATGAACCTTTAACAGGGTGATACAGAGTGTGCAGCCCGTCAAATGTGACATGATAACATTTTGTCCCAATCCATTCTTATCGTGCCCTAGGTTTAGGTGATGAGCCCAGTTCCTCCCCTACCCCTTCAGCTCCACCCCACTCCGCTCCTCTCACCCACTCGGCATCATGGGAGTGTCTGTCCACCCTCCCCACCAACGGCTCACCCCTGCGTCATGTGACCCATGTAAGGCCACGCCCACCACGGAGACACCGAGCAGGACACTTTCCTCCTGAGTCTGTGAGTTGATGCTTTATGACCTTAACCTTATTCTGAACTTCACTGGGCATCGACCAGCATCCCCTCTATCCTAATGGGGTCATCTGAATGGCAGCTACTGCAGCATGAACTAATAGTATATAGTGACCTTTTTCAATGGGTTCTGTTTCTGGAATAGAGAAGGGAAGTGAGTTTTTATTGTTCCTGTGGTACCGCTGTATGTTTAACTGTACCTCATACCAAAGGGTGAAGTTCAGTCCATGCTTTTCCAGAAAAGTGCTCAGAAGGGGGTTAGGGGTGAGAAAGTAAATCCAACATGTATAGTTTTTAGGTTTTTTAATCTTTTGGCTGCTCTGTGTGAACGTCTGTTAGTTATCTTGTTTTCATTGCCAGTGGCGCTTTCCAAAAATAAGCCCCTTCTAAAGTAGGAAACTGTCGTGTATGTCTCTGTGACTCAAATGTTAATCACACACAGCCATCTCCCAGAGGCCGCAGGGAAGCCGCTAACTTAGCGGCTTGTTTGTTTCGGGACTTTCTAAAATCCGTTTTCTAAATCGGTACAAATTTCATTAGCGCTGCACAATGAGGAGTTGTTTTACAAACAGATTTCTCTTGGCATCGGGTTGAGGATTGCCAGCCGGCCGTTTGAAATGATAATACCCTTTGTCACCCTTTCAGCTTTTTGTCGACGTGGCAGATTGATCGTTGTTATTCTGTTGCTCGTTCTGTTTCCTGTCGTGTATGCAGCATTGCTCAGAGAACGGAGGAGTCAGTATGCTGGAGGACGGACTGCCGGATTTCTACAGCAAGAGAGTTCTACCCGACAGGTAGAATCCAGCATCAGTTTTATTTTTGTTCAACCATTAAACTATGCCATAAATATTCCTGTACTACACAGCCCCTGAGGACAACATACAAGGCAACGAGGGAGCTGCGTTTCACATCTGGTGCATCAGATAATTTATTCTTTAGCTTCTCCCGTTGTATCCCATGGCACATGCCAGAATCTTATTATGTGAGTCAGTAAATAATATAGAGAAAATTCCTTCTTCTAATATCTCATAATTACAGCAACAAAAATTGAGAAACGGTGCAATTCAAACCTGTGCTGGTGAGCAGGACTTGCTGCATGTACGAGAGTCTAGAATCTTAGAGTGGTTAGAATACGTTTTATTAATATTATTAATGCATAGAATGAATCGGTCATGAAAAGAGTCACTCAAAACAGACAGAAAATTGCCCCCTTTTTCCTTTTTAGAGCGTTTTGGTGTTAAATCAACTCAGTGCTTTGCTGTTGCCACGTGCAAATTCATTATTTTGGTTTGCATCAGTGTTGTTTCCAGTCAAATTATTTGCATATTTTGAGTAAAAACTTAAATTTGTCAGGCACTTAAAGGCACGCTGTTGGATTATTGACCACTAGTAGTGCTGTGGAGCAATGCTTTTCATGTGGGACCCTATTTTCCTTTTTTTTTTTTTTTTTTTTTTGCGCACACACTGGAAACAGTACACATTCTTGTTAATGGTTTCTCACTATTCTGTTGATCTACATGTGGAGGAAATGTGCAAAATGCTGCAGAGAAAGGTGACAAAGAAGAACTGTAACCAAAAAGAAGCGTAGATTTAAACATATGGTACATTTAAGAGTATTTTTGTCTGGCAATGCTGAAAGAAATCACCACAGGACAGGGATAGAGCGAGTGAATTTTGGTGATGCTTAATGTACACAGAAATATTGTTCTCAGTAAAACTCCACAAAGTGCTTTTACGGACAAATTGCAAAGTTCAAGATTAGCTGCTGGACATATTGGTGGTTTCACAGATAAATCAATCACATATTTGGCTAAGGAGTTGGTAGAGACTGAAAGCAAAGCTAAAAGAAAAGTAAATGTCAGAAATACCAAATGTCACAAGCACATTTCTAAGCAAATACTAATGTTGTTCAGTATCTGCTGAATGTGCAAATCTTTCCGAATTCAAATATTTCTTCCACTGCGGCCCCCGAGCATGAGAATAACCAGCGAATGCCGTTTCAGGCCAGTGTTGACATATTTCCAGTGCCAAGTAGTTTAGTCACTGAAACAGTGTCTCTCAAAGCTTCAAACCTTGAAGGAAACAATGGCAAAGTAGTGTAATCACAGCCAGGCCTTTTGAGATGGCGTCTCGTCTTTTTCCTCATAATTATGTGATGCTTTTCACCTAATTGTCACATAAAGATTTTCTAATTATGAAAGTCTTTTGTTAGTTACAGGAAGCTAAGCACTAATCATGAGTTATGGAGTCGTAATTGTAAAAGTATTTCTAATTACGAGTGAATGTGTTAGATTTTTGTCCTGGTGAATGAAATGAGATTTAATATTATATCAGTATAGTTCCCATTCTGTTAAATGAAACTGTGTCTCATGTGTTATGTTTCATCCAGACTGGGCTGAACTGAGTGAACCTGTAGTTTCTTATTATGACTAAATGTGTGTCTTAAGATGTGCATCAGATGGTTTTACTTCAGGGTACATTAACTCTGGACAGAAAATAAAAAACACCTAGCAACCCACCGAAAATAGAAATGTAGTTTACGAACTTAATTAAAACAAGATTTCTCCCGTATGCTAGCTAGAGTTCCTACAGTTCTACATGCGTTAAATCCAGCACTGTTAGATGTCCTGATCTGTAGTGCTTTTGTATTCTCATGTCAAGTGTCATCAGTGATAAATGAGCAGCGTGTTCAGGCTCAACAGATCATTTGTAGCTCAATTTATTCAATAACTACAGCAAATTCTGTCTTTATATATTTTTTTCCAATTATGTTGTTTACTGTCACAGTCCAGTATCCTGCTGTCTAATTTTCATCGAAACTGCATGGTAGTTAGCCTAGAAATATGTATCCTTTCTGTGTATTAGAGACAATTTCTGTGACAAAGCAGTTTCAGATCAGAAATACTGAACCATACAGTAATTAGACACTATGCACTAGGCATTTTACACTACATTAGATCAGAAAGGTGTCATTAAAGTTGCTGGGCTGTTAATTGTTAATTGTGTATTTGTGTGATCAGGCAATTTTCAATATATTTCTTCAAATCAAAGCTGCTTATTAAACCCCATATTGCAGTTTTGTAGATAATTTGAGAGGACACTACAAACATACACAACAAAATTCCAGAAAAAAACATTGTTTTTAAGAGTGTAGCTGATGAACTGATCACTTTGGGTCACTTAAAAGTGATTACAGTCAATATTTCCAAATTAACAAACACAGGCCTACTTGAAAGGGAAAGGAGTCACTTTAAATAATGAAGCTACAAATTATTCTCATTCACTCAGTTCTATGTTTCAGCATCTTTCAGCTTATTGTTTTGCACTCAGACAGAGTGAGCAGCTAACTAGTGAATGTAGTGACAGCATTTAGCAAATGTACAGAAACTTAATGTTCCCTCAGGAGTTATGGACCACAGAAACCGAGTTAAAAGGAGAGTGGATATTGGATTTACATTCATCAGGTGGACACAAAACAACAGCAAGTCTGCTGAACGTCTCTGTTTACAGCTTGTTTCTGTCTCAAAGCAGGAGTGCGGGACTTTTACATAGAAATGACGCTCCATCACATTAAAGTCCTTACTAAACAAGTTCACACAGTACTGATTAAGCCAATCAGTTCAAGTAAATCTGCTTTTCTGGAGATTTAAAAGAGGTCTCTGTGGCTGGTGCACGAGTAGTGATGCATTTTGGTTTGCCAGAGCTGGAGAAAGAGAAACCATAGTGATGAAAATGGGGCAAATGGCAGGTGCTTGAGTGGCAAAGCCTACGAGGAGAAAACCTAAGAAACATTCAAGGAAAGTTTCTGTTGTTTCTGATAATTGAACATTGAACTTAGCATTTAGAGGAAGCACACTTGACAATTGAGTGAGGCATAAGTCATCAGCATGTATTGACAATATTTGTGTAATTACCCTCAATGCCACAAGGAGGAGACAAAAATTCTGCACTGCAGCTTTAAGTCTCAGCGAATTCTGTTTTTTTTCATGTCAGCAAAGTCAGATTTTAGCTTCACAGAAGGCATTTACATGATGTATGACAAATCAAAACTGCACCTTTACTATCCTAAATGTTTGTTCTAATATGACCAACAGCCAAAGTTAATCTAGCTTAAGGTTAGTGCCAAACTACTAATATAAGTAATTTTAAAAGTCCATGGACGAAACAAAACTCCAATGCAATTAGTGATTATTTTCCAGGAATAACACATATGGTCTCTCCAGTTTGGGCTTTTAGGCTTTTGTAATTTTGTGAGACTATCTAACCATCTGAACCCCAGAACCAACCAGCACATTTGATAAAGACTGCTAAAACTACACTATTTATCAGAGCCAAAAACTATGAAAATGGAAAGAATCACGACTTTCAACTAATCATGTGTGACCAAATCTAAACACTAAACACTTTACCCAAATCCCATAAATCTCCACTTCTTATTTGAAATGTTGCTAAAAATAAACCTTTAAACCAAATACTGTAAAATAAATAAACAAAAATAAAAAAATTGACCCAATTGAGAAGCTGTGACTGACTCTGCTGTAACCAACAGGCTCATGACAAAAACGGTGAGATTATTCAGGCTGTGTTTGCAGAGCAGAAAGGAAAATACAGCATTCAATATGATGAATGCAGCATGGCTCAGAAACGGCGTACAGAGGAGCAAATTGTTTGACAATGGCGATATATCTTTGCCTAGTAGGTGTATAAAGCACATGAAAAATGCTTCGTCTGTGGAGGCTGTAAAAATGGAAATGCTAAGAGCCGTCATAGTATTGGTAATACCTGGGCACACTTGGAGAAACACTGTACATACTGATCTTAGTTTTTTCAGTGTTTTATAAAATGCTGATGTATGACATTATAGCTGTCCTATGTTGTGCAAAAGCTGTTTTTGAGTTCTCTCTTCTTGTAGCCATGGTTGTGCTGTTGAGGTGCAGGAGTTTATATTGCAGAGAACTGAGAAAAAACACGCTGAAACTTCTTGGGGTTCAGAGGCTTAAGCTAGTTTTCAACAACGTACTTTATTTGGTTTTATCGTAGCTCAGAAACATTACAGGGACTGTAAGATCATCATACATTTGCAACTCAAAGCTGCACTGTCTCCTTCAAACACATAGAAATGGTAGTTAACCCCCAAGGGTTGTGAGGTTACATGACTGTGTGCTTTATGTTCACCAGCAGTGCATAAAAGAGATTCACTGAGGCAGCAAAAACTCTGACTTCTGTCAAAAACATTAAACCATCTGCACAGGCAGCTCAGAGTCAAAAGGATGCTGTCTGTTATTGTCAGATGATTCATGTATGCGGTGCAGTCAGCTGTTAACGCTGGAATCAACTCAACAAAGATGACTTACACAGAATAGCGGTGCATAATACTTGGTGGCATCGCATTGACAGTGTGACCTTACAAAAATCTGACTTTAATTCTAATGTCTGTATGTACTGTTATTGTGTGATATTTTTGTGTATGGCGTGCTAAAAGAAATAGATGATAGACTGAAGACCAGAGGTAAAACATATGTATAAAATGCATAATAATGAGTATTCTAGTAATGACTGATGTTTTATGGTATGGTGTGTCTGTGGAGGACACACACACACACACACACACACACACACACAGCTGGCAGATCACAAAGCATACCCTGTCACTTTGATGTGAAGATACATGCTTTTTAGAAAATGATATGTGGTGTACTCAAAACAGAATGGTGTAAACTTAAGGTATTATTAAAATATGTTAGAAACATAGCACTACCTAATGGTGTAATATGCATGAAATCTGTCATAAAATAATAAGGGTAAGATGTGAAGTGAAAGGTTGAACATGTCTCAGCATGTTTTCTGTAAAAGATGACCTAATGATAACCTAATGAGCCTTAGTGGTGGGCGATGCTGCAAGATTTGGTATCGATCCAATACAAAGTAAATACAGGGCCAGTATCACCGATACCAATATTCCAGACTGACTTTTTCAGTAGTTGGTAGGTTTAGAACAAAGGTTAGGTGCTGTATATGGTCGTCCATAAATGGAATGAAGATGCGGTTGTAAATGCTCACAGGGTCTAAGAATCGGACTAATTCCTGGGTAGGTTTTTGGTGGGTCAAATAAGGAAGAATCTGGGTTGCCGATGAAATCAGAAAGTGAGGGATAACCGCATTGAACAGTGTTCATTTCTGACAGTTTGATCAATATTTGTGCCATACTTCTGTCTGAAGTAGAAAATGGTCTTTTAAGATGCATTTTTACATTTGTTTTTTATTATTTTTTGCACATAGACTTTTATAATGATGAATACAAAAAATGTCTCCCTATGGTTATCGTCTTTGACAATAAAGTGTGACAGACATTGTCAGTTGGTCGCTCCCACCTGGTCCCACCTGGTTACAAGTGAACGCCTCACTAGCTAAACATTTCCTTATCGACAGACAGTACGTTTACCAATGTTCAGTAAATTTTTACATTTTAAAGACCGCAGTCAATCGTTTTTGTCTAGTGGTTAGAAGTTAAAAATCACGATTGTGATTAATGAAGATTTAATTTTGTAGCCCTGCTACTGCGCTAGTCTTTGTAATAAGCATACAGAAGAGAAACTGAAGTGTCGATCTTTTTACAATGGTATCGTTCAGTATCAATACCAACGCTGGTATCGATATTATTGATGTTTGGATCGATCCACCCATCTCTAATGCGCATGTCCTCTGTAAAGTGAGATCTAGGGGTGAAATAGGGTAACCTGACATCATGATCTGACCAATGGATTTCAAAAAGTCATCATATGCCCTATAGGCATGGAAAAATGACCAACTCTCACAGCATAAAAGACGATGCACAGCTCAGTATCTTCAGTTTTTCTTGGGGTGTTAATCACTGCTCAGAACTACTCCTGAATCCTTGTCAACAATAAATCCTGCTGCCTCCAAATGCAGACTTATCTTAGTGATTTTTAGAAGATCTTTAACGTTTGAACATGGTCAAGTCTTAGACTCTGGCCCATGATTAGTGACTTAGTTCACACTTCATCACTTTCCCATCTCTACCTGACCTCGCCTCCTTTCTGTCTTCCTCTCTCCTTCAGTCAGCTGTCATCCCTCCATCAGGCCCAGTCACTGAGGAGGAAGAAAAGACGCAGTGTGTTGTCCATTTTCTCTGGCTTCCGCAAGAACCGCAACTCCACCATCTCTAATCAGGACTCGGAGTACGTATGCAGCACAGGAGTGGAAGGAGGGAGTGAAAGTAACTTTAAGTGCACAGGCCCAGAGAATGAGACGGCTGTTAAATTAATCCTGCACTGGGCATAAATGCCACTTCATAGCTTCATAAATATTTTAATGGAAGAAAATATTGCCCCATCTCTAACTGTTTTCCTTTTGCTTTCAATTCATGACACTGCATACATTTACGCTGCCGTTACATAATTGCACCATACTTTAAAAAAAAAAAAATAGACAGCTGTATGCAAAGTGGAAAAAGTACAAGCCGGCAAACTTATTTTTAAAAAAAATTAATTGCTTGATTAACAGTCGAGGGGGAGAATGGCACTCAGTGGGCAAACTTTAAACCATTAAAGCACACAGCTGCACAAAACAGAGAAAGACTGCTTTCGGCAAAAGAGCTACAGTTTGTTTCAACTCACAGGTGTGTTCACTAAACTTTCTCTGCTGCTTAACAACCTTGCCGTGATGCAGAAAATGCACAGTTATACCGAGGCGAAGTTTTACAGCAGTGAAAGAGCAGAATAAAAGAAAGGATGAGTCATCCGAAGGCCAGCCATAGATAGACACAGCTTTTTTAAAGAACTGTTTACCATGTTTTATAATGTTTCACCTGCACATTGTTGCTAAGCAATCAAAGAGATTGTTTGTTGCTGGATTCCCTCGGCTCCCCTCCACATGCATTTCTTTTTGTCTTTTAACAGTGTGTAGGAAGTGGAACAGCATCTGGGCTCTTACATTTAAATTCACTGCAGTGCTTTCAAAAAGATGACGAATGTGGCAGTATGAATTATCAAGTAATTAACACATTAACAAGTAATTGATGTGTGTTTTTAAAGAAATGCATCTATGCAGGTGAATTTTACGGACGTCTTCCTCAGCCTGTAAAGTCGAGACTGGACTGACATGAAAATTCTGGCTTTTTTCTGTCTGTTCCAGCAGCGCCTCAGAGAACGTCTACTCCATGATTCACCCGAAAGACATCGCAAGGCCCGAGAGCGCTGGTCCTGGAGCTAACGGGGCCATGCCTTCGCCTCGGCCCACTCAGGGTGTATCTGTGCATGGGATGAGGGCCGCCAGCCCCCCCTGCCTCATCCAAAGACAGGTACAGTGACTAAATGAAGACAGCTGTTACACACCGAAAGCAAGCTGATATCTGTATAGCACCTGACCTGGAGCTGTTGAAGGTTCGCTAAGTGAGCTGTGAACTCTGAAATGTGTGTTTTACCTCCAGGACATTTTGAGACACACAGTGTTACTCTGCTGTAGAATCGTGCACTAATTGGCACAAGAGACAGTTACACGGACCCGTATCACCACCATATCACAGTTACTTTTATTCTTGTCAGTGCAGCATGAAACTGCATTTCTCAGGGCTTTGATGAAAACAGTAACTTCATAAAAAAAAGTAGTGGAATAGTGCAAGAATAATGAACTTATTAAAGATATGCAAATATGTTACCATTTCCTCAGTCTGCTTCCGTAACTAGGGGTTGAAATCATGAACATTTTGCTGGTTCCTATATTCCCTCATGACATGACACAGCATGCGGTGCATGACAGTACACCGCATGCTGTGCCCACCACCTGCTATTCCCAGTCTTTTACTGGGTGGGATTTATGTAGCTTGTCTGTAGGTGCAGAGGACTGTATGGCCCATTTTAAAATTGCAGTGAAATGCACATTGACATGCACTCATAACCAAATGGATTCGGATGACTGCAAGTCTTGTCTAAGTAGAGTCCATGGATCCTCACTGATCTTCAAGAGAGCGATAATTTAATGTTGGGATAATTGAATTCTCCAGAAATTTTAATTATACACTTCACTCCAGCCCATTTTGCCACCGTACTAGAGTATAATACAATTTGGCACATCATATACGATGGGGGGAAAAAAAAGTCTGATTTCAGTAAAATAGTCATGTCTGTATCTTTTGTCCTCTTCCAGTCCACAGACCTTGTCAGCATGGTGTACAGCTGCATCGGGGCGGAAATCGAGGACTCAGATGGCAGCAGCACCTGCGACATCAAAGGGACAGATCAAGACGCTGACAGATCGATCACCATCTCAGACGCCCCGACGGATAGTCGGAGTAACGGCCACGTGGTGTCGTCCAAACAACAGACGGACAGGCAGATGGAGACAGGCAGGCAGGAGAGGATTGTGCCCCTGACAGACTCGCGGAATGAGATGGAAGAAGACATACAGAGTGGCGGCGGTGGGAGCCAGAGGCCAGAGCCTCCTCCACAGAGCAGCAAGCCCAGTCTGGCTGTCATGAGACAGAGACACCTGCAGGAGAGTTTAGGTACTTCAACAGCTGGTAATTTCCTGAACAGGCAAAGAAACTTTAAAATACTTGAAAGCTTATTAGGTCACCACGGTAATTTCATGGTACATAGGTGATGAGGAAACCTGTCTGTCTCTGTTTAATCACATTTTTTTTATGTAAATAATGTCTTCTCTTGATAATTTCATTGATAATAATGATTTATGATCATCACTGATGAGCCATCAGAGCTACATTTATTAGTCATGTTTACGGTGTATTTTTGTGTCGCTTCTGTTTACAGTTAAAAAAAAATCTCGCTTTAAAACTCAAAAAAGGCCTTTGTCCAAAAAGAATAATAGAGAAGTAACAGAAAGCAGTTAAATCTTAGATCGACATTGTTAAAAGAACATTCACTCAAGGCGAGTCTGTCAAAGGGAGTTTTAATGAGCGACACAATATGAGATGGGACAGTGATTTGATTGGCTTGGTCCCAAAGGGGTACGGCAGCTGCAGCTATAGGGGCCTTTACAGAGAAAGAGTCATTGTTAAGGACTATTGCCAGTTTCAAGTCTAGACTTTTTAACGAGCAAAGCCCTCTCAGTAGTTCAGACTGCAGTCAGACTCAAAGGGAATTAAGAGATCAGTACAGGAGCCAGAAGCCTGAACCGGTTGTGTCATAAAATCAATGTTAAAGTCTACAGATTGACATTAAAAATGGAGAAGAGGTGCAGGAACATATATTTTTACTCGCTGATTGAAATCCTTCCTACAACACGTGGACAGCAAATGTGTGTTTATAAAAGCTCCTGCTGTTTGTCTGCATTTACTGGATGATCAGTGGCAGCTTCTTAGCATATAAACATGCTGCAAGCATATGCGCATGCATATAAATACACAAAAACAGGTGGCCAGTACAATATGCAAATATTCTTTTTGTCTCTTTAAAGTTGAAGGGAGCTCTTAGCACAGAAATGGAACAGTATTCTGGTCATAACTGCAGGTGGTTTGTTTGTTATTGCACGGTTTTTGCAGTGTGTTTTCAGTCTAAGGCTTATATTTCCAGGTGCTCATGAAATGTTTACTCCCGCTACTTGCCAGCTTTCCTGCTTCAGGGCTTTTACTTTTAAATTTCAAACAAAGATTTGATGGATCATTGTACAGACGTGTTGACTGTGTTTGTCTCACCAGAAGAGGCAGGGAGGCTGGAGGTAGAAGACGACCAGAGTGAAAGAAAGCGTGAAGATAAGCAGAGAGGGCGAGGGCCGGAGGGACAGCGCCCACTTATTCCCAATAAGGTCTGTTTACTGCATGAAATAAAACACACATTTGGTGAACACTTATTACATCACATCACAGAAACAAACACTGTGCTCCTCCATCAGCCCAGCCTGGAACTCTCCAGAGACAAAACCTCTCCGGAAATGAACAAGAATTCACCTAAAACCTCACCTGTCGCTCCAAGAGAAGAACAAACCAACGACCAGAGGAGTTTTCCTTCTTCTCAGCCCATCATTGAAGACGAAGAGACCACTGAAGAAAAAAGCCCACCATCATCTGCTAAACCTGGGGTGGAAGCAGCAGATCCTGCTGTCATCAGTCATGGTACTGCAACACTGTCACTTTACAGCAGAGGATGTTGATGCTCATCAGAAATAGTAATGAGCAGACAATTGTTTTTTAAATGTTTAGTACTTTAGTGTAATTTTTATGAACTTTCTGGAGCTGCAGATTCTACTAAGGATGTCCTGTGCTATATCATAAGATCAGAACCGATTACAGGAATTTTGAAGTAATCGATACTAGCGTAAACCCGGTACCGAATTCTTTTTCAGAATAGGTTGTCGCACACAAATTTGACAGAAAGCCACAAAAACAGCCATTAGATATTCCACTCAAGTGTAGGATCATTGCACCAGTTGATCCCAGCCTCATTTACTGCTTGTTTGTTGGCCTGCTGTCCGTAAGCATCATAGAAGTCTCTGTCACGGTGCTCCATTACTCGCTAAACTCCGTTGTAGTTCTCTGCCTGGCAACAGCGCTGCCTCCACACTTTTAAACAGTAAGAGGCTCCACCTTGTGGTCCAACCAGGTACTAAAGCTAATTTACAACATTTGAAGTGTGCATTATTTAGTAAAAATCCTACAATTCTACAATTTCATTTAGCAATTTCATTTATCTTTTATCCAAAGCGACGCACATCTGAAACACAAGCAAGGATCTAGTCAGGCGAAAACAACCTGGATAAGAGACATAATACAAGCTCAAGAGCCATAGTTAGACCGTGCTGTCTATAGGCAGTAGACATAATAGGATTTTTTTTTTTTTTTTGCAGTCTGTCAGCTGCAAAGGTGTTCAATGAAGAGCTGAGTTTTTAGTATTTTCTTAAAGACTGAGAGAGACTCAGAAGATCGAATAGAGTTTGATAACTCGTTCCACCATCGGGGAACCACAGAAGAGAAGAGTCCACTTATCGACCGGCCCCGTTATGGTGGTTGTATCACTACTGTTGGTAATGGGCAGACGCAGCTTGATAAAGGGAAAAAAAACACTTGATTGGGACATCCCTAGGTTCACTACTACTATATCCACAGTCATATAAACCATTAACCCATCCATCCAAGTCTGGCTAGTTATAATAAACTGCCTAATTTCTAGCAGAGCTGACGATGTTTTTGAACCTGCATGGCCAGTATAAGACTGACATGATTATTACGTTATCCTCCAATAACAACCACAATAACCACAGATGACGACGGAGGCCGTAATGGATTTCCAGCAACCTCGCATCACACCAAGAAGTCCAACTCCTTCGACATAGGTATTGTATGATCTGTGGCCCTGTGATTGTTTCTGCACCCCTGCTGTTGTGCATGTTTTCTGATCAACAGTACACAGTATGCATGTGGGTATACTCATGGATACAAATGTACATCTTGCTGTTTTTGTTCATAATTCATAACAACGGCACAGCGCCTTTGTTATGTCTGATGAAATGAAATCAGCGCGGTTCTCTTACTTGATGTGTTCCCAGGCCTGTAAGGCGTGCTGTTTGTGCTCCATGTTACTGTTTTATCCTGCATCCCCTCTTTCTTTCAGTCCCCACACCCTACTATGTGTTTGTGTGTCTCATGCCATTTCCCCTCAGGCATGGAACGGGACAGCCCCTACGATCTGGAGAGGCCTTCAGATCACAGATTCCCTGTGAAAAAGCCCTGTTTCCCCCAGTACAGAAACAGATCTCTGGACTACCCTGCTGGGACCGGGTGTATGTATCTGTTTCACTTCCTGCGAATATGTGTGGTATGACAGTGGTGGCAGTGTGCAGTGAGTGATGCTCTTTTTTTTGCACAACTTATCGCCCTATAAAAACATTTTCTGTCTTCATAAATTAGTTGCACAACTTTTTTGGCCACCTAAGCATGTGTACACTTATTCACTCCGCTGTACACTGATGAGTCATACCCTACATATTGAATGCATGCCTGTTCAGCTATTTGAGACATCATAAAACATAATTTAAGGAAGTAATTTGGCTCTTTTCCAGATATGTCTCACTGCAGCTGGCAGCTGAATCTGACACTGCCTGGATAAGTGTGCTATTATATTAGAACTCCACCATTTTTGAAATAAGGACCTTTTATCACTCCCGCTTTAATTGGAGCTGATTCTTTTTTCGATAGCACGTTCCATTATTGTAATAATTGGCAGCCAGGTTTAGCTGATTCATCATCACTTCCTACTCTGAGCAGTCTGGCACTGAAGATGAAAACCCCGGGGGCAGTGGAATTCAAGGGGGACTAATGACATGGAAAAACCACTGCCAATTACCTCTGTAATACAGATCTATATATCAAAAACCTGCTGCGGGGGACTCAATTACCATCACTGTGAGAATGATAAAAGGGTCTACGTGTCACAAATGGTGGCATAAAAGCCGGTAATATAGAATGTGTGAGCCTGAAGTGATCCTCTGTGACCTGTCAGGTTGAATGTAGGTCGACTGAAACATCAAGCAGAGACTTTTCACTCAGGACAATACACACATTGTCACATTTGTGTTTCTTGTACACGCTGAAATGTCAGTATCAGAGCTGCAGGGACTGTCAGAGGGATTGTTTCTGTTTGTGCCGAATCCTATCTGATCCTAACTCCATGTTTGTCAAACTTAAAGATGTTTAAGTTTTGTTTTTTGTTGCTACCTTATAGCACAAGATTTGACATATTGTCGCTGTATCAAAATGAGATGGCAGAGTGTTGACAACTTGTTTACACATTTTGCAGATGGTCTTTTTAATAGAGACTGACATCTGCCACAGCTGACGACAAGGTTGCAGAGAGCTAGGTTGAGAGTGTAAACCTAAATTATCTCAGAATCAGTTTTATTGCCAAGTAGGTTTTTAAACTTGCAAGGAATTTTCCCTGGTGCCTGACACATGAACGAAATACTGCTTTAATTAGATTTTGATGACAGCTTTGAAGCATTTATTAGCACCTTATCTGTTTGAAAAACAGCCAAACAAACAGCAGGTTTAGCTTTTTTGAGTCCAGCTACAGAAAGCATATCCAATGTTTCTTATTTCTAGTTTGTGTTGCTATCGCTGGCTGTTTCTCAGCAGTTAAAAATCCAGCTTGCTAACTTTGTTTGTCTGATTTTGGCTACATAGTCAGTACAGCTGTGAGACCCATCGTTTTAGCATCAACACTGAGTGCAGTAGTCACATCACAGGAACTGCCATGTGAAGTAACGGCATTTAACTCCAGGGTCATCATATAAGTGAGGGACTTTTGAAGGCCAATGGATAAATCTTTCATACATTTTTATTAAAAGTTAAAAAAAAAAAAAGTTCTTTATGTTCATTATGATCATGTCTTTAATAATTCCATAATTATTTATTATGGAAACAATCACTTATTAATAAAAAATGACTGGATATCATTAAAATGTCAACTGAATAACCGTCCAAATTTAATAACAACCACCTTCTAATTAGCTAAATAATAATAAAATGAGCTTATTCAAAAATTGTCTTCGTTGTGTTCTTTTTATTAAGTTGAGATAATCATGACAGATATTTCTTTTTTGGCAGTATAGCAAATTTTACATGAAAAATAACAAATTGTATCTGTGTCCAAGAAATCACTTTTAACTAAGTTACCCATTACAAAAACTCCTCTCAAGCAAGTGTGTTAATTCCAGATCACATGACCTGCTCCACATGATGTCATTTCCTCCTGAAGAAAAGACTGGCAAGACTCCAAGGCTTTCTGAGTTATTTAATATAAAGTAGAGTGTGAGTCAAGTGTGGGTTTATGGCATGTCAACAGGTTTACTACTATATCTTTATAAATAACTTTCAATTTCACTCAGTTGTATAGATAATAATTACAATCTTTCTGCAAAAATGCCATGTGGTGTTTGGTTATAGGCGGCCATGTTGATTTTAGACCTGAAAACAGCAAAATTGTCAACTCTGATACAAAAAGTCCCGCAATTATACATTGACCCTCCAGCTGAAACTTTTTTTGACGTTCGATATCAAAAAAAAGAAAGCTCACATGGTACTCATCTTCCATAGCTAAGTCTGTCTGATAAAACATGTTGTACTGCATTGTAGGAGTAGGAGTGATGTTTGTTTTATTAATATTCATTCAAAAGAGACAGAGTAGGTTGGCATGCAGGCAACACACGTGTACAGAAATGTAAGGAACAGGAGGCATTGAAAAGAAAGATTTAGTTGCAAAAAAGAAACTCAACACCAGCTATAAGGCTCAAATTGGAATATTAATCATGCTCACGACTTTGGCTTTCCACAATTAAATGAATACAATGTTGACATTTAAAATGCTCCGATCATTGTGACCTCGGCTAATAGAAAACAGCCCATATAGATGAAATTACTTGGGTAAACTGGACATTAGAAGTCCTTCTCCCCCTCTTTATTTTGTTACTGTTGGTTAGATGCCCGGGTTAGTTGTTAGGCTGCAAGAATTGAGTGGAGACAAGAGGCTTGTTTGTGCACAGCTACTTAGCTAGCTTCCACCATAGCCTGTCTGTAAGTTGTTTAGGGCAGTGGTTCTCAACCTTGTTCCTCAGGACCCACTGTCCTGCATGTTTTAGATGCTTCCCTGCTCCAACACACCTGATTCAAATGATCAGCTCGTCATCAAGCCTCTGCAGAAGCCTGATGACGAGCTGATCATTTGAATCAGGTGTGTTGGAGCAGGGAAGCATCTAAAACATGGAGGACAGTGGGTCCTGAGGAACAGGGTTGAGAACCATTGGTTTAGGGAACAGTGGCAAATTGTTGTGTGTGTTGACAAGTGTATGTTCAGCAAGTGAAGTCTTTTGGGTACAATTTTGTTTATATTCTGACTCCAAGAGATGCGCGGGAATAAGGCCGTTTGTTTAAAACTTAACTTGACGCAAAGATTTGTACATTAGTTGGAATGGAGCACAACAGGGAAGTGACAGCAGTGCTTCTTTCTTTTTTTATTATTATTATGTCATTATAGAAATTGTAATTATTGATCGATCAATTAATTTGGCCACAATTGTGCGGACTCAATTCTCCTACAGAAAGCACGGTGTCAAATAAAAACAAGTACTTTGTCTACAGTGTTGCAGTTGTTGCCACTACACATTCAACACAACAAATATGTTTGGCAGCTTAAATAAGCACCACAAACCTCTGAGTAAAAAGCTAGACCTGAGTGACATCCACAGCAAAATACTATTTCAGATGCCTACATTTCACACTCTATTTTATTTCTTTAAAATGATTTTGTGTGCCGACATGCGCCCCTAAAAATCACCCCAATCAATCTCTAGTATGTATGTTTTTAAAGTTATTCAAACCATCTGCTGAAAATTCCCTTTGTTTTTCATATTGCAGGAAAAAAATAACACAATATCAGTTATTTCCAGTATCCTATAGTCCAAAAAGGTTATGTGCAGTGCTATTTTTCTGAAAACTGTTGCTGAGAACAGGGTTGATTGAAAGTGGATGTTGTGGACAAACAGACAAAAAAGCTCCATAAAACTGAGGGTGATAATTATCCATGTCAGTCCCTTTTGTACTGCACACAGTCATTTGATCCATTTTCAGCATTAACATTTCACGAGTGCAATTTTAACGTCTTACGCTCACATTACCTCTGCTTCTTTAGGTTACGAAAGCCCCCAGCACGGTAACAGAGACGCATTATGACGTTACCTGTGGACCAGGAGAAGTTTGCTGGGAAGAAAACAAGACTTGAACATGGAGGACTGGAGAGAGACGAGCTTTTAAAACTGTGTGGACTTAGCTGATAAATATCCAGCTGCAGCTTCTTTTACTTCTTTTAATCCACATACACATTGGTTGCTGAAAAATGCATGTAATGTATGCTTTGTTTTAACTGCTTGCACTTGCTAGGGTTTTTTCTCAGGCATAAGAGAAGCTCTACTTTTCATACAAACACACACAGTACTTCAGTGTCTCTCCAGTGTCATCTAGACAGTTTTATGCATTTGTGTGGAATCACTGATTGCTGACATCCGTCTTTTCATCCCCTCCCTCTCTTTTTCTGACAATCTGTGACGACTTAAAGTGAGTTTGTACTGTATTTATTCTAATGGGATGTATATAATTAATATAAAACTGCACTAACCATTGTGGTAACTCGACCAGTTAACAATCATGTTTTTATTTGTGATATGTCATTTGATAACTGTGTTTGTAAGTATGCTTTTGGTGTGTGCTGACATTGATGACTGAGAAATGTGTTTCCATGCACTTAGCACTCCCATCTCTTCAAGAGTATTTAATTCAGTCTGTGGATTGTTTTAATCTGATTTTGCGGGCCTGAAAATGAGTATATTTTCTAAAAATGCTTCTATGAATCAGAATAAATAAAATTGACTTTACAGAAGGAAGTGCATTTCTGAAAGTTATATCCATGATTCTTGTTTCTGTGTATCAGAGTAACATTCATTTCCATTACTAATTGGCCAGTTTTAGCATTTGTTTCCTCATCATTGCTATTTTCTTTGTAAAAACGTCATATTACCGGATTTAGGATGTGCGTATAAGCTTCCCCTCATTTCAGTCTGCTTTGAACTTCCTTCCGCTATCTGTGCGTTGTCATTTTCTTTATGAAGGGAAACAACAACTGAGCAGCAACCTACCACAGTGAAAGTTTCAAGTTTTGTCGAGGATTTGGATTATGCAGTCAGGCAGCTCTGCATTTTTCTTTTGCAGTGAATTATACTTTATAATCACTTACAAAAGTGTTCCACCTCAACAATTCCACCTGTCACTGTTTTGACGAAACATTACAGCCGCTTCCTTCTCTTCGCCCGCCCACAGCAACTGTAATTGGTTTAAGGAAATATAAACAAGTCAAATTTTTTTTCCCCACACAGCAGAAGAATAGTTTGGTGCAGCCAGACTATGTTCTGCTGAATGTGCTGGCAAAGCAAGACTAATAACCATGAAAACGACCATCGGTTTCAATGGGAGGGACTCGCATGCATGCATGTGTACAGGTGGCCGAATCATCTGTCAAAAAAAAAAAAAAAGCAGCTTAAATTACAACACACAGCAGGAGTGGGGCTGCAGAGTGGCTTGTGGTTAGCACCCTTGACTTGCTCCTAGAAGATCCCCAGGTCATGTCTCGGCCTGGACCTGGAGTTTGCATGTCCTTGTTTTTTTGCAGGTACTTTGGTTTCCTCCTGCCGTCTAAAAACATGCAGAGGTTAATTGGTAATTCTAAACTGTCCGTAGATGCGAATGCGAGAGTGATTGTTTGTCTCTGTATGTAGCCCTGTGATAGACTGGTGACCTGTCCAGGTTGTCCCCTGCCTTCACCTTCAGCTGGGATAGACTCCAGCCCCCTGCAACTCTAATGAGGATGAAGTGGTTTATAGATAATGGATTGATGGATAGTAGCATTGTGACTTTTTTCTTCGCTAAGGATACCATTCGACTATATCTTTACATAGTGGATAGTTGTTTGGTTCTCTGTTGTGTTTTAAATTGAGCATAATGCACCTTTAAGCATGTTGGTCAGGGTCAAACTATCTCTCCTCGTTTCCACTCTTGATGCATAACTGAACCGAGCTAACTGCCTTCTGTTTGGTTCCAGTTTCATATTTGAACAACATTTTGGGAAAGGCACTCATATTTTTTCTTGTCAAAAGTTGACGATTGATGCTGCTGTTAAGTCTGAATGGTGATGTGGATGTAGCGGTGAAGCTACTGCCTGCAGATGTTAGCTTAAATTCAAACAAATACAAGATACAATGAAATGGCTAGACTGGCTCTCCCCAAAAATGTCTTGTGTACTAATATCAAAGTGTGAAAACTACAACTTGTAGTTTTACTAGAGGGGACTCTTTGATCAGGAGGTGTGACTCTCTGCAGTCTTGGCACCGTGGAACCAGCGGTGACCTGAGACTTACTTTGATATTTATGCTATGCTAAGCCCAAGAGCTGCTGGATGTAGCTTTATATATCAGTCGTCACCTCTAATTCTCTGCACGGAAGCATAAAGTGTATTTTCCCCGAATGTCAAATACTTAACACCGGTTGCATTGTAGAAAATGTAGTATCCAGCATTTCTAGAGCTTTACTAAAGTTGCAATATTCTAATACTTGGTGACTTTGATTTTGACTTTTATTCTTTACATCTGTCTCTTGTGAGCATTTCAACTGCATTTTGAAGCATCACGGGCTGTAACGCAATCAAAAGAGGAGTTTAGGACAAAAATAGAGACAAAATAGTGTTCCTGTCTTTGTAAAGTCTGTTTTTGTTCATAATTGAGGAAATTAAAACAAATCTTCACATCTATATTCAACATTGTTACTAAAAAAATGCTCACAAGACGCAGAGTAACACTTAAGTCTAATGGTGACAGATGGTGTCTCATTTTCATTTTATTGCTTCTTGATGTCTCCACTTTTTTTCAATGAGTGTTGCTACTTTCTAGCAGCAGATGGCAGCAGAGACCAGGCGCTCACAGTTCCAGTTGCATGTCGCTGCCGAGTCATGATGCACTGTCATTACCAGCAGCACAGATCCCTGGCAGCAGTTGTCACAGGTTATGAAGGCAGAAGGCTGATTCTTGCAGATGAGATCATTTGAAATTCCCAAAGAGGGAGAGACTTTCCAGCAAGAGCAGAGATCAGCATTTAAATGACAGAACGAAAATGCCTCTCCTGAAATGCTGCTATTTCAGGATTGTAAATCACAGATCAGGCCTCTGTCATGCATGCAGGTGAGCTCAGGCTTAGACGGTTCATCAGCTTTTTTTCCCCCCACACACAATGACGAGCCTGTCTGTCTCCTGACACTGAGAAGCTTTTAATTCCCTCCATGCAGTCACCTGATCTCCCAGGCTGCCAGGGCCAGATCACAGCCAGGGGTGTTGCGTTCACATTCACTGGGGTCACTGGATAAGCTGGTTAATTCTCTCTCAGCTTTTTTTTTCTTCTTTTTTTTTCCATCCACACACACACCATATGCCCAGCTGAGTGTCTCCTCACATCAGTGTATGTAAACCTACACGGGCCACACAAACACAATGTTCCAAGGACAAAAAAAAAACCGTAGTGTGTTATTATCTGAGGCCATTCCAGCTCATTCATCGTGAAGTGCATCAGATGGTGCGAGGCTCCCGCTCATTTGTCTATGCATACTTGTAACCTTGTTCATTCATGTGTGCGTACGGTGTTTGCCGAGAAGCGTTCAGCACCAGCAGATGGGTCAGCAGCAAGCCATTTGACTCGCTGCGTCAACAGTGGCAGTGCTGGTAATGAGTTTATACGAGCCGGTGTGCTTCAGCGTGCACCCACTGAGCAGCACAAGAACAGGTAGCACAGCCTGACAAATGGAGCATCTCCCTGTACGTAGGACGTCAAGAGAGGATTTTGGCTCTTGGTTGGTTTCTGAGTTGGGTAATATGCCTGACAGAGAAAAAGACAGATTCAGCTTAGTGTCTGAGCCTTGGAGTGGCAACATAATAAACACAGTAGACTGTGAGAATTATCTCCTAAAAACACCTAATCTGTAGCTTATTTGCATGCAGACAAGAGGTGTATATTTAGCTGCACCCAGAGTTCATAAGGGCAGTAACCAAACATGTAAACAGACTCAGCTATTTTTACTTTCAGGGAAGGTGTGAAGTTAAATCCTCATCCCACATGCAGCACCTTCAGATTATTAGGATTCAAAGGCTGGCTGACGTGTGCACCTCCGAGGCTATTATTTTGATACGGGTGGCATATGGTAACATTGTGAAGAACAACAACGCAGCCCTGAATTCCTGTGATGAAAACAGTAAAGCTGTTTCTGTTTGGCAGCTTAGCTTTTTAATTTTCTTGCAGCGGATGGCTCTGAGAGAAAGGAAAAAAAAAAACAAGCCTAAAGTCTAGCAGAGGGGTCTGAGGCTTGATTAAGAACTGGGCAGGAGCAGGTCGTGACACAAGAATGAAACGCTTGTCGGTGCAGCAGCCGTTTGGGGTTTGTTATGTGCAGTGCAGTCCAGCAGACGGAGAGCAGATGAACACTCCATTTATCACAATTGGATATAAAAAATAAACTGCGGTCAATGAAAAAGTCATTACTGGAAAATCAGTTTGATTTTTAATATTTGAATGTTTGACTGGACAGATTGCTCTAAACCTTGGAAACTGTGGGTGACACTCAAGGTCGATTTCCTGGCAATATCTGACCACATTGCAGTCTACATTAGCTGATTAATTTTGCTCAGCTAAGCTTGTCTGAAAGTAATAAGTTCTCATTTTGAGATGTATTAATTACAGTTCTGTCAAAAGTTTGGACATTCTGATTTATGTAGTAAACTTTCACAGACAAAGCAAAATATGTCTCGTATTTCTCGGAAAGTCATAAAAATCGTAGGTGTATCCAAACTTTCGTCTGTTACTGCTTGCTATCAAGAAGTGGCAAATTAGGTTTATTCTGTGCATCTAAAATTGCTCTGCTAGAAATGTTTGACTTCTCAGGCCATGGACATGTAACTTCTGGATCTGTCTAGTGGTGTCCAGCTCTAGAATGTTGGCAGTAGATCCTTTAGGGTGCTGTGACTTGTAGGTTGGGCCTTCATGGACTGGCCTTGTTCTGATATCCCACAGATGCTGAATCAGATTTGTGTCTTGAGGAGGCTCTTTGTCATGTCCCTCAAGCTATTCCTGAGCAGTTTTTGTGGCTTTGTCTTCCTGGGGAATGAAGCGTTCTATTGTTCTGCGACACCGTTTAGGAAGGTTGAGTCAAAGTAACATCCACACCAATGCCAGGACCGCAGGTTTCACAGCAGAACATTGCATCCTAATGAGATAATGAATGTTTTTCACTTCACCTGTCTGGGGTTTAATGTTATGACTGATGGTTTTCAGTAAGATTTAGTGCTTTTATTTTCGTTTAACCAGCTTTTTCACCCGCAGTTTATTTTAATGTTCTGTAAACTGCTTCTTTATCTCCTTTGAGTATTGCATGGTTGGAGAATAGTGTAAGCAACACATTCTAAAATCAGCCATATTTAGTGGTCATGGTGTCTGGTTTGACTCTGCTTTGTTTCATCATGTTTGGTCCTAAAATAAAAATTCAAACATTCCTTAGAATCTAAGGTATGGTGAAAGGTAAGAGTGTCAATTTGCAGCATGTTAGCCATAAAACTTGAGCGGTCTTGCAAAAACATGTCCTTTTAATGGAATCTAAACAGCAGCATACTAAATAAAAATAGCAGATAAAAGCAATATGTAAGAGCCATAAAGAGAGCAAATCCTCTGGTGTGTCATAAGTCAAAATATACGACAAACAAACCACATTACCAAAGACCAACACGTTTAAAGTGAGTTGTGGATTGAACCCTGCTGTACTGTAATCAGCTAGTGATCCAGTGAGTCCATAAACTTTACTGCCTCGGTTTCCCTGCGATATATCCGGTTTACACCTTTATTCCTCCTTAAAAAAGAATGAACAGGGCGCAATCGAACGCCACACACTTGTCGGATTCCTCTGGCTCCATCCTGAACTCTGCACAACTCAGACATCTCCCACCGACGCAGCTGTCGCCGTGTTTTTCCTCCCAGGTTCATAAAAGGCTTCTATTCACATTGCCTCCATCTTTTCAATCTGAGGAGGCGTGTTTGACACTTTCCACGCAGTCCTCTGTGGAAGCAGTCATTCATCTCCCCTCCCTCCTCCTCGTCCTTCATGTCTGCGTTGCTCTTAAATGCTCCTTCACCCTCTTTCTCCCCTCTGCCCTCTCGCTCTCCTCCATACCTGTTTGTTTTCCTTGAAAACAAGCAAACCTCATAATACCCACCGCCGGCAATTAGTGCAGATTAAAGCTTAAAGTGTGCGTGTCTAGGTGTGTTTGCACCAGCATAGCTTGTTTCAATGTGCTCTCCAGTTTCGGTGTGTGTTTGTGTGTGCGAGAGGAAAAGAAAGTGATAGTGAGGTCAGTGTTGGAGGAGATGAGCCAGTGTTATATTCAGTGGGAGTGAGATATTTTGTAGACAACAAATAGCTCGAGGGAGAGAGGCAGGCTGAGGTAACCGAGCCACAGAGAGGAGGTGAAATTTCAGACTCAAAGCATTGAAGTTGTATACTGAAGATGCACAACATGGCCAAAAGTAGCCGGATACCCAACACCATATGCATTTTTCATCCATGTATCACCTGTCATTGTGATCACTTTAGTCTTAACTGAAATATCTCAACAGCTATTTGATGAATTGCTCAATCTAATTTGGTGCAGACACTCATGGTCCCTAGAGGGTAAAGCTTAACTCTCCTGACTCGTCGTGTAGCGCTTTTATCAGGCCTAATTTTAACTGTTCCAACACTACTACTTCTTTTCCTTTCGGCTTTTCCCTTCAGGGGTCGCCACAGCGAATCAATTGCCTCCATCTAACCCTGTCTTCTGCATCTTTTAACTGTTCCAACACATGGTGACAAAATAACTGGAAAACAATGACATGAATCTCAGGAGTACATTGGGTTTCAGGCTTTTTAGGGCTTTTTATTTCGATCAATATTGAGATTCTGAATATTTATCATGATTATTCATTTATTTAAAGCGCAAAATGCTTTTTTTTAATCCACTTAAGCTTTGCCTTTCTTCCATGTTGTGCTAAATTCTTTCAAATGTACACATCTTTGCTTTAAATAGCACTGATCCTCCTTTACACTGCAGCTCCTGGATGCAAAATGTGAATAAAATTATACAAAAAAGGAATTTTTCTTCAAAGTTAAATCCACGGAGCTGCTTTTTGCATTCCTGTTATGGATATCTGAGTTGCTGCTGGGCATGGATGTTAGCAATGTTAGTCTTCTTGACATTTGTTATGGTGCAGTTTGCAGAGCTATTAAAGCCAAATGTGCTTCCTTGCAATTTCCATGCAGTTTTTGCATATGCCTTGTTTTCGTTTAACATCACTTGCCCTCAATCAAAAACTCTTCCAAGCTGCGATTAATGATTCATTTTGAGGGATTAGCTCTTCACCTTCTGCTGCAGACCTTTCATTTTGCCCATCTGCTCTCTCTTCTATATTACTCATCTACCCTGAACTGCAGCTGCAACATCCAGGAAATTGTTGTACGGGCTGTTGCTGCTGCAGAGCTGTGGGCATAGAGGCATGACAGCTCCCGTAAAGAGAAGCCAAAACCTCTCAATTGCTCCCAGGTGGCTGGCTGTTAGTTTAGGGAGAAGCAGAGCATGAATTTTAAACGTCACTGTCGCAGTTGATCGTGGTTATTTAACTGAGGGAAGCCAAAATCGAGATTGAGATTAAAATTAGATTAATTGTGCAGAGTGAGCAATAAAAAGTTACCAGCTCGACATCAGCAAGGTAAAGGTAACCTGAGGAGTTTGTCACTGCTAGTAGTACTGTGAAGCAGCTAATGGAGCAGCTAATTGAGCTAACTGGGTGGCTCCCAATGGCAACAAAGCTCCATCAATATAATGATCTATAAAAGTTGACAGGATGGAGGCATTATTGCTCTTTTTGTCACAATGTTTTTAATTTTTCAGCTAGAAAACTTTGGTTTATGTGTTTGCTACTGATTTTCATGAATGTTTTACTCACTGAGTTTAGGATCCAGTCTCTATGATACAGTATACAATAGAAATGAGCACACCCCTGTGCAATATCACTAAAATGTCAAATGATTCCAACTTGTGTTACCTCAGTTGAACCGTGTAGTATTTGTTCTGTCTTTCTTTAGAAACTCTGGTGTGACTTGGCAGTGTGCTTTGGATCAAGATCATGCTGGAATATTCTTTTACTGACAGTCTTCTGCAGACTGGGAGCCAGCCTTCAGATAGTATTTTGGTATAGCCACAGGATTGAACAAAAGTAAAAATGTCATCGCACTCCCACCTCCGTGCTTCACTGTCAGGACTATTCATTCACTGTGGGAGCCCTGGACAGGTTCTTATCCACCATGCTGGACCCCATTAAGCCAAAAAATGTCTTTCTTTTATCTGACCAAAGAATATGTTGCCAATATTCATCAAGGTTCTCGCCATGTTCTTTAGTAAAGTTATTCATGATGTCCATAGACATACATAGGTCCAAAACTGAGAGCATTCTGGTATTCACTGGTCATTTTATAACCATGTTTGTGCACTTTGATTGGAACAAGCTCTTAATTTTGTTCCAGTAATCACAGGTTCTCCTACTTTTATTATTGCTTTTAATATTTTCAGTATAATCTTTCTAATTTTTTGATGGTTCATAAGAGAATACTCTAACTTGTCAGCCTAGAAATAATACCATTTTCATGAACTCATACCATTTCAAAACACTTGACATTTGATGATATTGCACAGGGGTGTACTCACTTCCGTGGTGTACTGAACGTCTGTACAGGATTGGCACCAAGAAATGCATATTGCTGCATTAGCTAGTAACTAAACTAGTAAACATGTACATAATTCAGGAGACGCATTAGGATGTGCATTCATCATGTTTGTTCAAGCACAGGGATGGACATGATGCATTTTGGTGTCTAACACTGAATATGAATATAGCAGAGAAATTCCCCAGGGTTCCTTTAACATGAATACGTTAGCATTTAGGTCACAGCAGTGTTGGGATCTGGCTCTGTGAGTTAGTGTTGTTGGGACTTGCCTGCACTGATTTGCTCCCATCAGTGAAACTAGGCGCCGACATGGCAAAAACCTGGGTCACAGTCGATCTTCCGAATGCCTTCCAAAGGTGCTGGGTGAAGTTGATGTCAGGGATCAGTTATTTTCATGCTAAAACAAGACAGAACCTCAGCCAAACTGTGCAGATTGTACTGTCTATAATTTTCTTTCTGCTGTTATTGCAAGAGGAAGCCAAACCTAAATCATGAAATACACAGAGGTGACACTGAATGTGTTCATTATCTCATTGATTTAGGCAGCGGATCACTTGTTTAATACTTTTGCTCATTATCCTGACACCTTATGGGAGAGTGTTAAAATGCGAGTGTGTGTGTTCTTGTACTTGCTACATGGTGAGTACCATTTTCTGCATTTAACTATCAAAGTGAGGACATTTTGGCCGGTCCTCACTTTGAAACAGCCATGTTTGAGGGTGAAGACTTGTTTTTAGAGAACAGGTATGAATTGAGGTTTGGTTAGGGTTAGGGTAAGGATTAAGTTTAGGCAATCAGTTGTGATGGTTAAGGTTAGGGTAAGGCTCTAGGAAATGCATTACGCCTATGGATGTCCTCACTAAGATAGAAGTACAAATGTGTGTGTTTGTAGGTGTGTGTGTGTGTGTGTGTGTGTGTGTGTGTGTGTGTGTGTGTGTGTGTGTGTGTGTGTGTGTGTGTGTGTGTGTGTGTGTGTGTGTGTGTGTGTGTGTGTGTGTGTGTGTGTGTGTGTGCATGGCTAAAGGACAGCATGGGAAGTCAAGAGGTGGGAGTGGATGTAGGGACTAACGCAGGTGTGTGCCCTCACTTTCTGCTCTTTATACAGCACATCAGCCGATGCTGAGCGGAGGGCTTTTTCCCAGGAGCAGGTCACCGTTCACAGTAAGTGAGGCGCATACATTTAACATCCTCTTTGTGTTTCCCTCTGGCTCTGACCCGCTTTTCAGAACTCTGCATTTTCTTTTAAGTTCCACCTTCAATCCACACCTGGGTCAGAGAGTCGCTGCACTAAATTCTTGGTTTCTCCTTTGACCCACTTGGGGTTTGACTTTGCTGAGGTACTCTGCTAGTATTTTCTGATATTTACATTACAATTACCACTGTGTCTACAATAGTTTAAAGGGGAACTTCGGTTTTTTTCAACCACTCACATGTATGAAATGACATATGAAAACAGACCCCAGGTTGAAAAAAAAACAAAGTTCCCCTTTAAGGGTCAGTGTGTTCAGTCACTAACTTCCCAATTATTGCTCTAGCAGTGTAGCACTATATTTATTTAATTTGCATTTAAATGCTATTTGTGATTGGTATTGGACCACATCTAAGAGTACCAATAAATCAAATATAGTGCTTTTGGAATTCAATTTCATGCTTTTTATGAATAAAACCGTTGGTGCTGAAAGGATAATTAGATTACCTGGTCCACAAAGAACATTGTGCCTCTAAACATTTGCATAATATACAGAGGGATTTGTTCTGTGCTATTGTTACACCAAAATATTTCAGCTTCTCATCTTGCAGAAGCTCCTAAAAATCTCGATCCATATTCCCACAGAATAGCATCATACAGCAACACCAATCATACATACTATAACATAAAAAAGGATATATTTTTTATTTCAGTTTCATAACCAAGCTGTTCTGCATATCATTTACACAATGATTACAATCAGTATACTGCAGTTGTAAGCTGTGTTTCCCTTTGCTTTCTGAAATAGGAATTGTTGAATTAGAAAAAAGTTATGTGTAACAACATAATTTGATAATATTTTGTAATAGTTTTTTGTAGCTTGAGGTGGTTTTTGACTTTTTTCAGAACAAGTTAATGCACATACTGAGAGATGGAAACACCTTTTGTGAATAAGTTCTGACTTGGCTAACATTTAACTCACTTGACTGATGAGCTGTTTCTGCTTCTTTTGTTGTCTTAATCTCCGGAAGGCATGAAACATGACTAATACTAGCTGAGGATCAAGAATAATTCTAATTTTTTTGACTGAAAACAATTTCTGAAGACATCTCTTCATTTTCTCTTGCAGATTAACAAAGTTTTGTTTCTTCTTCAACTTTGAAGATAGATAGACGACGACACGATGTGGCCTAGTTTATTCATTTGTTTTGTTTCAAATTTGCTTGGCATCTATGTGAAACAAAGCTATATCAACTAATGTTACAATAGTTGTGGCGGTAATAGTGACATGAGTGAATAGCTTCTTAGCCTAGCTACTGAGCTTAGCAGGTACTATAATGGTCTTCTGGACTTAAAAGCGGACATCTTTGAGGAGGGCAACCCAGATTATCACGGTTTTTCTAGTCCAGGAGCATGTCAAACTACAGTGGCTGGAAGTCTGCCCACAGCTAACAACCTGGTTTATTGAAGCAGTGCGGAGATGCTGTGAAGTGAGAAGAAAGTCAGATCAGTCCACATAAAAATGCCCAAAACAGTAAACAGTTCCACTGCACATTCTTACCCATGTTTTGCTTTTTCCTCTGAAATCCTACTGCCTGGATTGATTGATTTTCATGCTACAGATGAATGTAAATCAATACTGTGACCGAGGAGTGAAAGTGGTTTCACTGAAAATAGCCTGGAGCCAGTCACAATTTCAAAATCAGTTCAGCCTGAGGTCAATGTGTCTAAAATTAAACCCAATTAGTTTAGCCTTGTGTTGCGTATTTCTCTGTACTTCCCATCACTTCTCTGTTCTTGGTTGTCTCTCATCTGTTATGTTGCATTCTTTCCTTTTTATCCCCTTCCCACTATTCCTGCTTTTCACTCTACGTTTGGTTGCTGGTGCACTAATAAAACCACAGGGGCAAGAAAAATATAAATAATGCTATAATGTGTGAAGTAAAATTTAGTAAGGCTAGAAGCAGAGCACTAATTTATGACTGTATTCAGCATAAACAGTTTCTAGCGAGCGCTGACTGTGTTCAAAAACACCAACTAAGCTGGCTCGCTTGACCTTTTTGCTTTGCGTGTAAAGCTCACATTATCACCCACCCCCAAAGATGAAATTTGGACAGGGATGTTAAGTTTGAGTGAGATCCTGCTTGAAAGGGACAGATGGATGAAGGAATGAACAAACGTTTGTTCATTTGTTCGTCCATCTGTCCCTCACACACATATTATCATGGACACAGTTGATCAGATTATGACAGAAGTGGGAGTAATGATGCATCCCACCACCACATTCTGGCATTTTTTAGATTACATTGACAATGTCACAATTAATGGTTAAAGAGCATATCTGTGGAGCTGCTGAGAAACAGACACAGTTTTCATTAAAATGAGTATTGTGCTTTGCTAAACTTGCAACTGTTTCCTAAAAGTAGGACCAGAAAAACCACCAGAAACCACGTGGGCAGTGTTTAACTAGACTGCTATGCACCATAAAACATCAAATTTGAGACTTTGAGTCTTTGTATAACCTTTAATTTCTGCATTTTTAGACACTTTACACACAATTTATTTCATTTTTGCCTGTAGTTATGGAGTCTGAAAATGATTCTGGAACCACTGGATTTAGATTACTTATCTAACGTACATATTTCACCCTCTTTACACAATGTCACACCTGTTTTAATATCTGCTAATGCTAATGGAACCACATACTGCAGCTGCTCTTTACTTGAAGCATTCACTGGTGACACCTGTGTTTTACTGTGGAGAGGGTACACAGACATTTCCGCTCATTTGCTTTCTTTTAGAGACTGAGATTATCATACACCTGCACATTATGTAGCTACAGAGCTGATTCACCTAGCTTGGCAAAAACACTGGAAGATTTGGGAGCTGGCTAACCAGCTAGCCTGTTCAAAGATGAATAATAAACCAACAAACACCCTCCAGCTGGGCGATCAGAGGACATTTTTAATATTTCCATATCGGTATTTAATCATGCTGAGGTAAAGTGGTCTCGTTTTACACAGTCACAGTTTTAATCATGTAAGGTAACAAATCCAGGAATATCACATTTACCTTCCCAAACAGTGTGTAATATTGAGCAACTGGGTTACTATTATTTGTCTTGTGTCTGAGAATATGAATTACCAGAGTTTGACACATCCTGATTATGATCAAAACTGGGATCAGTCTAATAACTGGAATGGTGAGTAACTGAGTAAGAAATTGCACAATTGATGCCAGTCAAGAATTTTATTCAGAGAAGACTCCTAGCTCCCAGTGTGTTTAAAGAGCTTTTAATTTAATCTGTCTTCAAAGTGTTGTGGTTTTCTTCAGGATGCACCGGTGGGGCAAAGGAGAAAAGCTGAATCGATTCACGAGGTCACCCTCTGCTCAAATATATTGTTGTATTCCTGTTTATGTGTCTGGTGTTGAAAGATCGAGGCAAATGTTTGTTTTTTTGCTCATATCCTGATGTAAAATCGATTATTCAGAGAGCCTTTTCCAAATGTCACTGTGTATATATCCGAGTCATCTCCTTAACAGTGAGTAAGTGGCTTGTTTACTTGTGGGGATAAGAGGTTTGTTTACTTGCACAGTTCCACTCTGGACAACTGCCTGCTCTTTACCGAAGACCGCACTTTTTTTTTTTTTTTTATGTCTCCTTTCCACAACTAGTTTTTAGTGTGTTGTTTATGCCCCTGGGAACAAATAAGCCTCCTTCCTCTGTCTGTGCGATGCGTCTGTCTGTGCCAGTCGAGGTGAGCTGTCGTGATGCAGGAGACCTGCTGATGTCACTCTGAGTGTTTGTTGCTTAAGTCTCCTGAGAGACAGACCATCTCGAATGAATCATCAGGCTTGACAGTCACTGGAAGGGCCTGGTGAGCTCCGAATTGCAAGTGAATCAGAGGTAACTATTATAGACATGAATAAAACATAGGAGGAGGTAGCTGATTATTTAAATGAGCTTTCAAAATCATCATTACTCTGCGTGCCTCTCTAAATTCCTGATTTTGCCTACCTTGTGCTCACAGTTGTTGGCAGTTCTTCACCTCTAAATATCCTTTTCCTCATTACTCCTTTGCTTTTTCATCATCTCTGTCCTGTCTCATCTCATTTGTAATTTTTCACACTGTTCCTTGGCCTTTCCAATCTCAACCTGTTTCAGAATCTTCGTGCTCCATCTCCTCTTTCGTTCCTCTATTTGTTCAGCTGTCCTTCTCGTGACTTTTGCCA
The DNA here is from genome assembly GCF_021347895.1 of Acanthochromis polyacanthus. Lineage (NCBI taxonomy): Eukaryota > Metazoa > Chordata > Actinopteri > Pomacentridae > Acanthochromis > Acanthochromis polyacanthus. The sequence continues at coordinate 34,556,915 of NC_067121.1, forward strand.
CAGTGATATCTTGTTCTGTCAGATTTGCTGCAGCCATGCCCGCCATCGTCAACCTCCTCTTCAACGTGGTCTCCACCAACACCACCATCTCCTTCACCGTGGTGCTGCCGATGGTCAGCCTGGTCTCTCTCCTGGTGGGGGTCGGAGGTCACCTCCTGCTGTGGCTGGTGCTGGTGAGGAACCCCCGCAGTCGCTCCAAGCCGAGCTCCGTCCTCCTCCTCAACCTCAGCCTGGCCGACCTGGGCGCCCTGCTCACGCTGCCATGTGTGCTTCTGAGCGCTAGTTTCCAGAACTGGCAGCTCGGCGGTGCGACCTGCGTCCTCCTGGGATTCATGACTTCAGTGACGGTGGGAGTGGAGATCTTCAGCCTGGCGGCGCTGTCGGTGTTGAGGTATCGCATCGTTGCACCACGGACAAGGCCACCTACTACTCTGACACAAGTGTGAGTATCATCTTGCAAGTGGAGGTGGGTTTGTGAAAGTAAAAAAACCTTTATGTAATTAGATGATTTTTTTTTAAAATTATTATCATTAGACAATCCAGGTAAAATCCCTTAGAGTGTTAATGCCCCTGCAAGGGATATCTTTTTTATATTGCCTCTAGACCTCTAATCAAACTCATTTGAGTTCAGGGGTCACATTCAGCCCAATTTGATCACAAGTTGGCCGGAACAGTAAAATCAGAAGATAATAACCTATAAATCACCATAACTCCAAATTTTCCTTTGTTTTAGTGCAGAAAAGATACGTTCTGAAAAATTTCACATTTAAGAAATTAGAACTAGAAGTTTGTGCTGGGTTGAGTTTCAGTTCAACCGCTGGGTCAGTGTTGGGTGGGTGGAATGAGTAGGCAAAATGTGATCTAAATTTCGTTTTCTCATTTAGACTTTCTGTGGAAATGTGCCCGCAGCTCAAAATTTATGGCTGCATGGACAGTCTGCATAGCAACTATGCTACAAGGGCAAAAGTGCAAATGTTTGGCAGTAGTGTGCATGCACAGAATACTTACTGCACAAAGAGTCCTCCAAGCCAAATCTCACAAACTAGAAAAGAAGTAAAATAACAAAACGACTATGCATCTGTCGTGTGGATCCACATGGAATTAGAATCAAAGCTTTACACTCTCTGATAAACCAGCCTCAACATCAAGTTCAACTGAAAATAAGCAACAAGGACGTGAAATGTTGCTTCACATCTCCTGCATTCATTCATTTTTACTTAAGAAAACTTTTATTTCTTTCATGAGAGCACCTAAAAGCTCCACAAACGTCTGGCACAAATGGTATGAAGAATGTATGTGGGCAACATGGTGGAGCTAAACACTCTGATATTTCACTCTGGAAGTAGTGGAGAACAATACAGAGCTAAAAGGAGAGCGTCTATTGGAATTGTACTCATTGGGTGATAAGACACAACCTCAGATGGATGCTGATGTTTCTCTGAGTGTGCTAGATGATGTGAAAATATTTCATTATTTTTGTTGCTCACATGTTAGTAGTATTTTTAGATTTAGTGATTGATTCTGCTAAAGTAAAGGCGCCTTCAGATGCATATAGACACTGGAAATTAGCCATATGCTACAAATTCAACATAAACACAAGTCTTATGAATCTGGAGTTGAGTTGATGTCAATCTTTCCCAGCAGACTTGTGTATATAGTCTTACACCATAAATAAACATATTCTCTGACTCCTTTTCCCACAGGTTATATGTTGTTGTAGCCATTTGGCTGGTCTCATTAACCATGGCGTTACCAAAGGTCACCTACGTCCACTTTGATGGCGGTTGCACATGGTCAGTCGGCCAAGATGAGTGGTTGTTCTTCCTGGTTCCTGCCTTCCTTGTTTACTACGTGGCCCCTCTCCTCTGCATCGCCATCAACTGTGGCCTGATCATCTCCCACCTCCACCGCTGCAGGGGAACACTGGCTGCGGACAGACGCAACAAGAAAGCTACCGCCCTGCTCATTGGTTCAACACTGGTTTTTGCAGTTAGCTGGTTGCCGTACTATGCGGTCGAGTTTGTCAATGTCATGTCTCCTTATATTAGCTCAGCAGCTTCTCCCATTAACAGATTTGGAGGTAAGCTGCCTTCTACTTCCTCTCCATTGTATTCGTCAGCCACCACGCCGGAGTCAAGCAAGCAAACACCAACGAGTGTGTCCCTGCTGTGGGAAGTGGCATCCTTGACGGCCATTTTGTTGGTGTGTCTAGCACCGTGCTGGAACCCACCACTGTACTTCCTGTTGTCACGTCCGGCTGTGCGTCAGCTCCGGGCTCTTCTGCCTTCTTTCCTTCAAGAGCATTTGGGTAAAAAACCAGCACAGCGCTGGCAGATCGCTCCTGCTCCTCCCCCCCAACACCTGCCAATCGCTCAACCTCCAGCAGAGTCACTTACTCACCAAACCCCGACACACAGACTGACTCAGTAAAGATTCACACAGCTGTGCTCACTCATACGCTCCCATGAGATTACTGTTCATATTTACCTTCCCAAGAAACACTGTAAATATATGATTCACGACATGGCTCGCATTACATGCTATCATGGTTGTTTAGATGCTTCTGTGGTCATAGTCGCATCCTTTTTGCTCTTGTAATGCATATAAAGAGGCTCCTGGCAACAGTGTGAGAAGCTCTCAAATAGATGGCAGTGTATCATAAACAGAATGTGCTGTGTGCCATAAAAAACACAAGATTTAGATTCCTCATCCCAGTGCCAGAGCCACAAAGCAACTTACTGTTCTGGCAATGAGGAGCTTGCAGAGGAGGAGAGCTGGAAAACTGATATGATTAAAAAGAAAATGTTACAGCCACATAAAGCAGTTTCTGTTTATATCTCTTCGTCATATACAAATTCAGGTCAGTGAACTTAAAGAAATGTGTTTAAGAGCTCCCACATGGGACCTCAACTTGCAGTCTTAACAGCCTTTTTCAGGGACTGAAGGACATCTGGTGAGCCCACACTGACTGACATAACATCCAAGCAAATATAAAGCAAAATCTCAGTGGAGTTTCTAAATAGGTATTTAAAAAAGCATCTGATAAGTATGACGTATAGGATGTGCACATTATGAGAAGAGCTGTGCTGTGTTTTTGGAAGCGGCCACAGGACATCATCTGGTAGATTAAGAAAAGAAAATGCAATCCCATCACCCCACTGCTAAGCTGTCTGACAGAGCAAAAACACAGGGGACACAGTGTGCCATGCCTGGAAAGCTCCCTGTAAAGCTCAGTAGCAGCATTGTCTAAATTCAATGTCATCTCTATAACCTTATGAAAAGACGCCTCCTTGACTTATGAGAACCTTTAACGGAAGCTGACTTGTTTTTGTTCTGAACTTGAATGCAGAGAAGTGCTTATTTAACAGGGATTTGACACAAAGGATCACATCAGAGGATGAATGCGTGGAAAAAATTACATCTTAACAAGTGGAGCCCATCTGCATCCGGAGTGGTTTAATATCACAATGTAAAGGGCATGTCGAGTACTTGCCATGGTCAGGGGCTTTGTTTGACAAATTGGCTGAGGGAGAGTAATTGGATTTTTTTTTGTTGTCAGGCCATTCAGTTTGAGATATGTAGAGCAGTGGTGTGACTTCATTTGGAAGTTGGAATCAGTTGAGCTGCCCTGAAATATTATATAATGGGGGTGTTTTGCAGCCAAGAAAAGAATAATGGAGAGGGATGAATTAATATTTGAATGTGAAAAGCAACAGGACAACATTTGGGGGTTTTGTTAATTTGCCCTTTTGTGGAGCATTAGCGGAGAAGAGCATTATCGCCCCCATATTTGTCTGCTACATTTGAAGCTACACCAGCTAGGTGAGCATACAGATTAGAAACGGTAAAACAAAAGGGTCTGCACTGTCTGAAGGTAATAAATCCACTTACCAGCACCTCTTATAATTAAGATCTCATATCTATTTGAGTCCATATAAAAGCCAGTGTTATATTATTGACAGGTTGTGATTTTATGGGCTTACGTGTGACCCTGCTAGCTACTCCTTTTTCCTTTACCTGTTCTGAATGATTAGCAGAAATGATCTTTTTTAACAACCAGATACATCCCAGTGAGGTTTACAATCTCCTACTGAAGGAAATCCTGAGCAGGATGAAGTTTTAGACAGGACAATACAATATTGAACCCACAAAACAATCAATAGTAAAAACCTAAACTCCCTCTCCAGTAGTTGATTGAATCATCTTTGTGTTATCAAAGTTACATCTGTAGGTTTTTTTCCAGTGGAAATAATCCTCTCATGCCTTGAAATGGCTTAAATGTAATTCTACATCCTGCCTTTCTCACCACTCACGGCAGTCCAAGCACCAACTCAGTTACAACCCAGCTTAAAGACTGTGTAAATACTTTACAAAACATAATAGCTAGTTGTAATATTATAGTCATTCAACCATGCATTTTCAAACCAGAATCCAATTTTGAAGAACAGTAATAGTTGACAGGATTGGTCCTTTAGGTTTGTTCCATCTGAAACCTGGTGGTTAGCACTTTCGTCTTGCAGCAAGAAGATCCCCGGTTCAAATCCCGGCCTGGGATCTTTCTGCATGGAGTTTGCATGTTCTCCCTGTGCATGCGTGGGTTTTCTCCGGGCACTCCGGCTTCCTCCCACAGTCCAAAAATATGCTGAGGTGAATTGATCACTCTAAATTGTCCGAAGGTGTGAATGTGAGTGTGATTGTTTGTCTATATATGTAGCCCTGTGACAGACTGGTGACCTGTCTAGGGTGTCCCCTGCCTTTGCCCGAGTCAGCTGGGATAGGCTCTAGCACCCCCCGCGACCCTAGTGAGGATAAAGCGGTGTATAGAGAATGGATGGATGGATGGACGTGTACACTGCAATTTCAAAGTGGAAACACCAGCAAACTGGCATTGATTGAGTATCTCACTGATGGTATACCTTCCAAGATAGAAAAACACCACATGGACATGTTACCAAGGTTTAGAACTTCTTCATCAGCTCAAATGTTGTGTCATGTTTTTTATAGGCTCCACTTTTTCACTTCAGTTGAGACACTGCCCTAAAACCTTCTACCAACTACACACGAGTGCAATCAAATAGAATTTTCCTCAGTAATATTCATTTATAACACTTGTCACTGGATGAGTAAAAATAATTCAGTTCCAGGTGTCTCATTATCTCAATCTGCAGGTGGCAGACGTGTGATGATGATAAACACGTATAATATCTCAGCTCCTGCGGGTGTCCTCACCAGTCCGGTCATAAATCCTGCCTTGGTTACCTCTTGACCTTCTGACATCGCCCCGATTGGAAGGCTGAATCTTCAAATAGCAGACCACAGCGTTGCCGTTAGCGGGGACCAGGCATTTGTTGTCGATACCGTCTTGGTGGCTAATGAAAGCACTTATCTCTGTCATCTGTCTGCGCTGTGATCCTCTCATGCAGCGTGAGGCACTAGCGAGCCCTGATGCCCTGATGAGACTTAATTAAGTCTGCAGATTAGCGAAAGCTTAAAATATAAGTCAGGCTCAGTGGGCCCACAGAGAGGATCGTTGCCATTTCCATTCAGAGCGTTTATTGAAGCCCAGACGTGTCTGGAGGCCTGATGTACTCCTAATAAACACTGTGAGCCCAAACGGTGAGGAAAATGGGCCCCAAAGTGAAGCTGATAAGATTAATAATCGGGATTCGGGAGATAGTTATTAGAAGAGAAGGGACTTCTCATTGTCTGGAAGGGTGTTTAGAAGAGGTACTGATTCTGTGTGTGACAGTAAGACCGCACACTAAATACCTAATGGCCTTAAAAGCATGTCAGGTCATTGAGCACTGTTTAAATCCCACAGGGGGGTGCTGTTAAATGCAAAGTTGTGGTCACATAGTTATTCACAAATCTGCCTTTAGCCAGGACATTCACATAGCATGACTGATGCTCTGCAATACACCTGCAACCATACGAACTGAAAATAATGGAAAGAAGTTTTAGAGCACGTTTATTATGAATTCATTCATTTGACACCAACTTTGTTGTTTTGTCAGAAACAAATTCAATGCACTTCAAAGGAAAAAAAACAACTAGAGTTTCTTTGTTGCTTTTGTTTTGAATGGCTTTGAATAAAGTGAATTAATTTTATGTTTGCGTCAATGAGATAAACTAAACCACTGAACTCGTCATTTGTAAATTTGGGGATTTTTACATGCTTGCTGGTGTGTTGCAGCATTATGTTTCCTTTCATCATTGCTCTTGTACATTTAAACACATTTACACTGTAACTATCCCTGTGCTATGAAGCAGATTTTGGCTTTATCGAGTTAACTTCAGGTCTGACTTTCACTTCTTACCAGTGCATATCACCACGGCAGCTCATGCTGAAATCCTAACCTGCTCTGGTTTAACATTGAATGTATCATCGCCTTCTGACCAATCAGTTCTCCTAGAAAAATGTCATCAGCATTCCTCAAAGATTGCATAGATGAAGAGCGATATATCCCAAAACTAGAAACTGATTAAAACACTAAAGCCTTACATCCTATATGTTGACCTCATAATATTTGCATTGAGCCTACTAATCAGTTTGAATGATGTTTTTATAATTGTTTTTTGCTTGTTCCCAACAACTCCAAGGTTACAGCTGAAAGAATGAAGCTGTCTGACTCGCCATAAGAGCGAGACTGAATGTGAGATCACTGAATTCATGCTCCACGTGACCAGGAAATATGTTTTATATTTAATACTTGATTATTTAAACATTAAACAATTGGTCTTTTTTGTGAGTAGCATAAAAGGACTGCATTTGTAATCTTGTGATGCATAATAATAAGTTAAATAATAAATCCATGCCTCTGAAGGTTGCAAAGATAAAAGACTTCCGATTTGCATCACCGACTGTTTGAGTTTGAGTTCTTGTATGTTGAGCACAGAAGTGGCAATCTGGAGAAAAAAGATGGAGCAGAAAGTTCTTTTTTTTCTTTTCTGCTTTATCATATACTGGAGGAAAGGGAACTAACCCAACATTTACTATTAACATATTATCTTCCCTCGCTAAAGCTCCACTTGCAAAGTCCACCATATTCTCAAAAATCCAACCGATACGCAGTGAATCTTGGGATTGGTTGGGCCGAAAATGTTATAAACACAACACTGACATAATATTACACTTTAAGTCAGTATGGAAAACCTGTTTGCAACTTTATACATCTAGCAACTATAGAGCAATATTATCATTCTTGTGTTGTGTTTCTGGCCACTTGATGGATTTAGGTACAATATTGTCTTTCTGCTTTTCCTTCAGTTTGGTCTCCACCAAGGTGTGGCCCCTCAGCGGCTAAATGTACTGAAGAGGTCCAAAAAATCTTTCTTTTTTTTAAAGCAGGTACTGTATATCCTGGAAAGCCTGACCAGGATGAAGTTTCAGACAGGACAACATAATATTGAACACGCAAAACAATCAATAGTAAAAACCTAAAATCTCTCTCTAGTAGTTGATTAAATCATCTTTGTGATATCAAAGTTACATCTATAGAATTTCTTTCAGTGGAAATATTGCTCTCATGCCTTGAAATGTTAAAACTCCACATCTTTGCTTTGCGTCTTTCTTTGTTTCCATATTTCTCACCACTCATTTCAGTCCAAGCACACCAACTCACCTTTAAGACAGCTTCAAGACTGGAAAAATACTTAACATAATAGTACGTTGTAATATTAGAATAATTGGATCCTTCTTCTGCATTTAAAGGTACCTTCAAAGTATGACCACCTTTGTCACCCCGCTGTAACGCCTTTCACACAGAATGCTGCTACAGCTCTGAAACTCGGTCTTTTCAGCGCCACAAGAGAAACTAACCTACGTGGCTAAATGAAGCATCTTCGTTGTTAAGGTGTTCGCTTCAATCTGAGAGCTTGTTTCTGCTCGACAAGTTGTGGTGACGTAGTTCTGAAAACTCTACCTCTTTTGGTCTGAGTTTTGTGACTCCCCTCAGGCAGTGTGCTGAAGCCAGCAATACAAATCCTGTTTTCAATTGTGGGTTTTTGAAATAGCAAGAGAAGGATTTGCCTGAAGCTGATACATGAGTGTTAGTTGAGCTGGAGCGTTTTCTGTCTGAAAATATAAAATTAGGCTCTTTAAATAGTGTTTTGTCTCCTCTCAGGGAATACTTGCTTTTAGCTACTTAATAATCCACTTCTGTACGTTTAGCTAGATGCTAACCCTTTTCAATCTGCCATGTGATTAAAAGGCAACTCACTGAACACACACTGTTAGAAAAAAAGTTTTTACGATTAAATTCATGTTTTTCTGTTCATTATGGTGATGTCTTTACAAATTCCATAGTAATTTATTATGGAAACAGTTACTTCTTAATAAAAAATGACTGGATATCACTAAAATGTCAAGTAAATAACGTCAGAATTTCATAATAAAATGGAAAATGCAAAATAACAAATTGCATCTGTGTCCAAGAAATCACTTTCAACTAAGTTTCCCATTACAAAAACACCTCTGAAGTAAATGTATTAATTCCAGATCACAGTTTTACGACAATATTTTTATAAATAACTTTACATTTCAATTTTACTCAAATTGTATATATAATATTTGAGAAGAATCTCTCTTAAAATGCCATGTGGTGTTTGGTTATAGGCGGCCATGTTGATTTTCAGCCTGAAAACAGCAACAATGTCAACAATGACACCTCCCAACTATGTTCCAAAAAGTTCTGCAATTATATCTTGACCCGATAGCAAATATCCACACTGCAGCTGCCTGAGAGCTGGAATAATGCCAGGGAACCAGGCTTCTTGACATTACTGCCAAGTGTTCGCTGCTACTGGCCTGAAAGTTGGAACTCCAATCTTCCTCTCACTGGAAGCGAGGAATGAGTGGAGCACTTTCATTCAGGCTGGATTCATTTTAAATTCAGGAGAATAAATATGATTCAGGTCAGCTTCCAAATGGCAATGAGACCAGACATCAACGTCTGCATGCTTAACACAGGATGTCACAGAGTAATAATGGGGATTTTTAACATGCATGGCAGGAGGCAAAAGACTTACTGATGAGGACTTTTGAATGAGAATGAAAAGGGGAGATATGAAGAGTTAGCATCAGAAGGCATTAAAGTGAGCCGTGTTTAATGAGAGCGCAGACATAACCTTGACTTGGAGGCTGACATCATTATAAACGTTAAGACTTGATTTAAAAGCAGCTGCAACAACATGCTTGTTTGTTTTTATGTATCTGAGGAGCTTTAGCGACCTTCAGTCTGGAATCCTTACACAACCCTATAAAATGTTTTTTCTTCTATATACCGCTTTCAGTGTCCTCTGCGGCTCATTGCAGTCACTGCGAGCGGTAAACTTGGATTGACACGTGACCGAAAAAAGGCTCAACTCAGGGACAGAATGTGACAGTCAGACATGACGTGTAATGCTGATTGTGTTTCTCATGTTTGACAGATGTGACATGAGACTGAGGTATTGTCAGACCAAGAGGGGGTTTGGAAATAAATCGAAGCAATGAATTTTCCAGTGAGGTAAATTTACAGTCACAATGTGTTCCGTTGGCATTGGAACTCCCCTCCCTGGAAACTACTCTGCAGGGAAGGATGGAGGGAGGTTATTGCTTTTCAATTCAAGGTTACCTGCTATTGTTTTTGCTGGGGGGATTTAGCATGTGGTCCTGTGATTGACTGGTGACCTGTCCAGGGTGCTCACCGCCTCTCACCCGGTGTCACCGGGGGATAAGCTTTAGGTCTTGGACTGTAGGAGGAAGTCATGTTGGCACAGGAGGAAAAATACAATCCACACAGAATGGCCTCAGTCAATCAGCAAGTTTAAACCTACACTGTAGAAAATCTTTAGTTTTCATAGTAATTTTTGAAGAGTTTGCCAGTTTTGTTACATTATACATAATAAATAAGTAAATTTTTTTGGGGAAAGAAATGATAAATTGGGTGTTACCCATTAACCCTGTAAAACTCACAGTTGCAGAAATACATCAGTTCAATTTAAATATATATATATATATATATATATGTTTGTGTGTGTGTATGTATATGTGTATGTATGTATGTATATATATATATATATATATGTTTTGTAAGGGTAACCCTAACCCTTGTAAAAGTCCCGCAATTATATATGGAGCCATACAATTTTACTAAATTTAAATCAGTCAGAAGGTCTTTTTTAGATCATTTTAGAGTTTCTACAGATGTTTAATCTTTTTTATTCTACTTATGTTTTCTGGCACCCCTTCTTTTACAGTGTAGGTTCATCTGTGAGGCATCCATTACATCAATACCACCTCTCGGTCCACACAATAAACTTCCCGTCATGTGTAAAATTGATGCAATGCTCCTTTAAATCCTAAATAAACTCATCAGCTGATCTCCTTCTCTGCAAATAGGGCGAAAACATCGTTTTTTCTATCATTTTGAAAGCTGCTTCACATTATTTGTCTAAGGTGGAGTCCTCACTGTTAAACCTCTTTTCTCTGTGCAAACATTCATTGTCTCTCTGCCTCCCTCTGGCGGCCACAAGGACGGCTGCTCCAGCCTCCATCCAGGATGAAACGCACTGGAGAGAAGTCCAAACCTGGTGTTTAACCAAAGGCGCGATTGGAGGAACCTGCGCGTCTGGTTTGATATTTATACTGGAGAGGAAGGAGGTTCAGGGCTTCACCTCCTTCTCCTCATCCCTCCCTTCCTCCACCTCCAATCCAACCCACTGGAAGATCACTCCATCCTACTCGGTCAAGGACGCGCCCCCAACACACACTTAGCAGAGAGAGAGAGGGAGGGGGATGCAGGTATTAACTGGAGGTGGGGAAGGAGGCGCAGTGACTGCTGGCCGCTGGGACTCCAAAGGGACAGGAGAGGATGTGTGGTGGTGCCGATAGCTTCCTTCTTCCTCTGAGAAGTCGCCTGATATTCCAAGCGGAGGTTCAGCCTGTCCATCCACATCCATCCTACTACTACTACTAGCACCAGTTTTTCGCCTCTCCTTCCCAGTGGGCAGAAAAAGGGGGATTTTTACGCGCCGGAGTGGGGGAGAACAACAACATGTCAAATAGATCGTGGTGCGTCTCTTTTGTGCGCCGTGCGTTGCCGCCTTTGTGAGAGTGATGCCTGGTCTGCAGCCAGCACAGATGACTTGAAGCACACAGCACTTGTTCCACAAAGAGAAGATTCATTGATAACCATGGCTGACCAGGTAAGGCGACTGATATTTTCCACCTCCAGTCTGTGCGCTCTGCACAATAGCCGAGGCAGACCAAACACACCTGGTAGGCTCTGATCTTTTTTTTTTCTGCTGCACACTTTGGTTTCTCCCAGTTACACTGTCTACATGTGGCAATCCAATGTAGAATATGAAGCATTTGTTGCTCCCTAATGGTTTTTTAGTTGTTAATCTCATTATCGCATGGACTTCCAGTGCGCCTCAGCTACTTTTACGCATTTTTTATGTGCTTTGTAACATTTTTAATCCCTATTTGTTAGATTATCTGTCATAATTTCTGACCCCCAATAGGTGTGACATGGTTCAAGCTTTGCTGCTGGGCATCCTTGTGAATGATTAGCCAGCTGGTCGCTTCTTGGATCTCTCATTTATCTCCATGTAATTCCACAGACACTGTTTGGAGTGAAAAGTCCAGCAGACGGAGCTCAGAGTTAGCAGCCTGCAGAGGCTGAAGCAGCAGGAGTGTCACTGTGTAAATGGGGTTGTAAAGATGAAAGAATGAAAACACTGCCTGTAGTATGAATTTTGTATTGTGCGCTGTTGTTTGGCCCAGTTTCTCCACAGCCTGGCGGGAGAAGCAGATTAACCCCTGACACACAGCTCAGCCTGCGGTCACAGGCTGCGGGCTCTGCGTGTGCAGCTCTTCTGAGCGCGGCGCACAATAAATGCAGCCTAATTGATTTGTTCGTTCAATTAACCTAATACCTGACTGAGGTGTGCGTGGGTGCGCGTGTGATAGAGTGTGTGTAACCAGCTACACAACTGTCACCAGCAGCCACACCTTGATTACCCATTAGCAACAACAACAGTACTACTGTACACAAACAGATCAGCCTACACAACATGTTATATGCTCCTAACCTTTACTATTGTATACTATGCAACTTTACACTACACAACAGGGTATTGTGACATTGTATATAACAGTAAACTCTAATATTGCACTGCTATATACTGTATTATACTATACTATACCATATCAATGTATATATATTGTATAAAACACTACACTGTTATATATCATACAGTAGTATACACGACACATTGTTATTTTGCCTACCAACCTATACTACTATACTATACTATACATACTAGATATACTACTTACTTGTATCACACCTTACTATATATAGACTAAATGACAATAAACTGCATTATATTGTGTAGTATACATAACACACTTTTATATAGCCTACTTTACTATAATACTATATTATGCTATGCTATGCTATGCTATGCTATACAACAACATGCTACACATGATAATGCTATATATTAGCCTGTATTCTGCTATACCATACACAATAATACACTGCACAACATGACATGGGTATATACTATATTAGACAGTAGTATACACAACACACTGTTATACATTCTACTAACCAGTACTATACTAACCAGTACTATACTATACTATACTATACTATACTATACTATACTATACTACATGATGCAATAACCTGTTTTATATCCTGTGTCATATGCCATATACAGTAATACATTACACAACAGTGCACTGTAATATGGTCTACTAACCTATACTGTACATGCTATAACACTGTATTCTGCTATACATTATGCAGTATATAATGTATGAGGCAGTAAACACCTCACTAAACTTTACTCTGCTTTTTATTCTGCACTACATTTACATTTAATGCTATGAAGCGCACTATACAATACAATGCTGTGCAATACATATATTTCTCTACTATTATTCGACTGCATATTTACAGTATGTAATGCTGCTAATGCTATGCTAAGTTAAGGAGGCAGAATTTAAAGGAAGCTGTGAAAGCTCAAACTCATACAACTCTTCATGAAGCAAAGGTCCCAGTTCATTAAGTACACCGGTGCAATCTAACAATGTAATCCAATCCGGTATGACATCGCCGGGGTAAACTAACCTAGTTTTTGATGACAGCCTCTGAATAAGAGGTGTGCAGCTCAGTGTAATTTGTGAGACTTTCCTCGATGGTGGTGCTGAACTGGATTATATTATATTCTAGTGTGCTGCAGTTATTGTGTCAATCCCCTTTAATTAAGTGCCAGTACTGTACTTAGCTGTGCCACAGGCAGACACCGAGTCACAGATGCCCAGCGGTGCTGCTGAAGCTAGATTAATTGCTGTATTAATATTGATGAGGGTCGTCCATGGTTGACCTGCTGAGGCTGCAGAACACACACACACACACACTATCACACACTTGCACACCAGGCTTACCCACGCTCACAGTTTTTACAGCTAAATTATTGTTCTGGGGGGAAAAAAACCTCAGCAGATATTCCCCTTTAGAAACAACTCAGGATTTAGATCAAGGCTTTATGTTTTTGACCTATATTCATGTGAAGTCATGCTGATGTACACAACATACAGAGTGGAGCCACCTGACTACACTTATTACACACGGTCATTCCACACAGATGGAGTCTTTTTCCCCTGTCCCTTGTGTTTCCTTCTCTATATAAATACCTCATCTTCTTTTTCTCTGGTCTCCACCTCAACCAGATGTCGTTCTGCATCTTTTTATACTATATTCTGTCTCTTCCTGTATCTTCCTCACATCCCCACCTTCCTCCAGTCTGCATCCTTATCAGCATATTTCTCACTGCCATTCATTTGTCTCACCTTCATTGTTAACACCTCCCACTTCTTTACACACAGTGGAATCACCTTTCCCCTCACTCTCCAGCGATAATGCCGACTAGAAAAGGCAGCGTTACAGGTAGATCTGCAGCCTGTTTGGAACTTTAAAACGATTTCAAAGCCAGGAATAAAACAGCCGCCAGCAGCTCCATGTGTCGTCACGCCTTGTGGCCCTTTTCTAGACTTACACATAAGTCTCTCTTTTTATCCGTCTCAATTTCATTCCAGTACAGTATGTTTCTCACCACGGCGCCCCCCCTGCGGCGAGGGAGCACGCCCCTGCCTGTCAAGCACCAGCTGCGACGGGAAGAGGCCGTATCCGAGGACTGTGATTGGATCCCGGGCCTGGAGGAACCTACCACGTTGCCTATCAGTGACACAGCGGTGCCTGGAGATGAGTCCTTCAGCCAGTCGGCGGTTGCCCAGCCAGCTTACCAAAGCCATGGTGGGGCGCTGAGGATAGTGCTGCTGGGACAGAATGGCGTGGGCAAGTCATCATTGGCCTTATCTCTGGCCGGGCAGTCGGACAGATCCCTCTCTATAGACTCGGAGACGCAAGCATGTGGTAAAGGCCTGGACAGGGATTGATGGAGTGTGTTTTTGTGTGTATGTGCAGCTGTGTTAGGAATGTAAACTTTTTGTCAATGTTGCTTCAAGGCTTCCTTTTACCAGATGAGGTAGCTTGGCATAACTAACAATATCGTATAAAGGTACATGTTCAGTAGATCCAGCAATTTCCAACATCCCATTCACTGTCTATGTGAAACGCACCGCATTGCATGCCAGTCTGGTTGTGGTGTGTTTTGAGCTGCGATCCGGTGCGTCTCCCTGGAGCAGGCCACTCGCATTTGCATAAAGTAGACTAGACTTCTACTTTATGCACATTTGATGCGCCTTGCGGAGGTTCGACGCACCACGAAACTTCAGTCAACTGGTGAACTAAAACGAGGACAGATTTAGCTAGGTTATTTCTAACAGGTTATTTCTCGCCTAAAATGCTTTCAGAAATACTTTTTGCTGAACTGTTTTCGTAATAAAGAGAACAGCTCCCGAGTCGATCCGTTTGTCCAATCAGGCGCTGGCAAGATAGTTTGAGAAGAAGGTCGGCAGGAGTTGAACACTGGCTACTGTCCTCAAGTACATGCCCACCAAGTGCGTAATTTTCAGATGTGATGCGTTTACACGCAGGAAAAATGCATCTAGCGGACACGTAGCATAAGTCTTGACCTTAATATCTAAATTAGACAGTTGAATTTGCATTCATTGTGATACTGCAGGGTCCTGACTGCAATACTTAAACTACTCAGATGAACTTACATAATAAATAATACTATGGGGTCTTAACCTGCTCTGGCTCAACAGCTGTTGTTTTAAATGTGGTGCATAAATAACAGTAACCTGACTTGACTCGACCTTTAGAAAAGCTTATTTCAGAAACTTACTCTGGAGATAAATTTGTGAAAGACCAGTGTATCCTTTCCTCATCCAGCCTGAAAATCAGTTCACCCAAACACAGATTTAGACATTAAAGGTCCCATATTGTGTCCCCTTTCAGCAAGTTAATCAAAGTCTCACAGGTCCTCACAGTTTATTTTTAAGTTATTCGGCTTTATGAAACCAAGTTTACTCGTAAATGGGCTGTTTTGTTCTACAAACCAATGAGCTGCTGCCGTTCCTGCCTCCTTCAGGAAGAAAACTCTGTCAATCTATGTAGTTAGTCAGATGTTATAAAGCCCCTGGGTTGAATTATTACTGGCTTGTAAAGCGAGGAGGCTTTACTGTGAATGTCTTCATATCTTAACAGTTTTTATTTTGCACGTCCAAGTTTACAACAACCACGAAACACAATAAAAATAGATTTTTCACCATTTGGGACCTTTAATGCATTTTTATGGAATCATCCTGGTTATTGCTAATTTGTTGTCTTGGCAACAGTTGAATGAGAAGATTGATAAACATGTAGCATGTTGGATGAGACTGATGGTCAATAAATAGTATGTTACTTTTGCTAGTGCATAAAGGCACAAGCAAAAGGCAAAAACTAGCTAGCTTGACTCTATACAAAGGCTTCGGTACAAAGCCAAAGTTAAGACCAATGATGTTTTCCTAGAGAGGTCTAAAAGTTTCCATTTTTTCCAGGTTTTATGCTTTAGTTATGTATTAAGCAGACAGAAATTAGTCAGACTGCTAGGGACCAATCAACAGCAGTGGTTTCTCCCTGTTTTTAGTGTTAATGCTAAGCTAAGTCAACCAGCTGCTAGCTGTAGATTAATATTTAATAGAAAGCCCTGTGCGCAGCCTGGATCTCCTCAGCTACCCAAAGGGTACATATGGCTATTGACTGTGTCCCTGAGGGTATATTTCTACTCTGGATTCATCTTGCATTATATTTGCTAAAGATGTTCTTGATTTTCTTTTCCCTCTCCTGTGGCCTCTGTCAGTCAGAAGCTCAATCTGTCACACAGCTCACCGGTGATAACCAGCTCTGCTCCTCAAGCCTTCAAGCAGCCGATCGATAAGTCAGTGCCACTAAGAGGCGACTGGTCTCCCTCATGCATAAAGTCAACTCGCCCCTGACTCAGGCCATACAGTATTCATTACTGCCCATGTTGTACACTGGGATTCATGCATCATAAATGGACAAAAAAAAGCACTTTCAACCGGGGAGGCTTGTACATGTTTCCACAATGCTGCTCTCATGCAGGGTGCTAAAATATTCCAGTGAAAATCACAAAGTATGAAAAAAAAAATACTCAACACCTATTTAATTAACATTTTTTGATAGTTTTGAACAGATGCTCCTGCATTGTATCAGCTGTGAGTGAAATAATACCTTACCGAACGATACGCACCTTCGCCAAGTAATTACTAGAAAACACCAGTTACTAGTTAACACCGGGGGATTTGGTGAGCTTATACCTTAAAATAGGTAACACGTTCATCATTGTGACTTTTGCAATCACATCTATGACTAAAACTGGGTTGTAATGACAGGTGGTATAGTTTGCAAGGGTGTGACTCACTTTTCAGTACATGGTTTATTTCTTGATACACCTACAAAGATTTTTTTTAACATATTCAGAAAGGAAATATGCAGTGATTGCACTGGTTAGTTTCTCCTTTTTCAAATGAGAATACATCAAAGAGAAACTCCATTCTCCCAAAAAGAAGATTGTTCTTTCTGCTAGCAAAATCCCATCCTGCAATTAATTGATCGCAGCAACAAGTCAGTCTGTGTTGTCCAAAAACCCATAAAGATGCATCAGATTTGCACAGGATGACACATTTATTATGATGAACTGTAGCATAACAGTCTCGTATGTATTCTCGCCGGTGCACTCCATATCAGTTAATCTGCTGCTGAAAATAGTCCCCCAATAAAGCTACGACTTAGTTCCATTTCACGTAATGCCCAGGAGATTTAAGAAATTAGTTTTAGCTTTTGAAAATGAAATTATATTTTGGTGACCCATTTTTAAAGATTTGCCTCTCAATAAGAATAAATGAGCTCAGAGCTGAGAGCCACGTATCAGGTAGGACTGACAGCTGGGCTAAAACATTTGGTTTTCTTTTCATTTTGACAATAACAAAAATATAGAATACCACCAGCCTTCAAATATGAAAATTTCATAACAAGAAAGTCCTCACAGACACGTCAGCTGGCCCTAAATAACCTCGGTTTATTTAAATTTTTCAGAGTAATCTTCACAGAAATTGATTTGAGGTTTCTGGAGCAGGTCAAGGACAGTTTTGAGACTTGAAATAACTTGTGAAGAATTCCCTTAAGCAAATTTTGTGACTTCACACATCACGTCGGCTGTATGTACTGTGTTGTTTTTGATGCTGGATGCTGTTTTTTTGCAGGTGAGGGCTACGAGTGCACAGTGACGGTGGATGACGAGGACAGCAAAGTCATCATTTTCGACAACTGGAAACAGGTGAGTTAGTGACTGACAGCTTTACACTCGTTTGTCTCGTACAGTTTTAACCCAATCCTTGTCCTTTCTCGCTCTGGTGACCTCCTTCTCTCCACGCCATCGCTCATATCCTCTCGATTTGAAATTGTCTGCCTGTACTTAGGAAATGGAAAAGGCCATTTGTTCAATTTCTGTGATGGGCAAATTATTTGTGTGTATTCGAGCGTAAAGAGAGTTTGTTCGTTCTTTTGCCTTTATTTGTGCACATTTGAGTTCTTGTGTGTGTGCGTGCATCCTACACTGAGGGGAATCCTGCGGGAGCAGCTGTGCTCTCTGTACTTGAGCTTTTTGAAGTTCTCTCATTTGGAAAAGTAGAAATCGCCTTCTTGTTAACTCTATTTGATTCAATTCAGATCTACAGCGAACAAGGAAATTTTGGCGAGGGCTAAAATTGCTGCCGCTGAGCATCATCAGTCAATTGTGCTGAGCAGTGTGAGGAAGTTAACACGACCCCGTGGCCTTGATTTTTGTAGCAGAAGGAAGTTGGGTTACAGCAGGCAGCAGCGGCAAACAGTAACAGCTTGTCAGAAAGCTTCTTGTGACACCGAGGCCATTATGCAAAATCAAAAAGCATGCCGTTATTAATGCCTTAACTAAGGCATATTAATAATGTGATGGAACAGCCGAGACTCTAATTAGTGTGGAGGGTGGATCATCCTATTCTAGACGTCCTCTGGGCTTTCTGAGGCTCTCCCCTTAAGGTTAAATTATTCACATGCAGCTCCATTTGACTCTGAGGAAAGCCTTCTCCCTTTCTCACCCCCAATTTTGTTGCCCTTTCTTCCTGCAGCTGTCATCATCTTCAAATCTCCCCCTGTCCCTTCACTCTCTCTTTTTTTTTTTTGTGCTCGCTCGCCTCATTCCACTGGTTAAATCTAGCTGAGAGTTAATTACATTTGTTATTCTGCGCGTGTTAATACAAGGCAGGGCATTAAGGCTGAAGCAGCAGACGCAGGCCAGCGGGAAGCTTGGAGTGACTCCATGTGTGTGGAGGGAGGGGCGGAGGGGACTGGACAGCGTTCCAATCGGCAATTCATGCTCCGTTTAATGTGCTGTTTTCACGGCAATGCGTGTAGATGAAAGACATATACTTACAAACTGTTACCTCACACAGTGTCACACACAGTCAGGTGCGGCGACAGATCTCATCCAGCTGCCTAACATGTGCCCTGGCCTTGAACTGACACAGTATTAACCGCCAGCACTCGCCGTCCCAAGAGGCCAGGCTTCTGCCCTTGTAGCGAGCACGTTCTTTATGGGGCAACGCAACCTACACCCAAGTTACCATAGCAACATGCACACACACACACACACACACACTCGCACATACAAGGCTGAATTAATCACTCACTCATGTATAAGATCATGCTAGAACAGTCAGCATCCAACACGGTGGCTGCTGGGATCCGTGCGTTCTCTGGCCCGGCCGATCAGCGCCGCAGCATTCCCTTGCAATGCAAACTGCCAGAAAAGATGAAAAACTGCTACATTCACACTCGACGACTGTTCCTTCGAGTGCTTCTTGGTTTGGCTCGGCTGACTGACACACGAAGGCCTAGATGGAGCTGTGATGTTCCCAACTGCACAGCGAGCAGGGAGCGGTGCACAACAAACCGCAAGGAGGGGCTTAGTGTAAGTGTAGAAACTTGTAAATATATGCAGGCTGTGCTGAGAAGGCCTGCATCGGCATGGTCCAACGTGTAAAACACACCAGCACACACATGCACAGAAGGCTGAGAGTCTGCTCAGCCAGACGCTGGGACGTTGTGAGTGTTGTTGACGTCATGGGGATAGGACGGTTTAAATAAGTCATTCCTGGGCCCAAAATAGAAACACTGGCACACTTGGCCTTGACCTAGCCGTCCCATGGCGTCCTGTGTCTTTACACTGACATTGGATTTTGTTGCAGTGCGTCTTAAAACAGCTCCAGCTGGGTTCTGTATGTAGGAGACGAAGTGGACCTCCTTACTTTATAACATTTTTGTCTCAGTGTCTGAATTTATTTCAAGCGGAAATCATTCTTGGAGTTTCCATTATTATTTGATAGTTTGAAATTAAAATATTTATTATGCACAACTGAAAGGTGCAGCCTCAGGCCTGGGAAAATGTAGGCCAGTGATGTGCCTGCACGTGCTTATGAGGATGCAGTGAGGAGAATTCGCTGCTTCCCCTTAAGGAACAGATCGTTTATTATGTTTAAGCAAGTCAGAGAAAAAGTCCAGGATGTAATTTGGGGCAAGATAATTGCTGCTTGACCACATTTCTTTGCTCGATTAGGAAGGCAGAGAAACATCATTTAACTTGCCGGTTCTTGGAACAGAGACAGATTTTGGCATTGAATCATCAGGGAAGGAACTCCCTGGACATTTCACTCTTTCCTGTTTTTGCTGTTCGGCAGTCTTGTGAGAGTCTTTCTGCACTATTTGCAGTTCCTTGTTTCTTGCCCTAATCCACATAAGCTATTATACTCTAGCAGTTTTGTTTATTTTAGTCTCCACTGGGACTCAATACTCCATTTATTTGTGTAAGAAAAACTCTGTGTGAACCAAAATCAAGTAAATGAAAGGCTCAGTTGAAATCTCAGCTCCTGCAGTGTATTTAAGGGGCAAACATGCACCATCACAACCCTATTACAGTTTTAAATTGAGTTTTGAAGATCAGGTGGATTGAAGATTGAACTACTACTAATATCCACTTACAGAAAACATTGATTAAAGAGCCAACTAATAAGTCTTTCTTAGACTAAATCAATGTATTAATTGCTGAAGGATAATATATACACAGTATAGTACAGTAATATCACAAACTTGACTAATACAATATAAAATGAGTCAAAACTCATTCTGTACAACTTTTTGCTGATGCTTCTCTGTTTTTCTACATGTTTTTGTTACTGTCCCTTTATATAGTCTTCTTCTTTTTGGCTCAATTCTGATTTATTTATACCAAGTCTCACTGTTCTTAAGGTGTCAAAGAAGATAATAGCACAAGCTCCAACACAAAACTTGGTTTAAAAGTCATTGTGTAATGATGATATATGTTTAATTAAAGTGACTTTTTAACATTCATGCTTCAGTGTTGACAGGCTTGTGATGTATAAGCAGTCAGAGGGTGCTGCATCAGAGCTCAAATAATATATTTTTAAATCAATTCATTTTTATTGGGGATCGGTTAAAAAAATTAACAATACTGATGAAATGAAATTTGCAGAATATCTGATTTCTAGAAGTAAAGTAATGGCCATATTTCAGAAATGAAACCTTTTTAAAGATGATCTTATAAATTCAGCCAACAGACAAACGATTTTGACAAACTGTCTCATAATAATAAAGTTTTCACTATAAAATGTCAGATAAAACCTGATAACTCTGAGGTTGCAAAATGTTTTTAATAACTATACTCTGTTGTATTCTGCAGGGAAATGCTCTTTTATCCTCCCACTGCCTCCCAGTGGAGGTTAGAGGTCAAACACAGAAGAGCATCCCCGAAATGAGCAGGGATTTAGGGATTTGCTAATGGACAGTTCAGCAGGGCGGAGGCTCCACATGCTGGCATATTAAATCTTGAATCTAGGTCATACGGGGGCACTCCCTTCTACCCCATCCTTTTGTGTACGTGGGGTGTGTGAGGTGGTTGGTAGACAAAGCACGCAACCGTCTGCATGGTGCAGCAGTCTGCATGGCGCTCTATGTCTGTGCTGTGATGTCAGCTGCATTCAGCAGCGATGTGGTCATTCATGGTCATCGGCTTACAGTGTTTATATACGTGTGTGTAGATGTGTGTTTGGTCCATCCAGTGCTAGCCAGATGGCCTCAGTAATATATTTCCTTAGGGAAGCATTGTCTCTTTGCAGCAGCAACTAAGTGAGAGAAAAAGAACAAACCCACCAGCTCAGCATTCTGTACACTAAGCTTCGTCATCCTATTATCAGATTTTGACTTAGCCGTAGAGCAAGGTGCTCTGTGTCGCCTCTTCTTTCTTAACTCCTCCCCCCTCATCCCTCCTTTCTCTGCCTTTTTTCATTCCCTTCATTCATCACCCTTGCATCGTTATTGATTCGCCTGCTCTTTCATTTTGTTCTGACAGCGAGTCAGACAGACAGATAGAACCCCAGCCAAAGAGGCAGATGTGTGCAAAGTGCATGTGTTTGCTTTTGATAAAGCCAAGTGGCAGCACCAGCGTCTATGTATTTATCTGTGCATGCGAGCTCAACCTGTTTGTGCAAGCAGGTGGGGATGTGTTTGACCTTTTGTTTTCCATGTAGAGGCCCTGAGCTGCTTTGCTCATGTATCTTGTTCTGCAAAGCAAATGACTTAGTTGCTAATAGACTGCAGTCGCCCAGGGTCTGCGTTCTGGGCGGTTGGGAGCGTGTTGCATAATGAGGAATGCATACGTGCACACACATGTTCACGCACTCTCTCGAAAAAAGGGCCAAAAGCTGTGTTTTTTTTTGCCTTTTTTCACAACTGGAAGGAATAATAGTTTAGAGTGCTGACAGAGCCACAACATGTTATGCAAATCATGTCTGATAAGTGATTCATTGTCCTCATTGTTAATGGTTGCTGATGTAGCACGTGGCTCCAGCAGGTGAGTGTTTTGTGGAGTGCATGCTAATGTATGTGTGTGCACACTTTAGTATAATATGCATAGTTTTTGCAATAAGCTGGTAAAATAAATGAACAGTCGGATCTGCAAGCTTAATGACGCTCTCATGAAAGTTGTATAAGATGGAAAATGGTATTTGTTGTCTTTTTAGATATGCTTGGGCAAGCAAACACTGGATCCTCTTTGAAACTGTGCCTACAGATAAACCACGAGGAAAATGAGCTTTTAAAATGTATTCAACAACAGTATCAACAGATGTAATATTCATCTGTAGAAAAGCTGAGCACACTCTTGGCTTTTAAAGATAATATTGCCTCCTTTGGCAGAAATAAATTATTTTGCACGACTTTCAACTTTGCTGAAATATTTCACAATTCTTGCAGGCAAAAATTCTCCAGCTGCAAGATGTTTAAGGCTTTTCTCGCATGTACTTTGATGAAACCGTTCGGTAATCCTCTGTTTCTTCTTTTTGGGCCATTCCTTGGTCTTTTTACTGTGTGCTTACAGTCTTCATCCAGCTGAAATGTCCACTGCCAATTCAACTTCAATATGCAGACCAGTGGTTTTACACTATCTTTAAACACTCTTTGATGTGATGCAGAATTCGTAGCTGGATTAATGACGGCATTTCCTCCACCATGCGTCACGGCTGGTTTGAAGTTCTTCTCCTGAAAAGATGTCTTTAATCTGCACCAACCATGTCTGCTGGTACTTTGGCCAAACGACTCTGTTTTCAATTCATCTGCCCAGAGCACATTATTCCAAAAGGTCTGTCCCCATGTTCATTGGCAGACTGTAAGTTTTGATATAATATTCTGTTTGGATAGCAAAGGATTTTTTTTCCTTTCACACCTCCCTCACAAGTCAAATATGTGCAATTTCTTACTGACTGTCGACAGCTCTTTGACACTAACAGTTAGAGAGTTACCTGCAGATACTGTAATGAGATTCTGAGTTGTTTGGAGTCTCTTTTTGCATAAGATATTCTGCTCTTGGACTAAATCTACTGGGGCAGCCAGTAATGGACAGATTGGCAGTCACTTGAAATCTACAGAACATTATTTGCCTTCCAGTGGAATGATTTAGTTGAATAACTTCCCTTAAATCCCTTGCCAGATTTAGAGAAACTTCAACCTTTTTTCTCTGAAGGTCTTAGAGCTCTTTAGATCTTGGAATGACGACACCAAAAACTCCAGTAGCAAAGAGAACAGCAAGGCCTAGATTTTAGAGGTTTAAAAAGGACACTCCACGAGAAGTTTCTTTCTGTTCTCACTGTTAAAAGAAGCGTTTGGTTGTCCAAATATGCAAAAAACAAAGCCAGTGTTTTCCATTAGATGTACTTAATTTTTTATGTGACTGTATATAATCTGCTGTTTTTCCACCCCAGCTTCACTGATAGCTTTAAAAACTTAATTTTCATCTTCTTTGGATCTGGATGTCATATCTGCTACAAGCCATGTGCACAATCTGCTAATCAAAAGTCATGTCTGTATATTGTACTGATAAAAATAGAGAGCTACAATCCTTGTTTTCTGTCAGTCTTTACTGGATGCGTTTTTCTTATCTGTGCCAGAAACAGGAAATGTGGAAAAATTAAGTCTCAGAAAGCCTGATTTGTGAGCCTTTTTCATTATTCAGAACAGGCAGGCCTATCTAATGGGTGATTTCTATTTTTTTTAAACATTGTATCCGTCATGGTGTATAAAGCCCTGAATGATTTCGCTATTTGAGATTGTTCATACAGACTGAAACGTATCCAACTCCGTTCATATTGGTATAAATATATATTGATGTTGCGTTTATGGTCTCAGTAAATCTAAGTTTCATGAAATTGGAGCTATCGGTTAGATAGCTCGCAATGCACGGTCATAAATGATGACCAACAACATGTGACATACAGTGGAGTCATTCCAGGATGTAGCCCAAAGCAAAAACCGCCCGACCAAAAATATGGCTATCATTTATTCATAATTTTAATACAGAGCCAGCATCGTAAGTGTAGCTTTGAATACAAATCAGGTTCCATTATTACAGTTGGGAATTTATAACTCTGCAATCCTAATGTGAGTGTGAGAATCTCAGCCTGAACGTTAAGAAAATTCACACTTAGCAAGCAAATATTCATATATACAGAATGACTGTTGAATATATAATTTTAAAGCCAACAGTATGATTTTGCACTTTAACAGCTTCCGTTTTTTAATCAGGATGTTTGAACTTTTGAAATAACATGCTTTTATACTGATTCAGTCTGCAGCATTTAGAATCCTAATAAAACTCGTTTGGGTTTGTGGGTCTGTCTGTTTGGATTTTGCCAATTTGCAAATGACAGTACAGAAAGTTATAGATTTACGCTTAAACTTACTGTCAAATAGAATAGGCTGCATAGTACAGCTTCTGTTCTACTGGGCAGGATTTCCGCTAAATGTCTGAACAGAAGCCTTCAGATTTTACTTAACTGCTTAGCCCGATGAGTCCTGTGTTATTTTGAGGTTTTCATTAATATTTCCCTAAACGCTCAATGAGTATTGTGTGTATTTGGAGTTTTTGGTGCTGCCTGGCTTTTGTGTTCGCTTGTGCATGGGAGGAGCAGCTATTGACAGATGGCCTGCTCTCCGTGAACAGAGAAGAGCCGCTCAATCGAGAGAAAAAGGCAGTGAGGGAAAGAGAGAGTTGGCAACTGTCCTGAGTTGCACTGCCTCTGTTTGATAGAGAGGCGTATTTACTTGGTCCCAGTTTTCCTCCCGGAGCGCTCCATCACGCTCCTAATCGATGTCCACTCGGCGTTTGTACTTCTTTGCCTACAAAGATTAGTGTCTCCTCCTCTCAGTTACTCTCTGTCTTGTTGTTCTCAATCTTCCTTCCTCCTCATCCGCCGATCAGACGGTGACAGGTGGCCATCGACTCCCTCCATCCCTCCCTCTCCTCTGCTTGTGTTTTCTCCGTCAAACACAATCGAGTGCCAAGGCTCTCCCCATGAATTTCCTGCTCCGGGGTCTGAGCCGATGATTCTTGGCCGGCATGAGACGCTGTGAATTTTTCAGGCGTCTGAAACTCTCTGGAGGGCAGGAATTTACCTCCAGGGCTGTGGATGTAGGGCAAGGGCATCCAGACAATATGCCGTCCAAGGCTAGCAGGCACATTCGGTTATCTGCTCGAAATAACATGTTTTTATATTGATTCAGTCACTAGCGTTTGTGGCTACAGAGTCCTAACACCACACTATTGGGTTTGGCAGGTCTGTAGGTTACGAGTTTTGCCATTTTATAAATAACACAGTAGAAAGTTATAGATTTAAGCTTAAAGCAGCTGTCAAACAAAATTCCCCTCAGTTTACAGAAATGGCAAGAGAAAAATCTCTAAACTGCAAACTGTTACATAAACTTTATTTTGTGGTGCTGCTCCACAAACACTGGGCAGAAAAACAATGGATTTTATTTAAAGATTGCAGTCACAGTTTGTGCTTTGCTTACAGAAAACAGCATTAGACGGTGCTTCTATGTAGGACTTGTAATTTTATAATGCAGTTTCGAGAATGTGACTGGCATTACGCTGTGGAGTCTGGTCTCCGGTTTCTGTCTTTAGGAGAAAAATAGTTTGTATTGATTGTGCCTGTTCAGCTTAAGATAAAATGTCTTTTGTATTAACCTCTTGAGCACAACAGGCAGACTGAAAATCTATCATTACACACTCATGCAAATGTGGGGAAATGCTGCAAAATGAAGGAAATTAAGCGAGGATTGAATTTGATTTAATGCATTGCTAATACAATTCATCGCAACATCAGAAATTGAAGCCCATATTTTTCAGTTTTTCAGTGAGAACAAGGTAATTTTAAAGAGCCCATGTTGAGTTTTTCCCCCCTTTCCTTTAGTGTTTTATCTTTTCTGTGCATGTAGCCCTCCAGGAATAAAGTGACAATACAAAGCTCAAGTCCATCCCAAAGCGAGTTCAATCACTGCTTCTTACCCGCCTGAAACACCTCGTTTTGAGTCCAGACTTTTTTCATTACTTACTTACATCACAATGTTTTGGGGGTTTTTTGTCTGCAAGTCTGCTCAAAAATGACACCAACCAACCATGGTGTCATTACTTAAGCTTCATGCAATTTTTTTCTTCTTTGTGACTGTGACCATCACCTGTCCTCATGGCAAATTAACCTATCATGTTTATTTCAAGTTGTTTCCTATATTATGCCATTGAGGGCTGTGCACACCCAAGTGAAACATAAAACAAACATCACAATGTAACACATTTGCAGAACGCCTGCAAAGATTGACTCTTGAGACACTTCTGCTAAGGCTACATCTGTATATTCACAGATCTGGGGCTAAAGTCAGAATTAATGTTACGTCACTTTTGTCAGGCTGGCCGACCAATAAGAGGAGGCTTGACTGTTCAGTAGAGGGCCTTTAAGGTGGAAGAGCTAAAACACAGCGGTTTTACACAGAGCATAAGCAGAACCACCGAAGCTGTGTACACCATGAGAAAAATAGTGTCTTTTTAAAAAGCATATCCAAATTTTCTGGTAGAACCAAAAAATCTAAATATAAACCTGCTCAGGTGCATAATATGGGCTCTTTAAAGTAGCATTTTTGGGCATACTCTATAAACACACAGACACTTTTTTTTACCATAAAGTTCTTGCAGCTACAAGCTAGCAAACATCTTATCAATAAAAAGCAAGATTTATAGTTATTTGGATTTGTGTATGTAGTTACTTGACAAATATTCACTTTACTATATCTGTGGCTAAATATTTCACCACGTTCTCTAGCTAGTTGCTAGCTTGTCTGTTTGCTGTTGGCTGCTGTTAGTTTACAGGTGCTCTTTTACGGAAAACTGCTACTGTTGCTGAGCACAAGGTCGATAAGAGCAGAATTTATTTATGAATTTATGACTCATAAAATGAAATAATTAGTGACAATATGCTGCAGAACCGGAAGAGGCTGCAAATACTTTTTGTCACTAGAAATGACCCAATTTACATTACACAAAAATAATTAGATTCCCTGTTAATTAAAACACATTGAGTAGCTTTAAAGTGCTGTAATCTTATTTGCTATCTTAGGTTCTGAAAGTGTTCCATCAAGTTCCTAACTTCTTCTTTTTGAAAAACAAAATTTCAGCCTGAAAGACAGACGTGGTGATTTTCTGGGGTTCTTCACCAGGAATGACACATCGCTCACGCTCACATATTGACATATTTTTCAGCGCAGCTTTAATGAATTCCTAATCCTCATGACCACGGGGTAAGACTTCAGTCCAAAATTGCATTGCATTTTTACTCTGCAGTGCACAACCACAGGGAATTCAATTCACTAAACCCTGAACCATATGGTATCTAATATCATTCAACACGTACAACATGGACAAGATATTATTTTGGGGCCGCGACAAATAATTAGGTCAACAAGTGATCAGCTGGGAAGGATTTGGCCACGAGTGCTCCCTGGATACGAACTCCTCAGCCGGCTTCCAGATTTTTGGTTTGATGTTTACTCTTCATTAAGGCTGAAGAGACACACAAGCAAACGTAGGCCTGCCAAAGAGAAAGTACAGAATGAGAAACCTTGCCATGACCTATTTTACACCCGTGATCCACCTTCAGTCCGATCCGATGTGCGGCTGAATGAATCAGGGAGCGAGGAAGGACAAAGATGGTCCCAGGCAGTTACAAGCTGCTGCTTCTGCTACAGCCACTCAGGCTAATTGAGCCTCTGTGACAGGAAACCCCGACGGGATGTTGATGGTCACTGTTAAGAGGGTCAGGAGATTCAAAGTGAAACGTGACTTGTGCACAGTCAAGTTGAGCAAAGCCTCCTCTGCATCCTCTCATGGGACAGTGATAGAATTTGCCTGCTTGGCTCAGATGGCTACGCACTGACATACAAACTTAAGAAGGAGTTTAAAAATGTTGTTCAAGGACAAATTCTCAATTTGCTGATAGCGTGCAAGAGATCTTGTAAGACGTGTTGTATGTAGCTACCCGACATTCCACACCTCCTCAGCTGTCACTAGATCTCTCCTATATGTATGCAAGCTAACCAAGACGCTGTTCTGTATAATGCATGTGTGTATATGTGATGTTTTTTGCAACCCCTCAGGACCTGTCCACTCTGCAGTGCGATGTGTGCATCCTGGTCTTCTCAGTGACTGACAGGCGAAGTTTCCACCGCACCGCCCAGCTCCGCCTCCTTCTCAGGGAGTCCCAGCCACAAACACCAATCATCCTGGTGGGCAACAAGAGTGACCTTGTGCGTTCCCGTGAAATCAGCTCAGAGGGTAGGTAGGAGGAGGGGGGACACCGGTCGGTAATGCAACCTGTCATTCACGCACGCAGCGGCTTGTAGAACCACTGGAGCTTTGAAATGGTCTCCATGCTGAAGCTGTGCACATGGGGATATACTGTAGTATGATGAATAACCGGTATTTCAAGCAGAGTAGTGTCTCTTTTGGCCTTTCCGACACCTCAGTATAAACATACATGCAAGGAGTAGATGAAACACAGCAGTCAGTAGCAGACATTAGCTTGTCCACACAACTACCTTGTTATTTAGCATGGTAATGTACCCCAACATTACCCCAAAAGTCAAGGTAACTTGTTCACACTAGATGTCTGTGTAGGTTCTCATTCATCCAGGTCATGGTTATCCAAAGTTGTTTAAATCAGTCCACTGGGCTTCTTCAGTTCTGAAGAAGCCTCTTGGATGAGAGGTGAAACTTCTTCAAGGAACTTTCTTAAACTCCAGTGGATTGATTTAAACAACTTTTGATTGTTCACACTAGCACTTTAGTTTTATAGATTTTTCCAACCAAAGAGCACAAGACATCTGAAAGTCTGTCCTGTTCTTGATACAGAGCCAAATTCATAACGTCACCAGTTTTTGAAACTCATTGCAATCTCTACCCTTATCAAATACAGATTATGGGACACTTCTGACTTTATCAGTCTTTTTAAATTACGCCATTCTGTCATTCACACATACCGTAGGTCACTTTCATGTCAATATGCCTCACATCTTTGCTCAGACATACTTATCCACAGTGACAGATATGACCACTGTACACATGCGATGTTTGTCGTAGATACAAGATTAGACATGAAGTCCCGCTCACGGCCCTTTACTGCATGTCTGCCAGCCACTCTTCTCCCTCCTTTCTTGTCTATCTAAAACTGCATCTATCACAAAAAGGTGAAAAAAGCCAAACGAATAACTAAAAAAAAAAGATGAGACATGAAGTGATCTATAATGTCTTACAATGCATTAATAATAAACAAAACACTTAATCTAAACTAGTAGCAATCTTTGCCATTAGATCCTGATCAATTCTGTCTCCATGTTGGGGATAATTTATACATTTTTAAGTAATTAAGGAAGTTACTTGTCAGTAAATGTGTGTAACATAACTATCGAAAGACTCCAACAAATAAGTTGGAGCACAAACTGAACTTCAGCTCCCGTTAAGGTTTTTTTCAATACCAGGGTTACATTTGCTATTGGTGAATCTAGTTAATCTGAAGTTCTCTCCTTTCATCGTGGTGAAGATTTATTTTTTGGGCATTTCAGTTTCTAATAGATGTGAAATTGTAGGCTAATGTGAATCAAAAAGGTGTTTTGTGATTTTGGCAGCAAACTGCATCTTCTGCTCTGTGATATTTTTGGAGAGATGCTGGTGCTGAAATGTGGAAAAAGCCATCCCCAAATCACTTCACACATCTCAAAGTACCGTCGCTTGCTTGTCTGTGCCTATCAGACAGAAAGTGAGACAGAAATGTGACCAGGTCCAACTTGGTGAGATTGCCGTCACACAAAATGGGCCTGGGTGCTCATTCAGACATGAAGCCGACATGTTTAGACATTCTCAGATTAACAGCAAGTCTTTTGCATTATTGAGCCTTTTTTTAGTGTCCTTTGTAGGTTTCTGAGAAGAAATCTGAATCAACTGCAGTGCAGAAGTTAGTTTTAGGCAACAATAATGTGTGAGCCCATAAAAAAGTGCAACTTTAATGAAATTTTCAAGTGTAGCTGTGTCATTAAATCACCCAAGCCTTCTTTTTAACATTTTTCCCATTTTTTCCCTGTAATCTTTCATTTGCTCCCTGTTGTCCTGCTGTTATAATTAATTATTATAGCATTGTGAGCCCACCACAAGCGCTCAGCTTTCTCAGTTTTGTCATGCTGTGATGTTTAGCCTTTGAAAGCTTATGATGAATGGTGTTGAAAACAATCACAAAACTATGTTAAATGAACTACAGCTGAACAATTGCAACTCAGCTACATCGCTTTCCACAAAGCTGCGATCATATAGACATATACAGTGTGCTGCACAATGTCCTGTTCATAATGAAATTGCCATGAAGATAGTGGCGGTTTAATTACATAAGAACTAAAGCAACTCCAGCAAGACTTGTTTGAGTTTCTTATAGACGAAGCTCCAGAACTGAAGAGTGCCTACAGATAAGAACATCTTTATAAATTGAAACGAGTCCAGTTGCCTTAATTTTACCACTTTATTAGCCTAATTAGCTAATGTAATCTGTAGGTGCTTGTTCTCATTGTTCTCAACGCTGATGGCTATCTCTGTTTGAAATCAATAACCAGTTGTTTCAGAAATGACAAAGAGTTGCTAATTAAGGCTGTCACTGTGCTGTCAAACTTCACCGCAGTTGACAGGCAGAGTGACAGTAAATAAGGAGGGCAGGGCTTAGCAAGAGGTTAGTTTGCATCTTCCCAGAAACAAGCAGTGAAGAGCAAACTCCACTTTCCGAGTGAATGATGCAAGGAATGAAACGCATCAGACAAATGTGAAAGCACTCTCATGTCTGTTTCTTTTTAATGCCTTCAAAGCAGCTCTCCAAATGGAAATTCTTAAACGGAAAATTTCTCGCAATGACAGACACCTGGTCGATACAATAGATAAAAATGTCTAAATGGCCAAAATGCAAATGTATGATTGTAGGCATCGACGCATTTCTCCTCGAGGACAATAGTAGTATGTTTTGCAGTATTACTCATCTGTTCCTTCTATTTACTCTCGGCTCTATCTTGGCTCCTCTGTCCCTGTTCCTTGCTATTTTACCATGAATCTTCCTCAAGGCCGACATCATCTCCATTAGAAGGGCTCTCGGGGGATCTATCTTTGATCAGCAAAATCAATTTCCTCACTGTTTACAATATCCAGGGATAAATGCTCTGTGGTAAACCCCTTGTGGGAAGAAAATACTGTCATGTGTTGTTGTTGCAAAAGGGATGGAAATGCACTCTGTTTGTAAAAGCTATGCGCCCCCCATAGCTTATATATTTTCCCACGCTGAATCACAGTGTGTGTAATTAGGCTTTCTGGCTGTGATGACTGCATAATGCAGATCTCCAAATTGACCAAATTGAGTGCAAATATAAAACAGAAAATCAATAAATAAATCAAACACAAAATGGATTTGTCATTTATTTCCCTCTTTAGCTCCACATGCAGACATTTATGACTAAAATACAGGAAACTGTCAACATTTATTGGCTTCTGTTTAAAAAAACAAAATGCAGCCTGTTTTGTTCTCCATGATGTACTGTAGCGCTGTTGCTAGCCGATCTAGCTCATTAAAAAAAGTAGGATTTCTAGCTTTGACAGAAAGTCTCAACAAATATAATATGGGTTGACATTCAGTTTGGTTTCTAACAGGATGAATCATGGTGACTTTAGTGATCCATGACCTTTATAGCAACAGCAGCAATTTTTATGTGCAATGTCTCATCAGCTGATGGAAGAACTGCAAAATAATTGTTACCCACAATTATGTGACATTTCACCAATTTAATTAAAAAGTTAAATTGACCCACACAAGAATGACAATTCCATTAGCCTCAGCGGCACTTTGTGCTAATGAGCAAACATTGGCAAGTTTGCAAATCACAAAACTTGGGATCAATTAGCATGTTAGCATTGCCTCGGTGAAAGCCAATTCATGTTTTCTGGGTTAATCAACCGTACATCTGACCAATTCTGCCATCCACCCCAGCTTCAGACAACTTCATGTGCAGCCCAAAACTTACAACCATGCAGACTTTCCACATCGCAAGTGCATGACCTGCACATGTGCCAGGAAAAGAAATGCTGCTCTAAAGAAATGTTTGTTAAAAGGAGAGGATGTGCCTGGAGATTCTCCATAATCCACACCTCTATAATTCAACATTTAAAGAGCTGTAATTAAAGTAGTAGCTGCAGGACTTGGGAGGTGCTTTGATTTGTAAATGCTTTACATTGACAGCACCCAAACACACTGGGAATGTTCTAAAATCTCCAGAAACCCTGTACCAGCTTCCGCCTATTGCAGTCGATACAATTCAGGAAAAAAGATATTAACATGGTGCTGCAGCCCAATCTGCAAGTGCTGCGAGATCTCATAAAAAATACCAAGTATGAATATGAAAGACAAATCAACCGACTGCAAAGACACCAACATGTACCTACCGTAGTGAGAACAAAAGTGTGTGCAGGTCCAGTTTCTGTTTTCAAAGTCTGCATCAGACACTGGACCTGCACACGCTTTTGTTCTCACTACAGTAGGTACATGCTGGTGTCTATGCAGTCGGTTGACTTGTCCAAAAAAAAAGGTTAATTCTAAATTGTCTGTAGGTGTGAATGTGAGAGTGTTTGATGTCTGTCTCTATGTGTAGTCCTGTGATAGACTGGAGACCAGACTGTCCCCTGCCTTTGCCGTAAATCAGCTGGTATAGACTCCAGCCCCCCGTGACCCAAATGAGGATTAATCAGCATATAGATAATGGATGGGTTATTACGACACATAAATTAATCGTCACTTAAAAAATTAAATGGCAAGTTTAATCCATGTGGGCCAAATAATATTAACCTAAATACATCCATACTTTGTGGATGTTTAATAAAAATTACCCTAATGAGGGATTATTTCAGAGGCTGCTTGGGTTTACGTAACGCTGAAGCAAACTTCTGGCAAAACAAATTCACTGAAGAAGAAACACAAAGTTCTGAACTGAATCCATTTAGTGAAGCTTAAAAATTCACTGCAGAGATCAGACCTCGGGCAAGTTGTAATTTTGCTGGACTTTACGGGTGAGTTTGTACGGACTCTGCCTGCCCGAACCACTACCTGAATTTCGTTGATGATTCAAATAGAAACTGTGAGCAGAGTAGGTGTAGCTGAAAGGAAGGAAAGAGCGACAGCCCAGTTTGACCTTGATTTGAATTTGTAAATGCGCTATGTGTGGCTTATGCTAAAAGTGTAAAACTTCTCTCCAATCTGCAATTTCAGTGTGTATTTATTCTGCAGATGTCTATCTACTGACTCCCTCTGTGTCCCTGTGCTCTTGCCGTTTCTTTTTTTTCTTTTGCCTTGTTTTCCAGATGGCACCTCTCTGTTCAGATTATCTCCCTCTTACAGGACCCTGCTGCACTCACTATCTTTATGTATGTTTGTACTCCCCATATGTGCACCACTGGCTGCATGTGAATAAACACATCAAACGCGCTAACAAGCACAGCCCTCATCTCTCCCCATCTCCTCACTGTCAGCGAGGCTGTTTCAAAGCGAGGGCTGTGATAAGAGGGACGAGAAGAGGAGGACTGACAACAGGGAAGGGCGAATGTATGAGAATGGTGCGTGAATGAATGAGGAACCTCGATTTGAGCAGATGTGTGAGACGCATTGTGCCAGTGTGTGGCTTTGAGTGTGTGTGTCGGTGGAGAGTGCAGCTTATTTTGCTGTCCTTGAAAGAACCACTCTAAGTTCTGAGACCCAAAGAATGAGGGCATGTTAGCAAAGGAAGCCTTTATAGCTGGTGTTACGCTGATATGCTGGCTTCACCATGCCGAGTTAATTTCGGTGTTCACAATTACTTTCCAGACATGGAAAACGGACTTCAAAAAATTTGGCCCCTGGACCAAAATGAGTTTGACACCCCTGCACTACGGAAACAGCACAACCATGACCAGAAAAACAGAGAACCCAAAAATGTCTTTTGTGCAGTATAGCAAAGTTATAATGCCATAAATCATAAAACAGAAAAAACTAAAGAAATTTCAGGAATTTCACATTGATGTAACACAGTTTTGTTCCATGACTGTTGGTCTGTCACAGCGGAGACAAACGCGACTTCTCGGTTGCACTGAGGAGGTTATTTTGTTTGTTTTACAGAATTTGGTGCAAAGGCTTTATTTTTGGAGAAATTTTAGGTGAGACGTGTAAAATGATCACACTTCTTGGTTTCGATTTCCTTCACTTTCCCTGTGGAACTGTACATCACATCTGATCCATCACAAAGACTCACACATGTGAAAGTTTGACCAAAATTTTTGTTTTAGCAGTTTCATTATCTGATAGATGGTGTGATTTTGCTGATTTTTTAAATGCCGTGTTTCATATCAAAGCAATAAATTAGCAAGATGTAGTGGTGCTGCTTTATGCTTTTCAAACTATTAGACAAAAATGTACTTGAAAAGTCAAAAACTCAAAATTTTTCATTCCAAACAGAAAGGAAACTTGACATCTTCACAAGCTTTCATCCATCAACTACTATAGCAAGCTGATACGATCATAGTGTTATGACTAAGTTTATTTGGGGGTATTCCTGCCCCCTAGTGGCCAAAATTTACTTAGTGCAGCTTTAATGTTATTTTTAGTACATGTTCATGCTAACAAAGTTTTAAATGATCAGCAGCAACTGGGTCTTTCAAGCAAGTTTTTGAATAATGTTGGTTAACAACACATACAGTTTTTAGTGTATTTCCAAAAAATGGAGAAAAAAAATCATAGATATGTACTTATTTCATTTAGGAAAGCGCATATTAAGAATTAGATTGACCAGCCGTATTAGAAAACTATTAAAATTTGTATAATCTTTATCCAGCTAACTGAAGTGTTTGGGCTAAATCCTAACAATCCTATTAATCCTACATTAATTTTGAATTGTAACTGGCTGTGATAAGATTAATGTTTTATTCAAGGTAGTTGTTTAGGACAAGTCAGGCCTTGCATGTGTTCCCCTCCGGCTTGAAATGACCGAGGTTGAGGCTAAGAGGAAGAACACAGTCAGCGGAGCCACAGTTTGGGATCTAATCTTGTTTGTTTTGCTTTGTTGTGCGATTTAAACAGAGGCAGCAAGTGTAAAATTTGTGCACATTGGCGCCTGCACATTGCTGTCAACTCAAGTCGGGTCACAGCTTTGGTGTTCACTTGATGATACAAGTGGAAGAAAGAGGCAGGGAGGGAGGGGGAGAGGTGAGGAATGAATAATAAGAGATGCCCATAGTCAGCATATTCTCCCTTCATGAGAAAAAAAAACAACAACCCAGAAGCACCGACGTGGTCAGCGATATGGAAATGCTCCATCCCTGTTCCCCGGGCGCCTGACAAGAACGTTCTCATGTTCTCCCCGGACAGACCACATGTATTCTTTCTGATATGTGAGTCTGACAGAGGAAGCTGGCTAGCATCCTCGTTAAAGAACCGGAGGCCTGGCTGAGAGTGCTGAAGCCATAAAGTCTATTTATGGCATGTACAGTGACACTTTTATTCTGCTATCTCTCACCTTCCCTCCTCTTGCTCCATCTCCCTCGCCATCCTCACCACACACAGCGATACACCCGCTGTCAGACCAGGAACATATTTATCATTTGCTCAATATGGCGGTGGTGTGGCCCTGCTCCTCAGGGCTTTGATTAATATGCACTCTGGCTCCGTTTGCTTAGTCGACATTCTTTCTGTCGGTGTCCGACCATCTCCGCCCGTCTCCTTCCTCTCCCGCTGCATGCTCATTTCATCTGCCATCTTGCCTGTCATCTCCTTTCAGCGTCTCATTCTGTGACTCACCGGTTTCTTCCGATTCGTCTTATTGCCTCACGAACTTCGCTTTCTGTCTCCATCTTTCTCCATCATTTGCTTCTTTTCCTCCTGTCAGCACACAGGTGGAGATCGTATTCCTCATCTCCTCTGCTCTTCTTTTTGCTTCGCCCTCCCTCTCCAATTCAATTTCCCAAACACTCTTTTAGCAGGTTATTCAATCAGCTGTCATAGGTATTAGGATAAGTCCTGTTGATCTGGTTTGGGATTTGCCTTGTTTCCTCCCCAGCCTTACCTCACCCACTATTAGGTGACTGTGCGCTGGGTCGACAGCTGCTGTGCGACTAGATTATTACACCCAGATCAAATCTCTACTCCTGTTTTTTATTTATTTATTTTTTAATACCTTTTGTACCACTGCTGTATGTACACTCTGCATCATTCATGCTGTGTAAATACAGCCACACAAAAACCAGACCAACAGGTTACGTTTCAATAATCATAATTCAGAATATTAACAAGGATTTAACTAGATGTAATGAGGCATGGGTATTAAACAGATTTAGCTCCATGACAACAGAGCAAACTCCATGCACTGTTTAAAAAAACACGCGGATGAAAGCTATGACAAATAGAGGACCATGAGATGTGATACCTGACCATATAGGGAGATGTTATTTAACAACCTGGGTCTCTTTTCTACAGAT
The DNA here is from genome assembly GCF_021347895.1 of Acanthochromis polyacanthus. Lineage (NCBI taxonomy): Eukaryota > Metazoa > Chordata > Actinopteri > Pomacentridae > Acanthochromis > Acanthochromis polyacanthus. Next base: position 34,593,884 of record NC_067121.1, read on the forward strand.
TTTTCAGCAAAAATTGTGATGATTATCTATTAACTTTTGCCAGAGCTTTCAACCACATCCCATGATCTTTTTTAATCTTTTAATCTGTTGTCTTGGAGAGATCTAGGGTAAAATTCAAGTTCCAGAGCCAGCAGCAGTCACCAGATTTATCTTTATGACAAAAAAGCAAAGCTTTAAAAAAACCTTCATTTGAAAACTCCAGAAAAAGTCGTGGACCTTAAATTGAGATTATCAAATCTAATCCTCACGGATAAGATCTCTTTTCCTTTATTTGTTTTTTTTTTTTTTGCAGATAACATAGGTTTATATATGCAGATGTGACATCCCAGCTTGACAACCTGAAAAGTATACTGATGTGAATATTTTAATCTAAAATGCAGCACACATTCACAATCAACAATATATTTATTTTTATGCTCCACTTCGTCTCAGAAAAAGCTGTAATTATTCGCTTTCTTTCATCTGCCATGTTTCTTGTTCAAAAATAAGAGCTAACAGTAATGGGCAATTAATGTAGAAACGACAACCTCTCACTATTGAAGCTTCCAACTACTTATCTCTGTAATTTGCTTTACTTTTGTGCTGTGTTTTGCTCCCATTGAGAGTCGACAATTTGAGTTATCAGTATTTTATTATTACTGTGCTCTCGAAATCATTTTTCAGGACCAATACTCAAAAAAAGAATTATTTATGAAACCCTCGTATCGTTTGTCTGCAACCGTTTCCTGCCGCAGTCACTTGCTGTTATTCAAGTTAATGCTGTATATGTTTTTTTTTTATAGAGTTATTATGAATACCAGTAATAAGCTTTTTAAAAAACCTTTTCAGCACACAGCTGCTCCAATGCTCTCAGTTCCTGGAGTGGAGTAAAAACTGAAATACATTTGGAAGCAAAAATGTTTGAGCTGACGGTGAAGCCGGTTTATTGGAGAACGATCCGTATCTGACCGCTTCCCTTATCATCCAGGCTTGTTTGACCAGAGACCAACAGGCGCTTTTAGCTGAGATACTGAGCCTTGTCAACAAACCGCTCAGTCACCTGTCCTTATCCAGGAGAGTCACATTGAGATCGAAAACCATTTGAGCTGCAGCCAAGAGATTTCAGCTTATGCAATTCAGCTAATGGCAACACTTTAACCCCATCCTGCCATCGCCGTCTCCCTCTGCGCTTTTAGAACCACTTGTGACAAGTCATAAATATGAAAAATACAGAATGTATTACTCGGAGCTGTACAGTCTAGTTAACATTCATTAGTTTTGCTAAAAACATTGAATCTATTTTTTTGTATTATTGAAATAGAGATGAAATTGCCAACATCTATAATACTGAAATCTTGGCAGAAAACTGGATTAAATATACATCTTGCAGCAAAAGCATAAACATCCAGCAGTGTAGGTAGTTTCTGCACTGCTGTATTCAGAAAATGTTTATATTTTTGAGCCAGTAAAACATTTCTGATTCAAGCTCCACTTAAAAGCCTTTTCCAGACCTTTCGGTTGCATCCCACCAGACAGGTTTCCGCTGCAGGAACTTATAGGGCAGGTGCAAAGTTGGGCAAACATTTACAGGAACAGCCTTGTCATTGGACCTTTTAGACCTTGTTTCCACAGGATCTAACAGTTTCGACCACAGTGTGAACTCAGAATGCACCAAATACACCAAAGAAAAATAGTTACTGCACAACAACGTCAGTTCTATGAGGAAATAGAACCATATAGGGTTTGTTTTGATAACTTAAATGATTAAGTATATATTGACGATGGGGATGTTTGAGAGGAGGAGACTGTTATTCAGTGAGAACATCACTAGGGAAGAAGAATGGGCATTGCTGCCTTTTCCAAGTTTAACCAGTCATCATTTGTTTTCTCTGAGATTAACCGATCAGACCTGCACCACTCAGAGGCACTTTTATCTCGACCAAAAGTGGCTCTAAATACAGTTTGACAGGGATGTTTGCACAAAAGTTGGTGATGCCCTGGAGTTGGATCTGTTTACATGCAATGCCAGTAACTAAGCATGATTTCATGCTTTGTAAGGACTTTTCTAGTTTTCAGTTTCGTTAAACGTGGCAGTGGCGCTTTGACAGAACAATCCTAACTCAAGGTCCACTTGGTATTTTCTCCGGGGCGTAACACTATGAGCTTCACCAGTGAATGGAGGTTACTCAGAGGCCAATGCGATGACTAATGAGCAAGCTGAAGAACATGTGATATAAAAGCTCTGGGTAAAGCTAGAAGATGGATGTTTTTCATCAAACTACATTTTCCAAGGTCAAGAAATAACATGATGTTCATTCCTCATAAGAAAAACTGAGTATTATGAAAAAATATTTAGCTTGAAAACCAATCAAGGCCTATGGTGTTGTGGTACCGTCTGTAGTACGTCACAATTCTTTGAGGAAAAGCCTTTCCTCTCTTTATGTCTGTTTCCCTTCCACTGTCGAAGCTTTCGAGCACGATCTCATAGCACAATAAACAGAGAGGAGAGTCACCTCCCTGCATAGTGAGATGCTGCGAACTGACTCAGTTTGTCACAACGTGGTGTGAAAAGAGTGACAAACACTTAAGAGGCTAATGGAGTCTCCCAAACGGCAGCGAGCAAGCTCTTGATGCCGAGGTATTATCTTTTGGTGACAGACATCACACTGCAGCTGGGTCGTTTGCAAGCTGCTTTCGTGATCCGTAAATTTCAAACTGCTGCCTTTAATTGTCGTCTGCAGCTGCCACCGTGTGAAGCCTGAGTTATTTAAAATGAGCTCCATGCCAACACGATACTAAAATAAATGTCACCTCTTTTCCTTCAGAGGCCCAGTCCAGCGCCATGATGTTCGACTGCATCTACCTGGAGCTCTCAGCCTCCTTAGACCACGGCACCAACGAGCTGCTGGAGGCGGCAGTTCGGACTGCAAGGGGAGACTGTGTGGGCCCCGGGTGGACGGACGGAGACCCCGGATCGGGCCGCAGGGAGAGCCTGACGAGTCGGGCCAAGCGCTTCCTGGCTGGGCTGGTACCGAGGTCGTACGGCCGAGACAGGGAGCGGGATCGGGGTCGCTACAGGGAGATGAGCCGCCACCGGGGCAGCAAGATCCTCCGGCAGAAGTCCCGCTCCTGTCACGACCTGAGTGCACTGTGACCCACCTGCACTTACCTACCACACGAGGCAAAGAAACACACTCCATATTAACACAAACACACCAGATTGAAAGATATGGGGGCGGGAAGGGCGGGGGGAGGTGCAGAGAAGTGGAATTGATGGAACACGATGGAGGAGACTCATTCCGGCTGGGAAAATTAGAGGGATGGAAGTGGAGAGAAGCAGCTGTGGCAGAAAAAGGTCACGGCAAGAGGAAAAGATGAATAGATAGACCAGACATCAGCCTGAATCATGGCATTGAATCTGCCAGAGAAACCAATTTTCAGTGAGTGAGGGAGAAAAAAAGCAGAGTAACGGAGGAGGAGGCAGGCTTGATTTGCCGCTCCGGCTTGGGTGAATCAGCGAGCAGTCATTACCTGATGAGAGCAGGAGGGAGAAAATTAGCAGGAGTCTCATCAAGATGCTGATTTGATGCTTAATGTGGCTAAATGAGAAGGAGGTCGGGGTCACAAATAAACACACACCCAAGTAGCACGCACTGATAACGTAGAGAATGATAGCAGTCTAACGTATACCTGTAATAGACCCTGTTTTATAGCATGCAGAGTAGACGATCTAAGACATGACCCTTTAGGTTTTTTAAGCTACATGACCCTGGATTTACTGTACCTCAGTGGCCAATAGCTAATGCACAATCTAGCTGGTGTCTCTAGCATCTCAAAAGCAAGACTATTTATTTATGAAATCGCTCCCTTCTCTGCGCATCTTTGGCCATAGTTTACACACTGCATCTACCGTTTGTGTCCGACTTTGATGATACCACTAATGGGATATGCTCATCTGTGACTTTTATACAAGGTTTAAGCATCAGCACCCAAGCCATATTTTTGCTGAACGCACCTCGAGCGATCAGCACAAAGAACCCTTTACCGTAGGATGTGAAGATAAGGATTAAAAACGGCTATGAAGACGTTAGCAGGGCTGACCACAATGAACTCAGTTGCAGCTGAGTCACTGAACAGTGGGATGCTGCTCTTGAAGCGAAGGACAAACCAGAGAAAACCTAATCTACCTGTGGCTGTTTGATGTTTTCTATTTCCCCCCTTTCTCTTTACTCACTGGCATTCATATGTGTGTTTAGACTGAATTCTGTGGGGGCTGGCCACACAGAGAACGTTCTGGAAACGTTGTTCGGATATCTCGTCAAGTGTGCCGACGTCACTGACACATCCTCACTTGTTTGTCACCGTCTACTGAGCACTCTTGTCTTTACCACTGAGAATAAATATGTTTTTGTTTGACATCCTTTGAGTGTTTTGTCATTTTTTTTGGCGACAGCATTATGAAAATGAGCGTCTCGTTGCCGCAGTTAACCGCGGTGAAGGATAACGTGACAGATGAGTCACAGGTCCTCTGGACAGACTGAGACGGCATCTCAGGACACTCGTCCCATTAGGACCAAGTGGCAACAATATGCAACGTCAACAGTCTGCGGCTGTAACAGAATCGCAGGTTGAAAATAGACTGTATCCCGGGCACCTATGAACCAAGACAAAGCAATCTGAGCTGTCCTGACTTCAAGATGTATAGAACACCTTTCAGAGACGCGATGAATTACCTGCTTAATGATGAGAGTGCAGAATGAGAATGCGTGTTCAGCAGATTCTTTGTCTTAGTCTTCTATAGCAGCGGTTCCAGGCATTATCTTAGCCTGTACCTTGATGGAGAAATTAGTACACCTTTTGTGACAGATACGCTCTACTGTCATTTGTCACTCCTTCATTTCATTTCCCACATTTGTCCACAATTCTTTTATCTTTTGTCATTTGTTACTGTCTGTCAGACCTCCCTCTGACCCTTTGTTGGTGCACCATCGCTCTGACCCACTCTCTGACCATCCCTATAAAATGTGGATTCGTTCTGGGTCGGCTTACCTTCACAGACACACGCTCTGTCTTGGTAAGCCAACCGTATGCCAGAATACCAATAAACACCCCACTGCAGCAAACTTTGCAGGACGAAGAGTGAAACTTCTTCAGCAACCCTCACACTACTTTACAGATTACCTCAAGTAGTAGTACCTGAGTTACTTGGAAATGATTTTGAACTGGATGTTATTTACAGAGTATTACTGTTGTTAATAATTTTCATTTGGATATTGCTACAACTATTTTACAAACACTCGAACTGTAAATATTAATTCAGTTTGGTTAAGTTTGCATGTATACTACTGTTAGACAAACTGAAGCACACTTTTAGTTTTGCTCTTAGCTTATGTAAAATGCATTTATATTACACCAGATATGTCCACATATTTTTGTTTATTTGACATTAGTTAACAAAATAAGTCACCTCAATGCGCTTCACACAGTGTTGTTTCCATAGCTCATGATTTAGCCATTTATTCAATGCTTAAACTATTTTAACCATGTCCATTACTTCTAACGAACTATGTTGGCATTCGCAGTAGTCACTTTTGCCTAACAATTAGAGTTTTAACCACTCGGCTTTTGTTTTATGTAGTATTCTTTACTTTCAGCCAATTGTTTAGACTCAAGCTCTAAATAATTAGAATTTATATAGTACTAATTCCAAATTAAAGTCATTTCAGGGCACTTCACAGGACTGAACTATTTGTTTATCCATGAGAAATAATTTGAGATATTTTCCAATTGTATTCAGTCAACTATTGTACCAATGTCCATTAATTTTAGCTATTGAACTAGATGTCCTTTTTTTTTTTTAGCTATTTTTGAGCTCATCTGTAGCTTTCAGAATTTAACCATGTCCATCACTTCGGGCTTACCATTTCAACACTTTCAGTATTCACTTTTGGCTAACAATTTCAATTTTAAGCATTTAGACAATATTTTAGCTAGATATCCATTTACTTTAAGCATTTGTTTAAGTGCTTATAAACAGCTACCAATTTCAAAACATGAGTCATTAGTTTTAGGTCCGTAATCCGTGTATATTTTGGCAATTGGGTTTTCCGTTCTGAAACGGGTCATGAAAAACAAAAAACGAGTGGTTATTTTATTTTCGTTTTAAAATGCAAAAATTAAAATTGAAATACACGGCGTTTTTCCTTTTCATGATCAAAAAGGGATATATTTTAATAATGCTTTGATTTTCATTTTATATTTACAATAACAAGAAAATAAAATCAGTAAGAGACAGAAACGAAAAAAAGGTCTTTTTTATTTTTTATTTTCTGAGACCGGAAGGGGTCATCAGCAAGTGTGGAGCCAAACAGAGTACGGTACATAGACTGTATATAATTTTTATTCGATAGTTTTCATGGTCATAATGAGAGATCAGGTGGCCGATCTTAAAATAAATCAATATTGAATTTTTTATAGAGCGTTAAAGTTTTGCGAAGCCAGGGGGCGGGGCTACTTGATTGACAGTCCGGTCTGGAATAAAATACACATTAAAGAGGATTTTACTGCTGCAAGCCAACGCCTGAAGAACAAACTAAAGCAACGGAACCAAACCCAGTTCAGTGAAGAGAAGCAGAGGAAATGTTTGACTGCAGACGTAAAGCAGGAAGACACTGAGCTGCTCAGGTGTTCTTGATGACACCAAGCAGCCACCTGGACAGCCAATAGGAACACAGCTTACTGGAAGTCCAGAGAGCTGGCTTAGTGAAGTAAATTTAGTTTAAAGTTGAAGCAGAAGGTTAACAAAGAAAGTTGAAAACCACCTTCTGATACCTGAAATCTCTGGGTTTTCGTACATAGAACGCCTGAACATGTCAAACTGGTTTCACAGTAGAACCATCACTGTAAAAACGTCATAGTATGGTGTGTTGCTCAAAAAAACATTACGATTACTAGGGTCGCTGAGGAGCGACACAAAAACAGGACAAACGCTGGTTTCCAGGGGCTTAGGAGGCTATTTATTTGAAAGAGTAAGTTTACAACAACACAGCATGTGAGCAGAAAAATCACAAATCGTGTCTTTAGTTCAGCTGTAAATAGTTTTTGTCTTTTTTTTATTGACCAAACTTTTCAGGAAGTAGATGAAGAATAATTAAAGCTCTCATGTACTGGAACTGAGGTGCTGCCTGTGCTTTTCTAGTACGATAGGTCAAAAGGTCTACAAAACAGACCACCAGTGCACTGATGCTGGCGAGCAACATTTATTCTGAGAGAAATACGACATGCATTGCACAAGAAGGACTTGGATGGAGCAGCAGAGCAAGCTCATTGTGTCTCTTGTGTGTAAATAAGCTAAAATCAACTTGGCTCCTTTTGAAACAAGTCTGGCCAATTTTAGATGGTCAATCAAATTGTGGAGTGTAAATTAGAGTGGGTGAGCCTTTTGCTTCATACCTGCAGTCTAGTCTAAAAACAAAACACCGTTGGGATCTTTGGGGTATTGCCTTTTTCCTCCAAAGAAAAACACAGCTAAAAATAACAAGTTGTTGGCTGAAATAGCCTAGTTCCAAAAATAATATAATCCACAATGCTTATTTTGGGATCTAACCTCTGAATTAAAGCCAAAAGTTGATCATTTTTGACACAGCTGACATAATTATTTACTGCACAATATGCTCGCACTGATCAGCCCAGCTGGTGATCTATCGGTTTGCCAGAAAAACTTGATAAGCGTGACACCAATTAAAGCATTTTTACTTCACCGGTTTCCAAAATACAGTCTGGCACAAATACCTATGAAGACATCTCTGTCAGCTTCACCTCCTTTCTGCTCCACCCTACTTTTAGCAGGTGTTGAGAAGCGCCTCGGGCTAAAACGCAAGAGCACAGCACCCTCAACCAATCGCATCACATCACATCAGATAGGTGCAGTTTCCAGGTTCTGACGCCGGTACAGTAACTATCTGGAGTGGATACATGGAAGGAGTCTCGAGAGGAAAGCAAGCAAAGAGACAGAGGGGTTGAGGAGAGAGAGAGAAACACAGAGAGAGAGATACGGGGTTGGAGAAATGCTTTGAGGAGTAATGGTTGCTTGGAGACTGTTGTCAAGGAGACGATGAGTCCTAGAGTCCTTTGGCATCTTAAATGTCCTATATTTATGTTGATTTTCAGAAAGAGGAGGTTTTTTGTTTGGTTTTACTCTTCTCATTTCCTCCCGGTAGGTGAACGAGACGTCGATTAACACACAGAGAAAAGGTGACTCTTCAAACTGGAATTTATGCACTGAGTCTGGCAGAATGGAAAATGACACAGAAATGATTTTATCACCCTAAAACAGGTCAGATAACTGTCAGATAATAGCACACGTTTGACAGCTACACAGAAGCCCTCGAGAAAAAAAAAGACGAGGGAACTGAGGACATGATAGAATTTGTTTCTGTGACACCCTATCAGTCTCAAATCGTGACAGATATCCTCCCTCTCTCCGTCTTTCCGTCGCTGACTCATTCTGTGGGCATTTACTGTGATTTTCTGGCAAAATAATACTTCTTGAGAGAAGGAAAGACAGAGGGAGCTTGAAAGACGAAAAGCCACCTACTGTGTGCCACTGAAAGCCTGTCGAACTTACTCCTCACTTTGCACCAAACAAAGACTTTTCAGTGAGCGCTGTGCATAACTGATGAGATGCATATTTTTGCTGAGGTGTGGGTGTAGGCTGGTAAGCAACGAGGTGATGTTGGTGGCTGGGGACGGAGCGGGGCATGTGGCGGCTGCAGAGACGACCACGCACTGGTGTGGCCAGACGCTGAGCGGCAGTGGAAGGAAGCGTCACTGATTCCCTCGGGAATCCATGTGATTTGTTTTCAAGGAGCAATGGCTCGTTGTAGCTAAAAGGTCATTGTTCCTCTGCTTTGTCTCATGAATGCACAGAGTCGATTACACATGCACAGAGCTATAATAACCCAACAACGAAAGGGAGCGAGAATGAGACAGCATAGTCTGAATATCACGCTCTGCATAATTAAAACTGTTTTGGTCAAAACCAGAAGACTACAGTGAAGCATGAGGCCGGCTGATTGTAGCAGCAGATTGAAGAAGAAGAAGAAGGCACAAATCACCCTCATTACGGGCTGATTTCTTCACACAGTGCTCCTCACGTTTCCAGTAATGCGGATTAATAGCAGGTCAAAAGGTGATGGGAAAGCCATGTGTTCTGCAAAATATGGCAAGACTATAACAAGATGCCATTATAAGATTAGTATTGATGTGCTGTGCAGTGCATCGAGTGAAATAAATGTCTTGGGAAAACACAACTGGACCAAGCAGACACCCGAAATTACATTTTTTAAAAGCGATGTTTTAGCAAAGAGTGGGTGTATTTACAGTTCTTGATTTTCTTTTTGATACAGAATGACAATTACATACAGATCAATAGCACTGGAGTTGCATCTGTGCACCGTGTATTTTGTGGTGTTGCATAACTGAAAGGGGCTCTGCTGCTATGCCCAGACTGTGTTCAAGTTCATTTATTCATACAGATTAATGATTGCTGAGGGTCCTCGCATAATCATCAGTGTTGGGAGTAATGCACGGCTGTAATTCCACTGCATTCCCTGCATGTCTTGTGTGCAGAAATGGTCCATTAATAGATAACAGCAGACAAACAGGTGTCGGCTAGTCATCGGTTTATCCTCGTTCTCCACCCTCCATCACTCTCTCCGTGGCTTCTGTGCAGATCTCCAGACACCTGAAAGTCCACTGCTGCCAGGTTCTGTCATACCTCCACCTGTGCACCTCTGGATGCCGGGTTCTCCTCTGGAGGGAGCGCCAGGGGTTCAGTGTCATACTTCACAGTTGTCTACTCTCACGCTGTGTCAAAACAACATTAAAGTAATACTAATTTCAAAGTAGCATGTCTTTCCTTTGAAACTATTTACTTTTATATGCAGTAATTGGTGAAGGAGTTAATCTGTGTTTGAGAGAAGTAACTAATTACTGGTTTTCAGTAACACGCCCACCGTGGACATCAGGAACACCAAGTTCAAGTTAAAATGGGGTGTTGAAACCAGGAGAAATGAATTAATCGTACAGGTAAATTTCAGCTGTAACACAGTAAAATACTGGTGACCACAGCTGCCAGTATTTACTCTAATTATCAGGGAAATTTGCTACAGTGCATACATTTACAGTCAGTTTAACAGGCATGGATGAAGACAGAAAAGTAGTAGTAGTAGTCCTCTATTGTAGCATTCTGGTTAGTGATAAAACCAGTAAATAGATCATTTTTGGGTATCACAAATTTTCATTGGAAACATGCTAACAAAGTGTAATAAAGGAGTAGATTTTCACCAAACTGCATCTTTAAAACACTTTGAAAATTATTATTATATACATCAAACAACCCTCTTTGCTTTTAGAGGTACAGTTGTTTGATCCAAATGGATAAAATGTGTCTAAACACTCACAAACTTCAAAAAGTGCTCAGGCTTTAAAAGAAATGGAACAGCACACACACTGGGTAACGCATCCTGCACTGGATCTGTGAAAAAGGCCCTTTTGATCTTTCTATGAGCATGAACATACTGTGCAAACTTCAAGGCAATCTGGCCTTTGGATTAAGAAAAATATGTGCACAGTTGGCAATTTGGCTTTCTGTTCTGAAAGAGGAAAGATCAGAGGGGTCACCAAAAAACAAGACTCTTCTTCTGGAGACTTCAGCATCTGACAGAGATTTTTCTAAGACTTCAAGCACCGCAAATGAATCTTAATGATGTTTTCTTGGTTGTACCGATTCATTAAATATTGCTCAGTAGCAAACCAACTGATGGTCCAGTCCCAGTCTGGTGATGATTGGTTCTCATTACTGAGTGAAGACAGGAAATAGAGACACTTCTGTGGTTTGATTAAATGGAACACATTAACTCATGCTTTTTGGTGTCTGTATTTTGATGTTAATGCCCTGTACTACAAGATATAATAAGATTAAATGCCTTTATTTCAGTGTTGTAAAAACAACAAAGTATATTTACTCAAATACACTTAATAATAATAATACATTTTATTTGGAAGCGCCTTTCACAACACCCAAGGTCACTTTACAGAGGATAAAAACACAGTAAAATAAATAAAACAAAACAATCAAACAAAAGTAACACAACAGTTAAAAGAAATAATCAAATTACAATGAATATTCGGATTTAAACAGATGAGTTTTGAGTCTTGACTTGAACTGGGGTAAAGAAACGATGTTGTACTTTACTTGAGTACTTGCATGTTTTTCCACTTTATAGTACTTTATACTGCTCTATATTCAGTTGATATGGTGAACTAGTCATTGCTTTGCATACTTAGATTCATGATACAATCTATAATCATCAAAAAGCCCTGCAGTGCCTTACTGTTAGATTATGATCACATTTTATTAATCCCCAAAGGACATTTACAGACTACCTGGCAAATAAACGACATAAAGCAGTTAAAGCACGTTTCCCAGCTGCAACATTAAAATGATAAACATTAACGCAGCAGAAATTATAATCTATTGATATACTACACACTATATTGTAATTTCCCATTCTGCATAACAAGTATTTTAATGTTTGGTACTTTAACTATGTATTTGTTACGTTACTTCTGTGCTTTATTTCCCTCAGTAATAACTAGAATGCAGGACAGCTGCTTGGAATAAACCATTTTCTACACAGTGGTCTTTAATACTTGAACCACAGGGGAAAATTTGGGGTTTTTAGTCAACACTGCAAAAGTAACTTTGTGAAGAAAAAAAATCAATATAAAAATGCTTCTTAATCTCTTAAGACTCAAGCTTTGGTTGGGCTTGCATTTTAGATTTCTTCTAATTATTTGGGATAAGGAGTAATCAATAAATATGATTACTGGATTATTATCCAATATTTAGATACTAGATAATATCTAAAATCTGATGATGTTTATTATGTTTGTATTACATTAATACTAAATGCATATTCATATTATTAGTAATAGTAGTATTATTAACAATATGCTTCTTTCTTTAATGATGTCTCCAGACAGCGCCCTCATAATTATGGCACCCCTGGTTAAGATGTGTTCTTTAGCTTCTAATAAACTCAGTTTTTTCTAAATAATATAGGATCATAATGGAAAAAAAGAGGAAAATCCAACCTTTAATTCAAGTGCATTTAGTCAGTGGAGAAAAAAAAATCACACATTAAGAAGTAATTATTTTACATCAAATCATGTGTGCCACAATTATTAGCACTCCTGATGTTAATATTTTGTACAACCCCCTTTTGCCAACAAAACAGCACCTAATCTTCTTCTATAATACAATTTTCAGTGTGAGAGTATGCTTCTGCAATAAAAATTGAATTTATTTTAAGTCTTTCAACACGTCTTAACCAGGGGGGCCAATAATTATGGAGGATGCTGTATGTGGAGGCCAGGTCCTAGGAACTTAAAAGAGCATTTCAGTGACAGATATTCTTCCACCACTGCTTTACTTCACAAGACAGATGAAAAGCACCAGAACTGGACCCCTGGAGGTAACCTCACAAGGAGGTCCACACATCCAGCCTGCCAGTAGAACAGACAGTGTCGGGGTGTGGTGCTCTTTGTTGTTGTTCCCCCACACTGAAGACAAGTATTGTCTTGCATTGTGGCTTCTCACTCTCCTGTGCTCCTTCTCCACAGAGAGACACCTGCCAAACCAAAGCTTTCCTTCTTCAAATCCATTTATAATCAATGAACGTGTCTCCAAGCCTCCAAGCCTGCGACAAAAGCAGCTCACTGCTGAGCTGCACAACGATTTTCCAAGAGACTGAATTTGTTGTGTTTCCGTTCAGGAATTGCGAGGCAGCATCACGTTCGCTCACAGGAACTGAAGAATTGATTATAGCTTGAAAGACACTCGGATAATTTTCAGACTCCTAAAGATGAGCTCTTTTCTGAAATGTCTAAAATCGAGCACAACTGCTTTTACATATTTGACAGAAGCCTAATTACTGTTAGTTTTAATGCGATTGTTGTTCATTGATACCTAGAGAGGAAAAACACTGAAAATAAGACTCAAATTATCAAATGTAATGTCAGCAGTGAGTTTTGGGTCAATGTTTCAATGACTGTTCTGTTCACACTATTGAGGACTACTCAATAATAGCCACAGCCTCTGAATAAATGCTCCTCCAGTGTCCCCTGCAGGTCAGACTGCTTCTTACATTCAGTAGTAGAAACATCTTCAGAGCTAAATAGTCTTTAGAAAAGCTTAAAATGAGCACACGATTAGGGAATCATTTCAGACCTTTTTTATTCAGTTACAGTGAAAAAAAATCTCTAAAGGATTACACAAATATGTACTTTTCATTCAAGAATGTCACTGAAAAGCTTCCTCTTCTTGGACTCGCCGGTCTGTATTTCCTGCCAGTGGGCTCTTCTGTGTGCAAAGTGAGTGAGGGCGAATTTGGCCCACACATGTCGAGCAAACTGATCCGACCTCAGCTGGCTTTCACTTGGAACTGGAAAAGGAAGAGAGACAGGAATGGAGGAGAGTCATGAATAGGGAAGAGAGGAAGAGGAAATGAGTTTTGTACAAATGTGAGTGAAAGCTTCTGTCAGCAGAGCTTTTCAGACGCTGAATAGAAACATTTCTGGCTCCATCCGTCTGTTAAAGTGACGGAATTCTGTCACACAGTCATAGATCACTTTTATGTTATTGTTCTTCGTGGATCCATTCAGACAAACACACCACAGTGATGAAGAGAGCCATGGTAAACATGGGATTTGACACATTATTTGTCTTCTGTATGACTTTTAAATCTTGACTCCGTATGTGGCAGCTCACCTTTCTAAATTGAAGAATAGCACAGCCTTACTTGCCGTTAGATCCTTTCTCCATGTCAGGGATAAATTATAATTAGTAGCTATTAAGTAAACTCTGAGGAAAGACTCCTACAAACAGTTGGAAGCAACAAACTGAACTCCAACTCCTGTTAACTCCTTGTCAAAACCTGGATTCATTCTGTATAGATGAGTCTGACTACTCTGTAACAGTCTGTCATCACCACTGTTCACTGTTATGTTTACAGACATTTCTGTTTGTAATGAATGTGAAACTGTAAGGCAAGGGGAATGGGAAAAGGTGTTTTGTGATTTTGGTCACAAACGGAGTCTTCTGCTCTGTGATTCTTCGGAAATGTGGAAAAAAACCTTCACTCATTTGATTTACACAACGTGAAGAATATCAAGTTCAAGTTTACTTTATCGTCTCCCATGGGAGAAACAGAACACAATAAAGCAGAACACATACTATTAGGAATGCATAATAAATACATGACATATAAATAAGTTAAGACAAGTTAAAATAATATAAGAACAAACTAAAATACACACATTCCCCCATACATACACCCCCTGTCAAAAGTTTTAGGACACTTTCTCATTCAAATAAAGTAGAACCTGTCCTACAACTTTTGACAGGGGGTGTATCTACCAAATTTGGTACATCAGGCTGAACAAAAAAGTCAGTGACAGCCACATTCCAAACCCAACAGGAAGTGAGCTACTTTGCGTTGAATGTCAGATTTTGCCCATTTTTCAGTTTTTCTAGAGTGAACTCCTCCTAGGGGGAAACTCCAATTCACCTCAAATTTGACCAGTACATACAGGAGGCCTTAATGATCCAAAGTTATTAAAATCTTTTTCCAAAGTCAAAGGGCGTGTCAGTGGCGGCCTGTGGAATTTTGATCCTTCGCCATGAAATTTCAAATGCTGTGTAAATGCCCTGAACATGCTCCAATCTGCCTGAAACTTTACATGTATGATCAGAGTCCTGCCCTGATCACATCCATATGATGAAATACACCCCCTGTCAAACATTGTAGGACAGGTTCTACTTTATTTGAATGAGACAGTGTCCTAAAACTTTTGACAGGGGGTGTACATGTCGCACAACCCCAATTACCTCCCTCTGCTCGCTGCACCTAGTCGCTCAATGACTTTACTGAGACGGGGATAAAAGAGTTTTTAAATGGTTGAGCCTGCACAGCGGGACTGTACCTCCTGCCTGAATTCAACAGCTCGTACTCTGTGAACAGGACATGGGATGAATCAGCAATGTGCGCATATCTGATTTA
Organism: Acanthochromis polyacanthus; assembly: GCF_021347895.1. NCBI lineage: Eukaryota > Metazoa > Chordata > Actinopteri > Pomacentridae > Acanthochromis > Acanthochromis polyacanthus. The sequence continues at coordinate 34,608,988 of NC_067121.1, forward strand.
TGAACTTTTGCGTGCTGATCTGGATGCGACCCCCTGCAGCTCAGACTTGTGTCGTATTGAATCGACAGTGATAAGAAACGTTACCAAGTCCAGCCTTGTAAGAGTGAGCTCATTCAGACGTGATCCCAACACAGTGGCATCAGATTAACAGAAAACAGTGAAGTGTCTGAAAGCTGCTAGCAGTACCTAGTTCCTGTGCGATGCTTTGCCTCTGACTGACTGAAGCGCTGTTCCACACAGCTTCAAGCACCCGACTGCCCACCCGGGAACAGGCCATTTGGACGTACTGACCCTGGGAGGACAAGAAACGTGACGAGGCAAGAGAACCGTGATTAATCTTACACGTATGGCATCATTTTTTAAAATTCTGTAAATACAACAAATAAATGAAATGATCACATGTACCTCCAGCCTCCTGAGGATTTTGCCCCTGCCCTTGTCGCTGGATGTGGTGATGAGGGCCTGGAGGACGTGGCTGCCTGCAGGGTCGGAGGCCAGCGTGAGGAGGTCAGCGGGGGTCAGAGTTCGGAGGCTGCTGAGGAGGAGTGAACGCTCCTTGAACTTAGCCAGCGCCTGGACCAGCCGGGAGCCGTGATAACAGATGGAGGTCAGCGGGACCTACAAACAAACAAGAAGACCGGAACACTGACTCAACACCAGCTCAGTGGTATTCAGAGGGTGATTTAAGAGGGCTAATTCAAGAGGACTGCAATTAAAAGCCAGCCACAAATGATTTGGTTCGACTTCCCTCAGCTGTTTACCTCTGTCTGTATGTTGCCCTCTGCTGTTTCAGAGTGGTAGTACACCTCATAGGTGAGCAGGGACATAAAGAGAGGGAGGCAGTTGACGTGTCGGGAGCCAGGCTCGGCGCAGTGGAAAGCCTGGGAGGCGACAAATCAGCAGGGCTTTATCCACCAATCAAGCATAAAGTAGTCGTCGTGCACCATCAATTCCAGGCAGAAAGGAGGAGGAGGTGCTGTACTGATTTAAGACACAACAACTCTTTGAGACTTACACTGAGGAGGCACTGCATCATCTCGTTCTGTCTCTCTTCACTTTCTGCACAGCTTTCTGCCAGCTGGACGATCACACCCATGTGACCCGCAGCCAAGATGGCCTCCACGCCCTGGACCAGCTCGTCAAACAGCCTCAGGAACTGTGGAGAAGAGGAACCATGAAGGGAGTCACAAGCAGCTACAAAGTAATGCATCCCATCTGCTTGACCAAAAGGTGTGACCTACCAGTTTGCATTTGGCTGAGGCTGCGGTGAACCTCTGAATGGGGAAGTTGGCGATGGGATGGAGGGCGAGGTCCACCAGCTGACCCTTGAGGTGGCTCTTGTAGAGGTCACGGAGAAGAGACTTGGGGGACAGCCGAATAATGGTCTCTATGAGGTGACTGGAGGCCTGGTCCTTCAGAAAGACCAGAAGTGGACTGCAGGGAAAAGCAAAAAACAACAAAGCCTTCACGTAACAAACAGTTCAGCGAACTTAAAAATGTATTTCGGAGAACCACTTCCTCTTACCTAACTCCAGGAGCGGCGTTGCGACTCGTCAGATACTCCATGATGCGTTTGAGGAGCTGTTTGCAGAGTTTGGGTCGCTTTCTGTTGCACACAGTCAGCATGGTCTGAAACACTGCGCTAGCGACGGCGTCTGTCACACTCACTAGAAGGAAAGGAGATGCGTTTTGAGATTTCTTGCCAGCTTAAAGGCGCCCTATGGCAAGCAAAATAAAAGCTGTGTGTACATCCAGGGTTTAATACTAAAACACACTCCCTGCATTCCAAAATCACATACATTGTACTTCAAGTACATACTGCAGCTGCCTCAACAAAGTACTGTTGCATGCTGTATGCAAAGAACTGAGACATACTACTTCAACATAATATTGTGTCTTTATAATCCGCCTTTACTGCCATGATGCCAGTTAGTAATGCGGCTTCTATGCCACTGTGATGGGTTAACAGTTAATTTTGCTGAAAATACTGCAACCCAGAAAGGACAGAAGATGTCTGAACCAATCGAGTCGATACATGGAATGCTGCTCTGGCATATAATAGGAGTAATTGGAGTCTCAGTCCAAAAATCCCATTGCTAAGCCCCTTAATGTCCCACAGCATGGTATGAATGGTTGTGAAACTGAGTGAGGAATGATCTCTGGACTGCATTAGAAGTACCGGACAAGTGGTATCTAAGACACCCTTACTTTGGAGTGAGAATAAATATCCGACCTTCCCATAAGTCAGTTAGAACAGAGAAATCCTCTTTGATGAATGTGTAACATCTTCAACAACCAAATAAAAGTGCTGTTGCCTTCTATGGGATCACAGAATCAGTACAGAGCAAGACTGAAGACATCAAAACTGTCAAACAACATGAGTGGAATTATGTAGTAATTATATCAGTTTTACTCAAACCAAAATTAGTTCGAAATGTTTCTTCTTCTCTTAAGCAAACGCCTTTTGCTTTGATAATAACTTTGTACTCTCTCTATTCTGTCAAGCAGCTTCATGAGGTCGACACCTGCAGCTTTACCGTTTTTGAAGGAGGTCCTACATGTGCTTATATTTGTTAGCCAGACTGCACAGGTTCATGAGATGTTGTGGGCAAAGGAACACATTGGTGAGCACCATTGTTTAGGTTCACAGGCTGAAGCAGGACAGTTGGTTGGTGTTGTATTTGTATCGTTGTTTTGCAAAAAACTAATAAAAATATGTTGTCCTGAGGGGGAAAAACACGTTTGGGTGGACTGAGCTCCCTAGAAAGGCTTGAATTAATGGATTACTGTTGTGCTGAAAAACTAGTAACGGTCCCCATGGAGATTAAATCAGGATGTTGGGAATAGCAGTCCCTTGAATTCCGCATCATCATTTCTTCTCTATGCCTCACAGTGGTAATCAGTCACAGAGAATCCACCCTTTCACCTTCTCCAAGGCTCACAAAGACATACCAGCTGGAGCTGAGAAAGTCACATTTTTACTCTCTAAAGTCCAGATTTCCACTAGGGCTGGACACAAATATCCAAATATTTGGTCATTGTGGTGGTATCTAAATATGAATTTTGAGATCGGAACACTTGGATTTCATCTCACTCCCCCCCTTTCGGTTTGTAAACGGAAGACAAAATGCCGAAGACGTAGAAATCCATGCTGATGCTAGTGCTGTCAGAGCTTACTGAACACACTGCCTTTGCTTTCTGGCCCCTTCTCCTTACAGAAATTGCTATTTGGACCAGCCCTAATTTCACTGGTCTAACGTCCATTCCTTGTGTTTCTTGAGCTGAGCAATTTCCTTCAGCTTGGTCTCCCTCAGCAGTGTTCTTTTTTGGCAGCAGTTCAACCATGAAGCCTTGATTCACACAGTCTCCTCTAAACAGTTGATGTTAAGACGTGTTGTGATGTGATTTCTGAGGCTGTGAGCTCTAATGAACTTCTCTGCAGCAGGGGGAACTCTTCATCTTTCTTTCGCAGGGTGGTCCTCATGGGAGGCAGTTTTATCATCGCATTTGATTTTGCTTTTTTTGACTGAACTTGAACAAACTGTCAAAGTTTTTGAAAACTCTCCAGACTGACTGACCTTCACGTCTCAAAGTACTGATGGACTGTCAGTTCTCTTTACTTCGCTGAGGGGTTCCTGCCGTAATGAGCATTCATGCAGAGGTCAAATGGGGCTGTTCGCTGTTTGCCAACACTACTGAATGTCTCAAACACATTTAGAAGGCTGGAAACTCAACTAGTTCACTTGTTAAATATAAAGAAAAGTCTTTGAATGAGCAGGTGTGTCCAAAGTTTTGGCTGATGCTGTGTGTCCTCTAATTTTGTGCGGTGATAATTGGACAGATATTTCAGTTCAGACTGACATTCTTCAAATAATTACTAACCCAAAGCATAAAACTAAAGTTGCACTATAAACCCCATACTTAAAATGTATTTACTCTCTCATTTTAATTGAATTTGTTTCATAATGCTTCGAAAACTTGATTTAATGGCTTTTGCTGTGCCAGATTCCACCACTTCCCCTCAGATTAATGGTCTGCTAAAGCCTATAGTTTAAATCTGGGCTGGCGAAGTTAATAAATGGATAGACTGTGGACAAAATGATGTTTATTTCTGCCAGGAGAGCACTGCTAAAAGGTTTCTCTGCACCATCTGTACTTGCCGCGACTTAATTTATCAACTATTTCATTTTGTTTTAGTATTAAAACTGCAAGGTTGGATTTATCATTTAAATTACAAACACCGTCGAGAGAGCATTTCATTCACAGAAGCTGCTCTCGGGAACTTTCTCTGTGATTCTCTGCTGAGTTCTCACTTTTAAACAGGCTTAAAGAGATTTCAAATTCCTGCAAAAATGTCAGAGCAGTCAGGAGAGCACAAGAGGAGGAAGACACCCCTGACATCTGACAGGAATGAGAACTAGAAAGAAGATGGATAAAGCGAAATCCTGAAATAATGGCACCAAAGCCCCCGTTCAGACAAGCATTCCTTTCAGCTAATCTGACAGCATTTGAATGTGTTGGCTTTAGATCTGAATAAGCACCCTGGTAACTTATCCACAACAGTCACGATGGCAATCTCACTAGAATGGACCTAATGACGTGTCCGTACGGCTTTGAGCACGGCTAAACTCTGAAGTGCATGCAGTCACATGACAGATAGGCACACACATAATATGTACTTTGAGTTCTGTGAAGCAATGTGGGGAAGGCTTTTAACGCATCGCAGCACCAATATTGGAGCAAAAATAGCACAGGGAACTAAAGAGACAGTTTGCTGGCAAAATCACAGAACACATTTCTCATCCTACAACTGCCATGATGACGGACACGAGCCAGGACATCAGATTATGAGACTCATCAATAAAAAATGGAATCTGTATTTTTGACAAATGTTGACTGAGGCAAAGTTTGAGTTTGTTGCTTTCAATTGTTTGTTGTTATTGAGTTTATTTAAGGTGGTAGTCTACCCTAATTTCTTAAACAACTTATTTTGTTATAATTTCTAAACAATGCAACCAATCAACACAAAACTTGGCACAAAGAAAGATGGATTTTGTAGAAGCATTTTACATTTAGCTAAAGTCTGCCACATTTTAGAGTTTCCATGGTAGCAACAGATTTGGCGAGATACAAAAAATCTTGTGGAACAAATATCTTCAGAAGGAAAATAGCTCTCAACACCAAATCTGGTGTGCTGACTCCTTATGTTATTATGTATGTTTTAAGTAGACATCTTTTCCTATTTTTGTATACCTGAATGATAACCATGAAAAGAGTCCTTTTTTTCTATTTGAGGATAAATATTAGATGAAGTAAAAATATGTCTACTTAAAACATACATAGGGTGAAATTTTGGGTGAAATTTTGAATTTCAAAGTATTTCGATGACTGCCCTTTAAAGGGTTAATCTGATTTTAGTATTTTCGGAAATCTCCTTGGTTGTTTTCTTTGCTTGATGCAGGCCAATAATTTGACCCTGCTGAGACAGATTAACATCCTTTCCATGACCACAGCATATGTCTTCCAACATGGTTGTTTAAGAAATGAGAAGCTCCTCACTGCATCAGCTATGGGGGGTTAAAGAGGGTTGAAGAAGTTGTTTCAGCTGAAACATATTCATCACTGCAGTAATTATCCAAAGGAGGTTCTTACCTATTTGCTTAGTTGAATCCAGGTGGCGATTTTTTTTTTTTTTTTTTTTGGCCAGGCAGTGTATTGAGAAATACATTCAAAGTGTCTACATGACAACAGCAATCAATTGAAGACAGAATATAAGCAGCAGCATATATGAACCCCTTTGTGCTGACACTGCCGATAAAAGCTGATCTACATTCAGAAAACTTAGAAGGATGACCTGCTGGGGTTTGACGAGAGATGACTCACGGTTAACGTTGTCCATCAAGGTCTCTGTGAGGTTTTTCAGCTCATACCAAAACGAGGTGGGAATCTCAAAGTCTGTCAGCTGAGGAGCAGCGTTGCGTTCCTTTGTACCTGGTTAAAAACAAGAATATCAAAAGAGAAAAGATGGCATGAATACAGGCTCAAAGTGAACATGCCTCTTGGTGCAGAAGTCCTGACACAGCCGAACAGTAGCAGCACTGACAAACCCGACAGATCAAAGGCTTTATTTCCATCCTGTATTTCTTGAAGAAAATCAGACCACTGTGAAAAAATCCTGAACTTTCAACGGTGAACAGCCACTCAGAATGCTTTATCTCTGCCTGTCTGGTAAGTGTCAGCTACTGGCAATACTGCTCATGGAGTTAATCAAATGTTACAATAGTTAGCAGCCAACTGAATCAATGTGCGTCGAAACTTGTAGTCAGAGCCAAAACTGAGTCAGTTCTGAGCACATAAACAATAAACAGACGTTATGATGGTCATTCATGGATTCGTGACTTTATCTTTGGGTCTACTAGGTACATGTTTGCAAGCTTTATTGTTTAAAAAAACCTTACTTTTCTGTTTATTTCTGAACAGTACATTGCCATTTGTAAGCCCTCCTGAAAACATTCAGATATTTCAGAGCAGGGATGTCAAACTCATTTTGGTCCAGGGGCCGCATACGACCTAATTTCATCTTAAAGGGGCCGGACCAGTAAACTTACAGCATAATTACCGAGAAGTAACAATAAGTCTAAGTTTATGCGACGTTTGAGTGCAAAGGAGAACAAGTATGATAGAAAAATCTTTACATGTAATGAACTGTCCTTTTAAAAATTATATTAGAAACAACCAGAGATTAAAGTTAGTGCTATTTCAACAACACTATGACTCAGTTTAACATTTATTTGTGTGCATTGTGCATCAGAACTGATCATGGTGATTGTACAATGGCACAACATATTTAGTCACAGGTATGTGTAACTTAAAAACATAGTCCTGGAATTTAAAAAAAACATCAAACTTATCAAGATATAGAAATTTTTTGAAGTCCGTTTTCCGCATCTGGAAAGTAATTGTGAACACCTAAATTAACTCTGGATGGTAAAGCCAGTATATATCAGCGTAACGACAGCTATAAAGGCTTCCTTTGCTAACATGCCCTCATTCTGTGGGTCTAAGAACTCAGAGCAGCTTCACTTTGTGTTTTCTCTCTGGTGAAAAACATCTGCTGAGATGTCAGATTCTTCTTTCACTCTTCTACTTTCTGTAGCTTCTGGTCTGCATGCAGGTTTTTCAGCTTGTCCTGATGTTTTGTCTCAAAGTGCCATCTTAGATTCAATTCCTTAATTACAGCCACATTAGCTCCACAAATAAGACACACGGCTTCACCGGCAATGTCAACATACATAAACTCAGCCTCCCATCGCTTTGAAAGGCTCTGTTTTCAGAATCAACTTTTCTTTTCGTCTTTGTTAAGGGCTAGCTTTGACGTTACAACAGGGTTGCAGACAATAACAGACGCCTGACTTAAATGACGCGGAAATGTTCCCAGCTAACCTATCATTCGGCAAGGCAGCTGCACTATGGGATCTGTAGTTTGTGTGTTATCAGTGCTTCATATCGTCGGGCCATTAATAACAATAATAATAAATCAATGTAAAATGATCCTGCGGGCCGTATATAACTGTATTACTTGCCGGATATGGCCCGCAGGCCTTGAGTTTGACATGTGTTTTAGAGCAACTCTAGTGGGGAAATAGTGGTGGACTGCGAGGAAGCTTCTCATTCTTTGTTTGAGGACCAAACCAGCCGCTAGACAGGTGACATGCAAATGTGTTACATGGTGATGTAAACAGAAGTAATAAAAGAAAAGCCTGTACTTCAAACAATGTGTTTCAGGTCGGTAAAGAGCAGAGTTTCTGCAGGAGAGAATAACCCCCCTTTGGCGTGGACTTTGAGTTTTGTAAGTTTGCAGATCCAAATGGCATCCAGTAGTTCCTCAAAGAGAACACTTTGACTCATTTGATTCCCATCTATATGATAATGTAAGGTCTGGACATTAATGACTTATGCCGCGAACTGGTGCTCTATAAATAAAACAGAATTGAACTATGCTGAAAACGTTACATCTCTCTGTTTGAATTTCAGTTTCTTCCTGCTGGTTTTCATTCTCTCTGTGATCTCTACTTTCCTGTCCAAACCTGCGCATTCACTATTTTATGTCACCATGCATCCCTGGCCGCTGTTCATGAAATATGACTTCAAAATGGTCAGTCTGTTTTTGAATACAAAGCAAAGTCCACCTCCTCCCTATTCGTCCATTCTTTTCTAGAATATTCAGACTTTCAACTGAAAGTTGCTTTTACTGGCTCTACTCCATCACCAGTGTCCAAATTTGAGACCATTTTCATCTGAGTCGATGCCAGGGATCAATCCAGATGGGTTTTCCAAGGTCAATAACCAATATGAGCGGCCGATATGCAATAAATGTGATGTTTCAACAGCATGTCATACCAGAAAACCTGTAATTCACAACCAGCCTTCTTCATTAATAAGGATGACTATAAATGAAAATGTAAAATGTAAATAGAAGTGATTAAATTAGGACACTCTCCTCTGTTTATGTAGAATCCACTGAGTTTGTTTTCTGCAGTTATGTCTGTTGTTCTCCTGTTCTCCTAATCTTTCACTGTTCTGTCACTTTTGATAGATAGACTAACGTCCAGATAACGCATTATTAACCACTGTTTTCCAGACTCTGTTTCAGGGTAATCAGTGGCTGCCTTCTAACTTAGCCGCTAGCTGCGAGAAGCTAATTTCCTGGTTTGTAGCAACAGCTTGTTTTTTCTTGCCTCGTTTTTGCAGTCTCTGCTTGAGAGACATTTCTGAGAAAACAGAGTTACTACAGACAGAGAGAGGTGGCTGAATCAGGCCTGAAGTAGCGCGTTTCATTTATCAATAATCAGCCAATTAAAATAACAATACCAATAATGGGGAAAATGCCAAATATCGATAATGGGTCAGGCCGACAATCTGTCTATCCCTAGTCTAAGCTAAAAAAAGCTGCTTCACATCACTGGAATCTAATGCCCAAAAACTGCCTTTATGTTGCTAAATGGGTAAATTCTTTTGCTTCTAATCGATCCCTCCTTATTAAAGTGGAAATAGGCCAAACAACAGTAAGTATGCTGAATTGGAAAACCACTATGTTTCTGTGTGTTCACCTGGACGAGCCTCAGTTCGCGGTGGTCCCAGACAGCCTGCCAGCACATGTAGAAGTGTTCGGACCACGTGCGAGCCGTGAGCGTGTTTGATGAATTCTGCACAGTTGTCTCTCACAATCTGACTTAAAGACAACACCTGGGCCTCCAACGTGCCACAGCTCTCCTCCTCCTCTTCTTCTTCTGTGGTAGCAGATGGATCTTTCTGTGATGATTCTGAAGATTAACAAGACACACAGAGTTAAATCTGAGCAGGGCTTGTTTTGAGTGAAAAGCAAACTAACACTCAGACATACTCACCTGTCCACCTGGATATCTGTCTGACTCCACTCTCCACCACATGACCTCCACACCGGTCACAACAAACCGTCTTAAACTCCGAGCCCGATTCTCCACCCAGTTCCGCCAACACCTCGCCCACCTGGTCGGGGCTGGACAGCGGAAGCAGCCGCTGCAGAGTGATGCTTCCTGTCCGGTCCATCGCCACCAGAGTCGCTTTGCCCTTAACTTCTGTGAGGACATTCTCCACAAACATTTCTGTGGAAGACATTAGGAGAGCATCAACAGAGATGACAGCAGCTGAAGTTCCAAACAGAAGTGTAATGGAGTTGGACACACTTACGCAGCATAACCTGTCTGTTATATTTTAGGTAAATGATGCAATAATTCTGCAATATGTGAAATAATGTCACACCAGTATGTGATGACAAAAAGATGAGGGATGGTTGCATTTGACTCAGCACTATGGAAGCTCATTTAAACTAACATTTTAAATGTGGAAGCTGTCAGCGGAAGCAAAAGTCACCGACTCAAGCATGACTGAAATATGAGACAGTCTAACAACAGCTCATCTTCCCAAACAATGGACTAATGGAAAAGGTAGAGTTCGATATTTTTTTGACACCGATATTGCTATTTTTAGATTGTAAACATTATTTAAATGGAAAATTATGATTATTTTTTGAGCATATAACCCCTAATGGAGCTGTTATCTCCTGGACAGATTTGTGGTCACACTACTTACTGATGCTGGAGCAACCAAATGATAAATGACTCCACATTTTTTGATAAAATAGTTGCTGGTTCATTCTATATCACTGATCTGACTGTTTCAACTCTATTCTAGACTGACATTAACTTCAACCAGACAAATTAGGAGCACAGTTCCCAGTCTTCACCACCAATATGATTTTCTTTTTCTTATCATGCAGTCCAAAAGCCCAGATTTTTGTTCTAATACATATTAAAATGTTCTCCTGAACATTCTCAACTTTTTTTTACTTGCAGTCCTGTCCTCTACTTAGATCTCCAGAAAAACAATTCTTCTCACCTCTTTCTTCATTGTCTTCAAAGCCTTCGCTCAGTCTTTCTCCAACTCTGCGGAAATAGCCCACACTGAGGGCATCCAGGCGCTTCTTGCCTCCATCTCCTTGGCTCTTGTTTCCTTCCTCACCTCCCTTCCTCTTCCTCTCTCCTCTTCCTCCTCCATCTTCACCCTGGTGCTTCCTCTTCTTTCCTCCAGCTTTCTGCAGCTTCCTTTCCTCCGTTTTTGCCAGCATGTTTTGAAGTTTAAAACATGTGAGTCACAGGCAGGATGTGTTGTTCACTTTGATCTTTTGTCTGAAACAGGAATGAGATGCAGATAATCATTCAGATTTTAATTGAATCACTAACCAGCACGTTTTTATCAGCAGTGTAATAAATACTATCAGTGACACTGAAAATAAGAGGTTGAAGTTAGAGAAACCCATACTGCTGTTATTAATACGTTGTAATAAATAAAAAAGGTAACACATATGCACATCCCTTCCTCGTGGTCTTGTTAAACATTAGATGAGCTCAGATTGAAAATTGTATGTACATAAGGGATGTTTATCTGTTTGGTGAGATAGATGCATGCCGAATTTACTTCTGGCAACTAATGACTACGAATATGTCGAAAACCGTGGTCTACAATGTCAATATGGTCCCGACAAGCGATGACAAATTAAATAAGTATATTTCTTACATGAAGTTCGGCTAAAAGACACACATGCTGTAAGTTAAGGAGGCTAACTTCTCATTTTATCTCGATAATTATCGACATAGATAGACGCTGTCTGGCATAGAACAGTTTAATGAGACTTTCAGCATATTTCGCACTATTTATGAATTGATAAACAAGGGAATTACGGATAGCAACAGACTGTTTAACTCACGTGAAATGTGTTCACCAGGCAGAGGCGGTGTGTTGCTGACGCGTCGTGATGACGTCAAATTGATGCGCGCCTTCTCAGAAGTTGATCAGAAACTGGACAGACCGTAGAAAACAGAACATTTGACATAAAATAAAAGTCTCACCTTTCTTTACATGGCTAGCAGGCATAGTCAAGTTCACACCTGGCTCATTTATATCGTCCTGCTGTTTTGTACTGATTGGTTAGCCTGATTTAACTTCGTTTTCTCTTTTACACTCGGACCCAGGCAACCGTGTGGCCAATCCAGGTAAGAACAGGAAGGTAAGAAGAGCAGGTAACAGTGGTAATGGGAAGTTATTTTGGCACGGCTCCTAAAGAAGTACCGTCTCTTTCGGCTCCCAGATGACTCCTGATTTAGTATTATTTGTAGCCTCATATTTTAGTCTAAACTGGCAGATATGAATGATTTGTGCATTGATTAACCCTTAAGCATTCATTGTTTCTATGAGAAGCCTCATAATTGCCTTATTTTGTGCATTTGTTCTGTTAAAAAAGCAGGCATTCTTACTTTTGTTTGATATTTTAATCAAACCTTTTTTTGCACAAAAAACAAATGAACAAAGCACAAACCCACGGAACAGAACCTGAACCAAACTTTGTGTTCAAACAGTATAAATGTCCTCTGTGCAGGTTGGCAATCAGAAAAATCAGATGTCTCAGCTTGGATGGGCTGATACCATTTCTTCTTTTGGTGAGTATATGCCCTATTTTTTGAGAAGATTCTCAGATGGAGCAGAAGTTGCCACAAAATACATTCTATCCTCCATCACCTTCACCAGGTGGGGGAAGACTGGGCCTTGGCCTGCCACCAGCTCAATGGGTCATTTGCTCGTTGGATGAGGGGCTCCTCAAGATATGACCTCACCTCCATTACAGCATCAGCTGTAGGATTTCTTGCTGGCAGCAGCAAGAAATTAGAGTATCTCCATGATATTGAGCTGTGTTTTTACTTGTGATAGCAAAACATTAATTTGCATTGTTGTAAGTGCTGATTACTTTTCACTTCATAGTATTTTGCTTGCCTTGTCTTATTTTTAGTACTTGTCAGGTTAGCTGCTCAACCTACCAAGCTGTTTTTAGTGCTGCAGACTGGTGTCGGCCTCCAGTTGCAGGAGTAGCTGAAGTGGGCAGTTTGGTTTGTGGTGCTATGATTTAAGGCTTGCTGTGGTAGTTTTGGTGTTTTCTGTTGGAAATTCAGTTTATTCTTAGCACTATTCTTAATCTCAGTGCGTTGCCTTGCTGAATGATCCACCAATCCCCTGCAGTAGAACCATGCAATTTTTAATTCTGTATTGGCATTTTGGCCCACTCTCGCTTTGCTTCTTTGATAAAGTTACCTGTTATTTTTATATTGAGAAAAGTCAGATGTCACATGCCTCCTTTTAAATATTTGCCAGTATGCTCTGCTTTGGCTGACCTGTTCAGACGATTGTATTCATTTATTTAAACTCAATTTGCCTGTGATTCTTGTCATTCCCTCCATGCATTTATATGTGCTATTGCATTTTTTTTTTATCAACCTTACCTTCTCTGTCTGATAGTTTGTGCTTTGTCCTTTCTGTCTCTGTACCTCTCTGCAGGTATATCAGGCTCTGAAGCTGCACAAGTCTGATCTGTGGTCACTGGTGTCACCAATCTGTCCAGTGTTTGTGATCTCTTGCTTGTTGTCTGTTTGTTTATCCTTGCTTTCTCTTTTTCTCTCCGTCCTTTATCCTCACCCCAGCAGGTCGAGCCACATATCCACTGTCCCTGAGCGTGGCTTTGCTGAAGGTTTGTTCCTGTTGAAAGAGAGCTCTTCATCCTCACCGTCACATCTATAATGCTCATGTGAAATCTTGGGATCTATTGGATTTTCCATATATAGTTTTGTAGGTCTTAATTTAAAGTTTTAGATTAGTCTGGTAATTTTTTTATAGTGTATATAATACTGTCGGTTCCTAACCTTAATATTTCAGTCAGGTTTATTGTATTAGATAATATTGTAGTGTTGTTGGTGTAATGTTTAAATTGCTTAGGTTAATTCATGTAACTTTGCATTTTATAATATTGAAATTACTCAGTTAAATTCATATAATATTGCAGGGTTTTATCCTGAATACTTAAAGTCGTTGGATAAATTTGCAACGCCAGTCTTACTTCTCTGCTGGAAACCACTTTAACTCAATGTCAGCTGTTTTAACGTGCTGTATAATTAACAGTGACGTGGTTCTGACTGGTTGAATGTGTGAAGTACAGGCTACACAAAAGGGGAAGTTGTTCAAAGCCACTAAATTACAACCAACAATGTCATTCTTGGTTGAAACCAGCAGATGGCAGCATGGTTCCTTCGCTGGTGGAATGATTCATGACTGAGAATCGCCTCTCTGTGGGTGTAGGGATGTAGACTTGAGGCATGTGAATCAGTCAGAAAGAAACAGAAGCTGTAGCATCAACTTTAACACAGATGATTTGTAACTTAATCACAGCTTTTTGACGTCAGAGACCTTATACCTCCCCCACCCACAAGGCAGAAGAACCTTGGTGGGTTCTACTTGCATATTAAGTACAGAATAGACTTTTTTTTTTCAATTCATAAGCCCACTGAAGGCCATCAGCACCTGTTTTATTCATATTTTGAATGAATGAATGCACGATACATTCAAAGAGAAGGAAAAGCTTGCGTTGTAACCTTGCAGAATGAAAACGCTTTATTAAATATTACGTTTTATATAGAGATAGATGGATATATCTGTCTCTTTTGGTTCTATTCTCTCAGGTAGAATAGTTGCATCCTACTGCTATTTTTGTATGTCGAGGCCTTTTTGTATATGCTGTCTTCCTACTTATGTTTGTTTTCACAGCCTGATAGTTTTATTGGTGGAGTCGCACCAGTGGAGGACGACACATTCCTGCTCTTTAGGAAATACAGCAATGTAAAAATACCCCGTTACAGGTAAAAGTCCTGCATGGAAAAAGCCCACTTCAGTAAAAGTACGTAAGCTAATGCTTACGTGCAGTAGTCTGTAGTTAAAAGTATTAAAGTCAAAGTAGTAGCTTGGTGCCTCTGACTGATTCATTCTGTATGACATCATTAGATTATTAAGAATGCAGCATGTTGCTGCATGTGGAGCTATTTTGAACTAATTTATATACAGTTCTATATATACGTCCAGCTTGTTGGGTGTTTAATGGGGAAAATATGAAGCTCTAATACGCAAATCTTTTTTTCAGTTTTTGGGTGTTTTCTTTCATCTTTGTTTTTCAGTGAGACATCTGACCATTTAAAGGTTTACGGAAATTAACTCATGTAAGGAGTTTAGAGAAAACAATCATTTTACAGCTCAGACATCTGGAATGTGATCCAGACGTCACACTGCTTTTTTGTAAAACATCAATAAAGGCTGGAATCCACTGGTTTCATCCTCAACAGAGTGCTGTATTTTATCAGCTCGTTATATTATCGACTACATATAAACGTCATCATAAAAGTAACTGAAAGTGTCGAATAAATGTAGTGGCATAGAAACAATAGTTCCCTCTGAAATGTAGTGGAGGAGCACAAAATGATAATATTCAAATAAAGCGCTAGTTCCTCTAATTTGTGTGTAAGTAAAATACTTGAATAAATGCACTTTGTTATTTTCCACCACTGGATCACATCCAATTCCATTTACAGCTTCTGAAATCAAAGCAACCCCTATGAAAGAGGTCATAGGTGCTTCTCAGTGCAGATTGTCATGACGACATCAATGTGCTTCCATTGAAAAGTGACATCCCCTTGGCAACAGTATGTGTTTGGGCATGCGGTTCAATGAATCAGAGGTGAGGCAACAGGAGATGTCATATTTAATCAGAAATTTGGAAACGCATAATACGTAATAGTTTCCACAGGTAAATGCCTGGAGCAGAAAAGAGTGAAATATTCCTAACAACCATCTGTACACAGTTAACAGTGAGGTGTATCTATGTCAAACTGATTGATTAGATCTACAAAAAGGGGGAGATGGAAGGAAAAAAAGAAGCGGATGATATAAGTTTTCAGCGATGCTATGTGGCTCTGCTGTAGAGGTGACATTGTCAGCTGGTAAGTTTACTAACACGCATAAATATTGAACAATTAAGTGACAGATTGACACAGACTTTTATAGAAGTGTTCATGTTGCCCAGAGGATGAATCCTTAAGACTTTGCTGACCCATTAACTTTTCCTTGAAGCTATCGTTTATGTTTTTTAGTGCAACATCTCGACAGTTATTGTATTTTCTTCAAATGTGGTCCAGACATCCACGTCCGCCAACATCAGGTCCAAGTGTCCTCATGCATAAAGACTGACCCCAGTTGTTCTTTGTGTTTAGTTCTTGGAGCAGTTCCTGAGCAGTTTTTGAGGTGTGTCAGGGCGCGCTGACCTGTTTGAAGGAATGGTATGCGTCAAAGTGACATCCACATGAATGCCAGGACTCCAGCTTTCCCCTCAGAGCATTGCATTGTAACGAGATGATAAACATCATTCTCTTCGCCTGTCAGTGGTTTTAACAGTGTGGCAATTCAGTGTATAAATGCAGACTATTTACCGTCTTTGTTTCTTCCCACTGTACACAGCTGAATCCAGCACCAGTGTCAAGTCTGTGTTATTGCTATAGACTCGAACAATATTACAAATTGCACATTTGCCTGACGTGACATTACAATCTGTACAGTATACAAGAGCAGAGAGGCAGAGCTTCGGAGAAATTGTTTGTTCACCACCAAGGCTCCTGTTGGCTTTGTCTGTTTGTGTTCATCTCCAGAGCAACTGCAGCAGCGCATGAATCAGCCCCCGGCTCTGCAAACTGTGAATGAGCTCTGCAATTGCACCATTGTAAAACACACACAACTCTTGATGTCACAGACTGAACATTGTTATGACTCCTATGAATCAGAGCTGAAGCAAAAATCCGAATGTTTAATCCTTCACTCCCACCACTTGTTCAAATGAACATTTCTTTACGTGAGAGATGATAATAAAACTTCCCTTTTTGCCACAAGCCATAATTCATTTTTGTGAAATAGGGTGGATGGAATGCTTTAACTTCTGATAGTTCAATTGCTTCTGGAAACAAACACTGCATTAGTTATTGACTGGTATTAACAAATCTGGTATTAAAAGATTTGTGCTGGGAAATGTTTCTTCAGTGTGAGATGGGAAGTTACACCCATCTGCTATGGGTAGAGCTAAAGCTTGAAATAAATCTGTGTACCAGCACCTCTATAGCATGCTAACTAGTACATTGTACCTTGTTACTTTAATCTGTGACAAAAAAAAACAAAACGCAAAACAACAGCATAAAAGGATTAAGCATAGCTATTTAATGTAATATTTTTTTTATTTTTGGCTAACTACTTTCCCTGTTTCCAGGCTTTATGTTAAACTTGCTTATTCTAGCCAACAAACAGCGTGTCTGTCTATTAGATTTGAAGTTACATCCAGTAGCTTAGCTTAGCATGAAGATTGGAAGGAGCTAGCCTTTTCATAAGAAACAAATCTTTCTACCAGCACACCGACTGACAAAAAACTAATTAGAAAAAAAAGACTTATGTCCTGCTCTCAGTCTTTATGCTAAGCCAAGCTATTTCTAGTAAGAAGGGAGGGTGTGACAGCTAACCTTTCCAAATGTAATACATTTGTACTTGCTGCTTTTGTACAAAAAAAAAATTAGAAATATAACAACTTGCATTTTTTTTTTGGCCAACAGTTTCCCTATGTTCTTAGTCTTTATGCTAAGCTGGCAATCAGTCAGTCTGTCTATTAAATGTGAAGCTACTATACACTGTATTAGAAAATAATAAAAAATTAAAAACAAAACTGCTGTTCCATTAAATATGAAGCTACAAACAGGAGACGTTAGCCTGACCTACCATTACCACTGTCTGGAAGAATGATAAAACAGCTAACCTTTTCAAATGAAAAAAAAAACATCTTCTCTTGTCTTATTTATGAGAAAAAAAATCTAAACAAAAGTGAATAATAAAAAGTTAAGCTGTGTTTTCGTGGTGACAAATCTTGTTTCATTATTATTTCTTTCTAGCCAACATAATGATTGATAGCTTAGCCTAGCAAGATGGGAGCACGGGGGAACTGGTAGCCTCTCCAAAACAGACAAACAAAAAAATAAATGTAAAAAACAAAAATCCACCTTCTGGCACCACTTCATATTTCTAATTAACAGATTTTAGCTTCTAAGTTAAATTGTACAAAAATGTGGTTTTATTGTGGTGGATCATTTCTGATGAGCTATTTCCCCATCTTCCTAGAAAGTTTAGCTGTTTTTATTGAATGCCTTTTAATTCAATATTAATTTTAAAAAATACCTTAACAAATATGATGATAAAATTAAACAGCCTGTCTCTCCATTGCATAGGAAGTTACAGCTGAAGACTAAATCTTTGCATAAACTCTGAAAACCTGGGGCAAACTGAAAACTAAAAACAGCTGAACCCTGATTTCCTGTTTCTCTAACTGTCTATTTCTACCGATCAAAATTCAAAATGTTCATTAGTTACCCATGTCAGTGAGTATATTATCTTTTAACCTTTGAATGAGATGATATTTCACACAGAAAACCGTGTGGCACTGAATTCCTGATGCATCAGAGGCATACAGAATGTGTATTCATTTTCCCCCCTTTTGTTCATATGGAAGATATAGTATGAGTTCTATGCACAGTGGCTTTGTTGTGCTTGCCCGAGCCTCATAGATAAGCATAAAGGTCAGTGGAACTTGGTCATTATTTAACAGAGACATGTCAATACAGCACGTACCAGAAATATTCTCACTGACACTCCTGCACTCAGAAACAATCCTACTGTACTGTATGTTTGCGGAGATAAAAATCTGCATTCCTACCACTTGTTTTAACACACAATGAACTTCAGCTATTTTTTTCTTACAATATATTTCACTGCTCATTCTTGGTCTAGTTTTTGAAAACCCATAGTGCACTTTTCATCCAAATCCTAATGTGTCTCCTACAGTCAGGAAGTTTCTGTTGGCCCGCTGCTGGCTGTTTGGTTTCCCACGTACAGTGTGAGAGCCAGGACCCGATCCCATCTGTTATAGTCAGATATTCAGCGAACCCGAATCACCTTTATGTTTCCTCTCACGCCCACCGCTCTGCAGAAGCCGCAAACGTTGTCCGTGCCATTTATCATGCCAGCGTCAAGCCAGCAGCATCAACAATAAGACTGGTAAATGGTCTGCATTTTTCAAAATACAAATAGTCCTGACAAAAATCTAATGTATGGCTCTGAGCAACAATTCTCATAAAAAAAATTTTAGCAAATGATACTGTGGCTAAATTTATGAATCAATTCCTCAAGGCTGTCTTATTAATTCATGGGCTTTGTTTCAAAGTAGGCCATTTTCGATGCAGACCTTTGTAATGGTGGGGAAAGTACAGGTGTAAGTAATAACAGCTCTGTTCCTTTATTGTGTAAGCCATTACAGGCTCATTTGAATACCCGACAGCGATTCTTGGTCAGTGATTGAAAACTCAAATGAATTATTGATTCGCAGTAAACCCTGGGACAAAATATGAAACTCATATTCTTCACATAGTCAAAGAGGTGTTTGTGCCTGATGCTACTTTTGGTGGTATCCTTTTTTGTCGCTGCTAGTGTGTTTTCTGTTGATTTTTTTCCAGCCTACTTGTGTTTTCTCCAACTCTG
Organism: Acanthochromis polyacanthus; assembly: GCF_021347895.1. NCBI lineage: Eukaryota > Metazoa > Chordata > Actinopteri > Pomacentridae > Acanthochromis > Acanthochromis polyacanthus. The sequence goes on from NC_067121.1 coordinate 34,628,014, forward strand.
ACCCAGACTACTTGACCCCCCCATCCCCTGTTGTGCAGCAGAAGATAATGTGGTATTAAATCCAACACCACCAGAATAAACAATAGTTTCTTCTCCCAGTTTGACAGACTGTGGATTTCAGGCACTCAGGGCATAAAATACACCAGCACATACAAAACAAATGTGGTCGGTAATGTAGTCGGCTCTCGTCATTGTATTTGCATACCATGTTGTATACTACGGGGTTTTTTTAGCCACGCTAGTAACTCTCTTGATGGGAAATTCAGTCCACAGCTTTGCGCTAGACGGAAATATCTCACAAACAACTGGATGGATAGCTGTAAAAAATTGCACAGACAATCATGACCCCCAGAGCATGAGACCTATGACCCAGCTTTTCCTTTAGGCCACAATGAGCACGCATGTTCACTTTCACAGATTTCACTGCAATGAAATGTAGTAAAATTCATGATCTACCAGAGGATGTATCCTCATTCTGGTGATTCCTTTGACTTTTACAGCTTTGGGAGAAATATCTTACAGTAATTACACGGTCTTCAGTCAAATTTTACAAAGTTATTCAGTCCAATGACTTTGGCTATCTTTCAACTTTTCATTTAGTGTGTCCAGTTCTTGGGTTTATGACCTGCAGAACTAGCCCACTTATATTCCTTTCAGCCTATCAGGTGTCCTTTGTGTTTAGTTCTGATTAGCAAAATGTTAACACACTAAACTAAGGTGGTGAACATGGTAAAGATACCCAGTAATCATTAGCACTGTAAACAGTTCAGGATGTTGATATTAGCATTTCACAAAGCACCTCTGTGCTCAGGTACCGCTTCAGAAAGCAGCTGGCGTGGCCGTTGTTGTAGATGTTTCATCTAAATCCCAGCTGCTATTGCATAATCAGTGCTGATTAACAGAGGAAAGCAGGGATTGATACGCATCAAGACTTCAGATTTCCTGGATCATCATCATCACTGATCATATCTGACTTCATTGTGGCCACCTGCCAAACCACAATGTTGTTGGCGCAATTTAGTCATCTAGACGGTTTGCTGTCATTGGTTGTTGGCACTTTGGATTACCTGGAATCTATGAGAAACATCACCTGTCAGACAAAACATTGCATCATCTTTTATTCTTGCTGACTACACATTTTGGACTAAAAGAAACAATACGCAAAACCAAATGTTTTCCAGTAATTTCAAATCTTCCTTCCGTGTTATCAGGTGATTTAATAACGAATTTGAATAAAGATGAATTTTCAACCTTGTTAACACATCCATATGATGTTATTTCTATACTAGAAGACACATCATGAGTGAAATAAGCACTCAACCCAATGATGGTTTCCACCTTGAAACTGCAGTGTACCAATGACAGTTTCAAAAACTCTTACCTAACAAACCTCGGGAATCAATCTCGTCAACTTATCAACAAGTAGGGTGGGACTCTGTTCTTATTCTTCTTCAGAAATGGTTGTGAGTTCATAATGTTTGTTTACTCCAGCTGGATCTCTAATTTGTTCCTTCCTTTCTTTCTTCTAAATATGCTACACAGAGATGAGTCTTTTGGAGTTTAATCAGATCTTAATCTTCAGATAGGGTCTTACTGGGTCATAGATCAGAGTAGGTTTGTAATCAGAGATATTGCTGTCGACTAACCAAGAGAAGGGAACTGAAAAGGGAAGTAAAATGTCTTGTAATGGAAAGGTTCCAGCAATGTTGACAATATGGGGATTTCCAGCATCATCCATTCTGGTCAAACTAGGGTTTTTGGGGTTATTTCGGTCTTACTTGAGTAATTACGTCAGGCTTTATGTTACAAATACATCAGAAGCATTTTGAAATTTCTGTTACACATTACCTCTGACATACTGGTTTTATTGGGTGAGTAGACGTGGAGTCACTTTACAGATCCAATCATGAAGCCCTTCTCTTTCCCCACTCCTCTATCTGCCTGCTTACATTTCAGTAGAAGAAGCAGAATTGAGAATTGCGTAACACACTTTCTCTCCTCACTCTTCCTCTATCCACATGTGTGCGTCGGCGCGCGCGCGCGCTACTCACCATTAATCATACGCATACGTGCGCTCTAGGGCGCAGTGCGCACCCAAACCTCGCTTCTAGTAACGGGACCTTCTGGTGAGAGTGGGGGAACTGTCACAGGGTGGAGCTGGGTGGGCCGAGCTGTGAGGAAGAGGGGTGTGTACCAGCTTAAAGTAGCGTGCAGCACATTCCAGTACCAGGCTTATAAGTGTTCTGATCTAAGAGCGGAGCGATTGGAAAGAAACGAAGAAAGTTTCCAAAAGTTTTAAGAGCTGAGGGATAATTACTCAGGAAGACACAGAGCTTTCACCGCTGATCTGAAGAAGAAGCCACAGGGAGAAAGTAAGATCCTCTTCCACTTTTTTTGTTGTAGGGGAAATGTTAAGTATGAACTTCAAATTGTGCGCTCTTGAGCTAACGGTTTTCTCTGTCTCTACTGCAGCTAAAGTTCTGCAGGATCATTCTGTGAGATGTCAAATGAAAGAAAAATGCGTTGGGCTATAGTACTTTTGCAAAAAGACAATATATTTTGTCTGTGGATCCCCAGTCATCCAGGTGACTGTGATCCAAGAGGCTTCGGTAAAAGCAACTGGACTCCTTTAAGGTGCTGCAAGAATATAAAAGACAACTCCAGTTGCTTATCATAATATATCAAATACTCTACAATCTGCTCTTCTTCCACACATCAGTTTTTTTTATTATGCTTTCAACACCTTCCTATCTCTTATCTTGCATCTCTCTTTGAAGTTTTTTGTTATTACATGCAGCATAAATCCAATTAGTTCCTTCACCTGGTTTGTTTACAAGAAGAAGAAAAAAGCCTCCTCATCCCTCTAAACTCCAAGAAATTGTTTGTTGTTTAAAACATTTTCCATTTTCAGTTAAAAACACACCTAATTAGTTCAGGTATTTCCATGCCTTCAGCCTTATTGGTTGTTGTCCAACCAGCTGCAGCTTTTCCCTCTTCTTCTCTCAGAGAACCAGAGGGTTTGCATTGTGTAGGATTTAAATAATTTCTTGTCTGTTTATTTTGTGTTGGCATTTCAGGGATTTACTGTGAACGTCAATGTTTTTTAAAATGTTATTTACTCATCAATTCATTTTACATGACTCCCGCATCACCAGGCACACAATCCGGGGTCTTTTTAACGCTCGTGTTGTTGTTTGGGAACAGTTGAGTTTGAAAGACTTCCCTGAGGAAAATTTTCTTGCTGAAGATAGTCTTTTCATGAACTCTCGAGACAGCAAGGAGATCTCAATTGAAGATCTTTTTGAGATCACCTCAGTCTGATTTATTGCTCCTAACACCCCCTTAAGAGCAAAATTGAGATAATGTGAGACTGAGATTTTGAGACTTGTAGGAGAAATGTAAGTCATAGATGAGATCTCATCGTCGCATCTCAGTTGCGATAATGACTTTGGGACAAAGGTAAAGCAAAGCTGAGATTAAGATGGAAGGATTGAAATGGAAGAAATAAGAACCAACTGAGAGCAAACTGCAGCCTCATTTATTTAATACAACAAAATTAACAGTGAACTGTAACAATGATAGCTTAACATTCTTTTTATGGAGATAGCTAAAAGACAAAGTCTACGCAATGACACCTGCAACAGTCATCGAATTGAGAGCAACCACTGAACGTGAATGCACGCAAATACCAAGGGAATTGTTTCATGATGTGTGCTCTTCCATCGCTTCGCGTTGTCGGCAGTGTCTGGACCAGAACAGACATCAGTTTGAGAACAGGCATACCAGCCATGCCAACACAAAGTGACGGAAAAGAAGTGCAAAAAGGGCTGCAGAGGGAGAGAGGGCGCCGCACAATGGAGGAAATGATACAATTGAGATAGGCCGAGAGAGAAAAAGATGAAGAACACTTCATTTCAAGCTTGGCTGATGCTTGTATTAGAGCCATTTAAGTTTGTGCATTAAAGCGTGAGGAAAGAGCAAGGCTGCCAAAAAATTAGGCCTGTGGAAATGGCTTTTCATGGTTTTAGGGGGTTGAGAGGATGACTCTAATTGGGCAATTTTTGGCCACCTAGGTGCAGCAGAGAGATAATGGTGCTGTTTTTAAAAAGCCTGTCAAGACACAAATTATTAACAAAACAGCCAGAAAGTCATTTGTTCAGTTGATATATTTGGAAAGACTCCATAACTGCTATGCTTTTTGGCCAGTTATAACCTTTGTGTGTCTTTTATTTTATCGCCCCAAACATTTAGACACTCATTGTCATTGAGTTAGGAGAAAAATGTAGTTAAAGTCTGTCAACAGAAAGTGGTGTCTTCTGTCATGACTTTTATGTTATCTCAACCTGCATGTTCATTCCTCTTTTTTTTTTCAGTGAAGTTAGAGGGCCAGAGAGTGTTTTTTCAGTTTCTAGGCGGAGACCATACAGCAAAAAAAAAAAAAAAAAAAAAAAAAAATGATTTGGTCCATTGTGTCTGTCACAATTATTATGAATGCTTCTGCCAAATATTGGAAGGATTTGGAAACCACTGAAGGGAGGGGAAGGTCCTCTGACCAGCAGATGAACTCAGGAAGTCACAGGGTTGAACAATCAGAAGTGAACAGAATGTCACGCCAACACACACATGGTGCACATTTGCGTTTTTTCTTTCATATGGATTTTGAAGGTTTGATGTGAGGCGCCCTTCGCTCCTTCCCCCCTCTTACTCAGCTGTTGCCCGCTCTCTGAACTCAACCTCATAACTTTGCTATCATTGCCTTTTCCCCTAAATCAATACACTTAACTTGTTTGTTATACGTCCTCAATACAAATATTTAACCTGAAAAATCAATAGTAACGCAGCTACATGAACTGGAGACGTTCACAGCTGTTTATCTACATGAAATATCCAATAACATTTCTGAAATGGCACCTAGAATCACCTGTCCAATCCTACCTTTGTGCGGCTAAAGTATAGCTAAAAATGGCTTTGTAAATTAAAATGCTAAACTGTAACAAAAGATGTGCAGAGATTGTCAAATTTTAGCTCATAACATGAACTAAAAATTATTTATCTTTTTTTTTATTTAAAAGTATATCATAAATGTCAACCTATATGGTGCTTTACTGTCCACAAAAGTAGTGCAATCTTTGAAGGATCAAGACATGCTAACAGAGATAGCATCAGGGTTTTTTTGCGCAAAAGGTATAACATGCTGTTTTTAGAGTGGAAGCATTAGATTTAGCTGCTGTATTTGTGACTGTTTTTATGTAGCAGTCCTTAAAAAAGAACTTTGTTACCCTAAAATCACATTTAGTCACAATATATATAATACTATGCTATAATAATCATGCTAATACCTTTCGCCCCTGCAACTTGCTTACTTTTTGTGTGCAACATGTAGCTTTAGCATTTGTCTTTAGTGTGTATAAGTCACTAGTCAAGACCTTCTCACACAAAGGCCATTTTAAACTTTGAAACTGGAACAGAATTGAAAATATTAAATAAAGAGTTGGAGATGTAACTTTGAACAAACTCACAATGAATCGGAATGATTTTGCTAGCCAGCTTCAACTAATACAATCTACAGTTGATTTGTTTTTTCCTTTATTATGTCTTAATTATACTCTCTTGCAGATGTACACATCTGCAGACACAAGTTGTGCATAGTTGTTTTATTATTTATTATGTATCAGATCTAAACGAGTGCATTTAATTTATCAATAATCCAGTCTATCAAGATGATAGGGATACCAGTCGAGCCCTATCATAGACTAAGTCTTTCCAAAAATGTTTCTGTAAACTTTATTGTTGTTGTGCTACAATGGAAAACCTGACAGGACTAGCAAGAGCTCTAAGGGGATGGGGAATGTTTGTAAAAATTAGAGTAATCGCTCTATAAACCGAGCATCTCATATACACTTAACAACGCTGTATTTCTCCTGACTATGTACATTACTGCAGCTCATTATGGTTCATGGGTGTTTTACAAGAGCTAACAAAACGTCATTGGTCCTTTTAATGGCTGGGTAAATTAGATTTATTTTTGCATGCAGCGCCACAGCCTCATGTGGCTTCTTATGTTTTGATGAGGAGAAGATGCAGATGGTAAGAAGAAAGAGGGGGGTAGGAGTACAGCTCTTCTCTTTCAGCTTTCATTCTGGTAAACACTTTTCCCCAGTGTTATCATTTGGTGTGCGACATTTGACCCTGACTTTGAAATGTTAGGATGTCCAGAAGGATAGCCTTAGCCCCGGTGTTACAAATGATCCAATTCCTCTGTGATTATCGGTGCAGTGTATGAGGGCGGGGATGTGACAGTGTGATAAATGTTCATATAATGGACAGTACTGTCCATTTACACCCACAGTGTATGTGCACATTAAGAGACATCTTAAGCTGCACTGCTCTCTAGCAGCTGGGGTACATAAAGTCTATGGGTGCAGCAGATGGAATCCAGCTGCTTGTAGAAGTCATGTTAGATCACACAGGGAGTGTTTCCCGACAAGGACCACTGGCTAAATACCCCAAATGCTTTGGGAAAACTTGGCCAGTGAGCAAGCTTCAAGTGAGGAATGTGGTAATTGTGGGAAAAAGTGCAAAAAAAGTGTAATTGTGGTTTTATGATGGAGAGATGAAAGTAAAAGAGAACTGCAAAGATGTTTGGTTAATCACACTGTTATGAATACAATGTCTGGGTGGAACGAAATGTACCGTTGTTGCACTCTGCTTCTGCAATGACCTCTAATCATTTACTGCTTGTCTGGTTGTGTCAGCAATTTTCTGATCAAGTGCCAGCTAATTCTCTATCAAAGATTTCAATCTAAACAGTACACAAGAGTCATACTTTCTTGCTGTAACACCACCTGGTACACATATAAACCATATGTGTACTAATAATAATAGTCTAAAGTATGAAAGTTAGAGAATAGTGCCAAATGTCAACATCAATTCCCTGAGCCCAAAGTAGCTTTTTTGTCTGATCAACAGCCCCAAACCCAAACATATTCAGTTGAACTCAATTTAAGACAAATGATAGCAGCACATTCTTACATATAAGAAGTTGGAACTGATTTCTTTTCACATTGTTGCTTAAGAAATTGCTAATCAATTAGTCTACATCAATTATCATCCAGCTGTCATTATTTTACATTATATTTTTACTGTAATTGTCAAGTGACCCTTTGCATTGGTCACATTTTCAACCAAAATTTCAGTCCTGAAAATTACATTTTTTAAAATGTGTCTTCCAGAATGCCAGGCGAGCGATTAACAGTAAGAGGCACGTCCGACATCGGGCGTTTCCCTGGAGCGGCGCCACCCACCAGGGTGGAACTGACCATCCACCATCAGGGCGAGAAGAAGCAAGAGGAGGGAGGCTGTCGACGTTGGTTCAGGAAGATGTGTCCGTGCTGCTGTAAGCGCCAGAACAGCACCTCCTATGATGTTACAGATAAGGTGGAATTTACCAAACCCCCTACCCCGGCCCCGGTCATAATGGAAAAGGAGTCTGATGGTAATTGCTTTTTACATGACAACTCTAAAAGAAAATATGACATTTGGTAGCAGCAGGAAAGTCACATTCTTACGTTTGAAATTCTCAGAAACAAAGCTGTCAGTGTGTTCGGTGGATCTTCTGAGCTCCAAGACGGGTCAGAACCGACAGGAGCATCACACTGACCTGTATCACGGAGATGACCTCATCATCCGCAGAGGACAGACCTTCCAGATGGAGCTGGAGTTGAACAGGCCCTTTAACGCTGACACTGACAAGCTGCATCTGGACATGAAAACAGGTATGAGTCTGATGGACTTTCCAATCAAAATATAAAGAAAAACGTATAATGCAAAATAAAAAAGACGGAGGCCAGTTTTGTCCCACATCCACTGACCAGTTTGCTGTGCAAAAAAATGGGATTTGAACAGAGATTGCTGAGTGGCTGAACCCATGAGAACAAACAGAAAGCATAGTTTGTGCAGAAAGTGTGAAAGAAGTTAAAGCAAGCTAAAAGTAATGAATAAACAGTTGAAATGAAGCTGCTAAAATGATCACAGAAGTGGAGAAATTACATTACAAACAGCAGGTAAATGGTTAGTTGGCAGAAAGTAGGTAAACAGTTACAGTAGTTGGCTAAAACTAACCAGTAAACAACTGAAACAACATGCTGAAAGCAAATGAAAAACGAAGAATCTAGCTAGCTAAAAGTAGGTAGTTAAAATAGCTTAAATCAACAGATGAACATCCAAGATATCAAGATTAAAATATTAACAGCTGTATTAGTTAGCTAAAAGTAGATAAACAGAAAATGTCGCCGTAAGTGGGTAAACAGTTTAAAACGAAGGTAAAAGTAGATAAACTGCTCATATTGCTATTTAAAGGTGGATAAATATTTGAAATAGTTGGCTAAAACCAACCGATAAACAGTTAAAATAGCTAAATTAGCTACAGGTGAAAGTTTAGCCATTGAAACAGGTAAATAAAAGTAAACTAAACTAAACCATTGAAAGAGATTGCTATAAGCAGATAAACATCTTAAATACCAAAGAAAAAGTAGATAAGCAGTTGAAATAGTTGGTTAAAGGTTGACAAACAGTTGAAATAGTTAGCTAAAACCAACAGTTTAACATTTGAAAAAGCTAAATAGTTAAAATAGTTACCGAAAAGTAAACTCAGTTATGATAGCTTGTTGAAGTTTTAGGTTTGGAAACTTAAAAAAAAAAAACTGTTACTATTCTGGTTTTTGAAAACCAACCAACCAACCAACTAAGAATTGGAAGAAATTATAGCACACCCAAATGGCATCAACTCAGCAATCACAAGGTAGCCATGCCATAAAACATACATTGTTGTCTATTTTTCTCTAAATGGGACCTTATTTTACCCAATAAACATCATTCTGTATCGATGAAATGTTGAAACTAGTGACTGAGACCATAAATCCATTAGGAAAATGTTTAATGAGGTAATAAAGTAAGAAGTGGGGTCATTTTCTTACAGACTTCTATAAAATTGGACTCGTTTTTACAACGAAACCTGCTGATATTGATTAGAAAGATTGCAAGTTCAGGTTACCTTCTTATTAACCACGCCTGACGTACGTCAGCTGGGTTACTTCATTCGCTTCGGTATCTGGCTGGGTAAGTATGTATGTGGGTGGGTATGTCCGGTCAGATAACAAGCACTGAATCTTGACAGAAGAAGGTTGAGCCAGCTTAGGTAAGCTTGAATTGCTTTATTTTTGTTTTTGTGTTGGGGGTCGTTGAGTGCTTAGCACTGGAGTTTCAGTTTCTCTCTGCAACAACAGGTGAGGGCAGTTCACGCGGGTCACACCCTCTGTTGATTGCCCAAGTGAAACCAGACAGGGGCGGGATTTCACTATAAGCCTAGCTTATAAGAGAGCAAAATCTGCAACTTCAGTAAACAAGCACTGAATCTTGACAGAAGAAGGTTGAGCCAGCTTAGGTAAGCTTGAATTGCTTTATTTTAGTTTTTGTGTTGGGGGTCGTTGAGTGCTTAGCACTGGAGTTTCAGTTTTTCTCTGCAACAACAGGTGAGGGCAGCTGACGCGGGTCACACCCTCTGTTGATTGCCCAAGTGAAACCAGACAGGAACGGTTTAGCTGGGCGCATTCCAGTGAAGTTTGAAACAGCTGTGACTCTGTCAGGTACTTCACGGCACAGACTGCGCTTGACCGTCAGCGAAAGCGTCAGCCCACATAGTGCGAAGACCACATAGGGTTAAGACCTGCGAGTCTACCTGCGCGAGTCCACCGAGCAAGGACACCGAACACCGGCCACCGCTAAGGTCTGTCTGTCACAGTCTAATGCACAATGTGTCTCACACGCATGCCAGTCATTGTCGGCAACCGGAAAAGACGCGTAGTCCTCCGCAAACGCAATCCACACAACCTGTCCGTTCTCTCTGAAAGTGGTCCCAGCCCACACTCGGTTACCTTTGGTCTTTGGAACTGTCAATCCGCAGTTAATAAGACAGAATTCATCAGTTCACTGATGAAACTCTCAGACATTCAGGTCCTAGCCCTGACTGAGACATGGATCCACCCAGAAAACTCAGCCACACCAGCTGCACTCTTTACGCCCGCTACGCTAAGCCACACCCCTCACTCTACTGGACGAGGATTGGCTGGCAATTCTTCTGCAACTTGATGGCAACACCTTTGACCAATTGCACTTGAAGCACTTTTTGCACTTACTACAGGTTTTTCCTTATGTCTGAATTCTTGCTTGTGTTGTACGTCGCTTTGGATAAAAGTGTCTGCTAAATGAAATTGTAGAATTGTAGAATTGTAGATATCTCTGCAAGTGCTGAAGTCAGGATAATCAAACTTGGCACTGAAGATCAGTCTAAGGTCCCCTGCTCAGTTGTGGAGTTAGAGGTCAGCAGATCAAGTAGGAACGGATATACGTAGGATGATCAAAATTGATACAGAGTATCATGCATGGGCGTGGTTCTGCCCTCTACTGGGGGCTTGTCTAGTTGGCTTCATTTTTCAGATCTGGAAGCTACATTCATCTTTTATATGCAGTCTGTGGTTAAATAATGCAAGAAATGCTGGGAAATTCTGCTCTAGAGCCACATTTTGCAACTCTTTTCTCAGTATTAGTGCTGCTACTCACCATGTGTGAACTTATTATGTGTTTAATCAATAGAGTTCCCCTTTAATGGGGCGGCATGGCTCAGTGGGTAGAGTGGCCGTCTTGCAACCGAAGGGTTGCCGGTTTGATCCTCGCCCCGTCGTGTTCGAGGTGTCCCTGAGCAAGACACCTAACCCCGAATTGCTCCTGATGGGGTTGTGGTTAGCGCCTTGCATGGCAGCTTCCGCCATCAGTGTGTGAATGTGTGTGTGTGTGAATGGGTGAATGTGATGTATCATGTAAAGCGCTTTGGGTACCTTGCAGGTATAGTAAAGCGCTATATAAATACAGACCATTTACCATTTAACCAAAAATATCTGCATGTGAAAACACAAGGAAAACAAAGTTCTGATGGCTCAAAAGCATGGGAAACAGGGTCAAAATACAACACATAGTAGTATGTTTAAATCGAGCAGCAGTCCAACCACAGCTACACCGCAAGTTTTGGATTCCACCCAGCAGCCCACGGTGTTAACAGTCCTCAGACCTCAGGACACCAGACACCTCCCTCTGGTATTTACAGGCCTCATACTACTCACTTGGGAATAAATGGCCATTACATCACCATGCAGGACTGAGTTTGCTGTCACCTGCTGCTGAGATAGTTGTATAGTAGCAGGGAAAGAGAAAAACAAACTGACATTCAACAGACTCTGATTACCATCACTTTTACTGATGCACTTGCAGGAAAAGGATTTTAAGTGGTGCACAAAAAGCAGGGATTTGCATCATTGTAGCTTTCTGAACTGTTATTTTGCTCAACAAGGAAGCTGAATAAATATTTCAAGCCTATTTTAAATAAGGACAAAATTGTTGCGGCAGAAAAGAAGACAGTGTTTTTCATTGATTTCCCATTGAACAAGCACTAAGAGGTGAGAGAGGAAGGGTGGGGAGTGCCGAAAGCAGGCAGATGGAGAACAATGGTTTCACGGTAAACCCATACTCGCTTGAGAAAATGGCAGCCCAGCAGGGTGTCGCAAAGCAAACAGCTCAGAGGAAAGCATCCAATAAGTTTTTAATCTAGCTAGTGGGTTGGAATGAATTCAACACAGCCATTTTTCTTGAAAGGGGCAGTTTGTTTATGTCTTTTAGGTGTTTTTTGTAAAATATCAAGTGACAAAAAGGGATAACGAGGCAGCTTGTCCTAAGAAAATGTGCATGTGCTTTGCTTTCTGCAGGAATGTGTGTGTTGTGCTGTGTTGGAGGTTCTCCACCCTCAGAATTTTGTTTACTCAGAGAAACTATGTACAGCTGGGGAAAGGCTGTGATACATGTGTGGTTAACAGTTCTGTATGGTTGTCATCCACAGGAACTTGAATGATTACTGTGCCTTGAATACGTTTACTTTGTTTCCAACTACATCCAATACAAGCAACGGAGTTTCTCCTTTGATTTTATCCAAACTGTCCGGTCAGATCATGATCAGAAATACAAGAGAAATTAAATGCACTTTGTAAAGCTGCACAACTTGAACTATCACTTACACATAAAGCAAAAAAAACAAAACAAAAAACAATTGTTCAAATTTATGTGTGCACAGAAATGTGTAAGATTATGCACAAATACTGAGATTCCATACACATGCACACTGTTATTTTTCTTTTTTCAAATTAAAGAAAAATGTTGCTAATTTGCCGACAACGAGATTTTTATAGCTTCAATAAATTCATTATTTTTCAAATTCAGTGTTTGCTTATGAATTTAAGGATTGTCTGGTTCACAGCACTACACTTTAACTAAATGCAACTGAGTTAGATGAGAAGAACGATACGATTAAGACATCTAGAGGACTTGTTTGTTTGCAAACTTCATGCTTCTCAGTTTAATTGTATAATCAAGCAACAGATATAAGACTAATACACCTTATTATAGAGCTCTATGTAAGAAAGTCAATATGTGTTTGTTCCAAAATATTTTACTGAGTAGATATCAGCACATAAATTCAGCATCTTGTACAGCTCCACCTAAAAACACGACATGATATATATATTGGAATGCATCAGTCTTTTATTTATGAAAACTTGCTTAGTGTGTCCTTTATTATGACTTTACAAGTCTACCCTGATGTAACACCGAATAATAACTTCATTAACACTCGTCTGGTGTAGGTTCCCTGCCGATGGTGTCCAAAGGCACCCATGCCATCATTCCACTGGTGGAACATCTGGAAGATCTACGCTGGGAGGCCAAGATCGTACAGGAAAACGGCAACAAAGTCAAGCTGTCCGTCAACTCTCCAAGCACCGCTGTGGTCGGGCTGTACGGACTCTCTGTGACAACTTCCTCTCTGAAGGGCGAGGACGCGACAACTCACAACTCCAGCAAGAACATCGTCATGCTCTTCAACCCTTGGTGTGAAGGTAAACTGGCAGCGGGCGGGAAGAGGGATTGCATGGTTGGAGGGCAGGAATGTAGAAGATAGGAAGGAAAGAAGACGAACCATAGGTGATAAGAGAAGAAAAATGAAGGCAGCAGAGATGGGCGGCATTACATAAGATGTCTGGAATGAATTACTATCTGGATTAATATTTGATTGGAGGCAGAATATCTCAAAATGTCAATATTGTTTTGGGAGAAAAACGGTCTGGTGCAGCTCAGGTTCCAGCGAAGACGTTCCTGGAACATAGCTGCTATGTAACAAAGATCATTCTCTCAGTCTGATAGCAAATACTTGTGCAAAACAGATGTCTGTTTAGCCATTTAATCTTTGAGAGGAATCCTGATATAACGTTACACATGAGTGAGACAGGCCAGCTCAGTCCATGGGTGTGTTGCTGTCCGTCAAATAGCTTCAGTGTGACTGTGTGTAACTATGAGCATTATATAACTCCGCTGGCTGTGATTCAAGACTTCTGGCACACTTGGTTAGACCACTTAAGCACTACTTTCAGCCACTCAGACCAAAACAGTTTGTGTTTTGGATGAAACCAACCAACAGCTGCTTTATTTAAGAAATGTTTTTACATACATATTTAATTTGTAGAGTTTCTTTATGCTAGTACTGCATGAGGAAACAAATGCCAACAAGAAATTTAAAAAAAATCTCTATACAACATAGTAAGGGCTTTTAGAAAAAAAGATGCTACAATTACAGAAAACTGAACCAAATGCAGCACACATACAAATTAAATCAAGCTGCAAATAAGTAACATACGCTCTGCAAACAGCACAGACTACAACGAACATCTTTCCAGGGGCACATCAGTGTGATGACATGTTTGCTGTTGCCTCGGAGACCTGGGAATCTCCTGTCAATAGCTGTACCCGTTTAATTAAAATAATCTTTACAAGCATAGTTTAATTTGGCAAAATCATGTCATTAGAACATTTAAATTAACTAACAAACAGAAAACTCACATTTTGGCTCATTATTTCCAACACCAGAAGTCACCATGGCAGCAACTGAAGTGTCCGGGCCATGTCTTTGATTTTTAAAGCCGCAGCTGGAAGAATTTCTACTAGTCTGTGCTGTTTGCAGCATTTCTGTAGTTTGCTTTTCATTTTAATCATGTCTTTTTCTGTTGCATAAAATGTCATTGTCATACTGTCATCTTAACAGAAGTCAGTCATCATTTGATGCCTTATAATCCTCTTAAAGATGTCATTGTCTCAATCATAATGTACCAGTCCCTGAAGTGACTAACATGTTGGCTAACTCTTGTCCATTTAGACACCCAGCAAAGCAAAATAGACATTTCTTTGGAGGAGTGTTTCTGGCAGCCTGTCAAATCTGAGTCCAGAATTCACTCGTTTTAGTTCTGGAGGTTTTACACCGCAATAGAGCTCACACAGACGTCAAATTCAGCCAATTTACTTATTGAATGTCCTAGGTAGGACTAATTTGTCATGAATTCAGAGTAAATTAAATTTTTCTAACTTTACGGCTTCACCCGTCACTCCTACAGAATAATTTGACAGCTTTAAAGTGCATTTTATCTTTGAAAGAGTAGCGATAAAGATTGTAAGAATAACAGCACAGTGCATGCAGAGCTAATAAGGCAGATTTCAGTACTTCTGTGAGCTCATCAGACAGACTGACTCAAGTTTCTGTGAGAAAATAAAAAAATTTACCAGTGTTCAGACGTTTTCACGTAATGCGCTCCACAGTGCTGCAGGAAAACCACTACAAGTTATCCTCCAAGTGCTACTGGTTGCCATGGAAACATGGCTTTTATTTTACTAACTTGCAGTCTGAGACAAGAATTCTGACAGTCTTATCACTGGAAATGCAGCAATTAATCGATTAGTTGTCAACCCTTCTATTAATTGCCATCTAATTTGCTAATCAATCCAAATCTGTCCAAATTCTCTGGTTCCAGCTCTTTAAATTTGAATATTATCTGGTTTCTTCACTTCTCTGTGATTACGGTTGTCTTTGAGTTGTGGACATAACAAGACATGTAAGGCCGGACATCATCTTTAGCTGTGGGAAACACTAATTGACATTTTTCAGTGACATTTTAAAGACCAAACAACAAATTGATTAATCGAGAAAATCATCAACATCCTGATAAACAATGAAAATAATTGTTACCAACATATGAGCATTAAACATCTTTGTGAGACTTAGTCTATAAATGCTCCTTTAAATGCTGCTAAACGATGAATTGCACTCAACAACGAATAAGCTGATAAGAGCAATTACCAAGTGATTTAACTTCTTTTAAATCACTTGTTTAAACCCACTTTTATAGACTTGTATGGGAGGTTTACTTTTAGCTTTAATTAGTTTTAGTGTTTTATTCTATATTATGTCCTGTTTGTTGTTGTTGATGTTCTCTCTTGTTTTACTTTGCTTTTAACTGCCTGGTTCTTTGGTGTGATATCGTCTCTCTAATTCTTAAATTCTCTTTTTTTTCCACTTTTAATTTTAACCCTCAGTCTTGTTCTTTAATGTTCAAAATGCCTCATCCCCTTGGGTTGGCTGTGGCTCAGGTGGAAGAGTGGCCTGTCCAATGATCGAAGGGTCAGCAGTTTGATTCCCACTCTGACCTAGTCATGTGCTGTTGTGTCCTTGGGCATGACACCTTGCCTCCAGTGCTGCTCTCACACTGGTGTGTGGTGGTTGTAGGGACAGATTGGCAGCTGAGTGAATGAATAATGGATCCATTGTGAAGTGCTTTGAGTACCCAGAAAAGTGCAATATAAATCTAATCTATTATTATTGTTTGAGTTATCAAGCTAATTATTCATTTAATTTATTGTCATTTTTATCGACTACTCTGACTTGTCTCCTGTAGCTTGCTTAATTGTCTCTGTTTGCATGTTTTAACTGTCAAAGCACTTTGTGAACGCTGTTCTTTCGGGTGCCATATATATGAAGTTATTATTATGAACTAAAACAGCAAAGTGTGGTCCATGAAGCCGCAAATAATTAGCAAAAAGATGCTAAAGCACTCCATAGAGCGAAGAGAAATTGCAGTATTGGATAATACTAATCAGGAGATTGGTGCTATGAGCTATGCCTCTTTGCATACACTTAGTTATTTGATCCATTAGTACCTTATGTAATATCATTTAAAGCAGCTTTAACCACCAAGACCAAGCTCCTTGTGCTTGAACCTGCACACAGGAGCAAATTAAAAACTCTGGTGGTCTTATTTCATAGTTATTTGTAAAGTAAACCAAGCTCAGTCTGATTTTTTTTCGTCATGCATGCTTATTATTCTTCTATTCGGTCAAGAAAGCATTAGGAAATGAGGTCTATTGTTTATTCACCTGAGTTTTGCAAATTTTCCACACAGGATATTTGACAGAAAGAAGCGTATTTGCAGCACAGCCAAATAAAAAACAGTGGGTTGGGATTTGATAAGAAAGACTGTCTGTCTTTCATTATGGGTTTGCTGCTCTTGGCTGCGTGCCCAATCTCCTTTTCCCTCTTTCAATCTCTTCTTCCCGAGACCAATCTCTCCCTCATGCTCATAAAAGTCAAAATCCTACAATTACTGTATAAAATGCCACGGGGCGAGTTCTGCGTAATCCTTGCAGCTGGTGACAACCTGTCCTTTCCCTTTGCTTTTACTGCCTCTGTCTTTATTTCCTCCTGTTTTTTTGCCTCTCCCACCCAGCTTTGCTCTTTCTCTGCTTTTGTTATCTGCTGACCCGAGCCTCACTCCATCGCTCTGTTCTCCGGCCTCCTCCTCCTCCTTCGTATCCTCCTGTGTGTGTCTGCTTCTTCCCACATTCCAGAAATTTTCAGTAAGAAGTGAAAACTACAATTATCACAGCTGCCAGATACTGTCAGCTTCATCTCCCTCTGCTTTCTCCTTATAAAATCAAGACACTGTTATGCTTCACCCTCCCAAGCAGAACTGCCCCTCTTTCTCTCACAGTTGTCCCCCCTCGACTGTGTTAAATCTTTTCCTTCCACTTGCTTTTTCTCATGTCTATCGTGAATATCTTTATATTTTTTAGCTGCTTTTTTTTTTAGCTGCTTTCTCTTTTATTTTTCTTTGTCATGCCCCTTTTTCTCCACCCACCAGTAATTGTGACGGCAATGTCAACAGATAAAAGGGACGGAAAAAAGATATACGCAGATTTGTAAAGCTCATGTGAGGGGTGCACGCCCAAGTCTGTGGTGCTGATGTCACTCAAAACAGGCTGTTTCCCATAAATGAGTGTGGGCCCCACTGCAAGGTCCATGGAATCATTGTGTTTCTTAACCATTTCCTGACCTTTGGGACCCATTCTCAGAATATATGAAGAGAAATCACATTCTTCAGTGGTTAAGTCACTAAAGAGTTGCATAAAACAGAGATTCAAGGTCATTTTCACAGGCAGGAAGGAAGCCGAAATCCTAACGGGTCTATTTTATTCAAAGTAATCTCATAGTTGTAGACAGAAAGGTTTCCTTGCATTCCCTGTCGAGGTTGGTTTAATTGGACTAAATTTTTAAAGATTGCTGCAGTTGTATGTAAAAGAAAGCCAGTGGCAGGATGAGAACCTGTACTTTTGAAACTTTATTGTGTAATGCCCAATAAAGGTGAACTGATATAATTAGTTTCACGTGTTTTTCAGAGGACAGTGTGTTCCTGGATGACGAGGAGGAGAGGAAGGAGTATGTGCTGAATGACACTGGGAGGCTTTACTATGGCACGGAGAAGCAAATCGGATCCCGAACATGGAACTTTGGGCAGGTATGGGCAGTGCTTATGTTGCTGAAAGATCATTACAGCATCATAAGACTTTGGCACTCAGCCTGTTTGCTCTACCTTAAGGACAGAAATCCTTAAATCTGGTTCCCAAATTCTGTAGTTTTATGATATGTTTATACAGCCAGAAAAGTGTGCACAGTTTGGCACTATTTCCAGGATTGATACACAACTGGTGGACCAGTGAGGACTTCCAGCAGCAGGATGGTGTTTGTGGGACTGACACAAGAAAAGAACAGTTCCCAGGGTTTTTCCTGGCTCAGAATGGGCCTTTGGGGATAGCACATGACAGTAAACATTATCTGTTCACAAACAGTAAAGACAATGGGTTTATTACCTTATTTGGCAGAAATCTGCATTTTCCTGTTATTAAGTCTGACAAAGATGTTTGTTATGCTTCACCAAACAAAACCCCAGTCTACAAAACTGGTTAAATTTTTCTTAATTCTAATTTCTTATCGTTTTGGCGCTCGTCATTTTCCTTTGCCTCTGGCTAAACCTCTTAGGGTCGTGCCAAAAATTCCTCTATGCAGGAAAAGCTCTGGTTCCAGGGCAACATTTGTGTTTTTGTTTGTTTCTGGGGAGACAATGGAGCTCTGAGTTTTGGCACAAAGAAGTAAAATATATCAGGCTTTAGGAATAGGATCAGCTTAATGATGGTTTTGGTACTTGAAGCTTAAAAATGCAGAGTATTACCAGAAATATGCTGTAACTGTGAAGCTTATTGTCCCGTTTTGCTGCAAACAGATTAGATAATGATACTTAAAACTCCGCTACACTTTATTCATCCTGTGAAGTCCAACTTACTCAGACTAAACAACTCATTTGCAGGCATAATGTGCTATAATTTAGGTATTAATACCCCTACATTCTCATGGAGCATAGCCAAGCTTAGGTTTGTCGTGTTTTTTCTTTTATCTTTGAACTTAGAATCGCTACTTCCCCCTGACTGATTCTGTTGGCAAGACATGCTTTTAAATTTGGCAGTATTTTCATAATGTTATGTAATGTCTTTCTTCATTGTAGTTCCATGAGGGCATCCTGGAAGCATGTCTGTTTATCCTGGAGAAGAGTGACA
Source organism: Acanthochromis polyacanthus (assembly GCF_021347895.1). Classification (NCBI taxonomy): domain Eukaryota; kingdom Metazoa; phylum Chordata; class Actinopteri; family Pomacentridae; genus Acanthochromis; species Acanthochromis polyacanthus. The sequence goes on from NC_067121.1 coordinate 34,646,878, forward strand.
TGCCGCCTTCCGGTCAAGGAGATCCTGTCAATGTGGTTCGAGTCGTATCTGCCATGGTGAGCTAACATACAGCACAGAAAGAATTATAATTTAGAATATTGTGCCGATGAGTGCAGACAGACCCCTGAATGCTTTTATTTGATTTGTTTTGGTAACTAATCTCCTAAATTTCAAGTAAAAATACTGATTTAATGACCGTGCCACCATGCTCTTTTCAGATAAATGCTCAGGATGACTTAGGCGTTCTGGTAGGGAACTGGTCAGGAGATTACTCTGATGGAGTCTCTCCTGCGGCGTGGAGCAGCAGCGTGGAGATTCTGAGGAAATACCACTCCACCAATGGAACGCCTGTGTCATATGGGCAGTGCTGGGTCTTCTCTGGGGTCACTACAACAGGTGAGCATGAGAAAAAAGTAAAACATTTGATGGTGTGAGCGGAAAAGAAGGGTGTGTTTATGGAGATAGGTTGAACCTTAGTGGGGGGTGGAAAGCTTGGAGTCTTGTATTGGGAGTGTACTGCATGTTTGTGTGCACATGAAAACGCACACAAGACACCCAAGATGGTTGTGTTCACTCCAATGTTCAGCTAGCGTTCCACAAATGTTTGCGATCTTGGCTTTCTGTCTCTCAGGCCCTTTTCATTAGCCCTTGCTGGAACTGTGTAACAGAACACTTCATTCATTGTGCATGCATGCGAGGACCCTCACATGATAGCGAGCTGACCTTAGCACATAGTGTTGCCAATGGTAGCAAGCCATAGCTCACATAAACCCGAAATACCACGCATTGACATTTCTGCCATTTCTACTTTTGTCACAGATACAGCCACATGTGCCGCTTTCATTCAGCCAGAATAATTTTTTAAAAAGTTCCACGCAAATGTCACTGCCATGTAGAAATGTAGGAAGCACCACCATCTGCAAATTCAATTCAATTCAGTCATTTAATGACCTCGTAAAATTCAGCTTTAACTCATTTATATCGTTCTTTCTCTGTTTTCAGTGCTACGGTGTCTTGGCATACCCGCCCGCAGTGTGACCAACTTCCAGTCTGCTCATGACACGGATGTTTCCCTCACTACAGATGTGTATTTTGATGTGAATATGGAGCCGATTGACCACCTCAATAGTGACTCTGTGTGGTAAGACATGGAGCTTTACATGCCTGAGACACCCTGCTTCTATAATCTCCTGCTGCTAAATGTATACCTCAGGAATGTACCATATATTTAGATGTGCTCCAAAAGTAGTCTCCTCTCACTTGAAACCCCAGAGGTGTCATGCACTTTCAATTATCTGCAGAGCCACTAAAATTGCAGAGGCTAATCTGGTATCTATGTTCCGCATGGCAATACTGGTGACCTTAGGATCCCTTGAATATTCTGGGTGCCATCTTTCATTCCTGACATTTTTATACCTTTCATTTCTAAATGCAGTGCAGTCGGTTGTTGTGATGTGGCTAAAGGTAGCTAAGTTAGCCGTCCTGATTATTAGCCAAAAAAATATCCTAGTAAAATTTATAACTGTGTAAATTCAAACCAATCTGTGGTTTTGTATTAAAAAATGTTCCCACGCTTGATACTAGTTAATTGACTTTGCACACATTCATTTTATGAATTTGTTCATTCTGCACAAATCTGAAATGAAGGTACACTGTAAATCAAGAATGTAAAAAAGGGTAATACTGTCCTGATTTATTTCAATAATTTTATTTAAAAAAAAAAACGTTTCTAGGCATAAGTTTACACAAGATCAAGTGCATATTATTTTTAGTGAATTGAAGGATATTTACATGTGTAAAAACAATAAAATTATCTCTTGACAAAGGCTAGATAAGAGGATTGATACTACTGTCAAAGCTGGAGATGGTTAGCTTAGCTTAGCATAAATACTAGAAGCAAAGTGTTGGAACAGCTAGCTAGCTCCCTTTGAAGTTTACAAAATCCAGCCACAGGCAACTCTGAAGTTTCCTTAAGAACAGCTTAAATCTTGTACTAAACTGAAGTGTAGGAATATGGACGGAGTCAAGCTAGCTGTATCAAGTCACAGGCTTAATGCTAAGCTAAGCAAACTAACCAACTGCTGCCTGGAATTTCATAATGAAATGACAGACACAAGAGTGGTATCAATCCTCTCGACCAAAGATGATTGATGTTATTTATTTCTCCTGTTGGTGGTCATTATGTTGTGGCTGATTGGTGTTTGTCAACCCTTATCTACCTTCAGGAATTTCCACGTGTGGAACGACTGCTGGATGGCCAGACCAGACCTGCCTCCTGGCAACGGAGGCTGGCAGGCTGTTGACTCCACACCACAGGAGACCAGCCAGGGCACCTTCCGCTGTGGGCCCGCCTCTGTCAACGCCATCCGCACCGGCCAGGTCTACCTCAAACATGACACGCCTTTTGTTTTTGCTGAGGTGAGTGCCAGATGTGAGCTGGAGTTTGTAGAGACATTTTCATTTTCTCAAGGTTCTTTTTCATGAACTGACAAACTAAAGAAAATCCCATTAAGTCGCACCTATTTAGAGTTTACGTACATTTATTAGATATAATAAATTGCTTCTATCTAGGATCATCAATTATCGATATTTTCCTTGATTCCTTGATCCTTTGCAAACCAAAAACCAAGAATTGTGAGTGGAATTTAATAGCTTTCCCAATGTACCAAAATAAATAACTGTGAGACATACTTCATTTCAACCTCATCATCAGTATGAGAAGCAAACCGCTCATAAACTCTGATGTTTGAGCTGATTGTGTTTGTTGGCTTTCTCTTGGCAGGTCAACAGTGATAAGATCTACTGGCAGAGGAACCTGGATGGCACCTTCAGTCAAATCCACAGCGAGAAGAAAGCTGTTGGTCACTGCATCAGCACCAAAGCAGTGGGCTCTGATGAGCGAGCAGACATCACACACCTGTACAAACATCAAGAAGGTACTGAAATGCTTATTTTACTTGACTAATTGCAGTTTGTACCAGACTGAATTATTTCTACACTACCTGGAAGAATCTTGAGCAGAAATCATTATCTCAGTGTGCATAGATCATTTTGCTGGTTCCCCTCATCCAACCCCACAATCTCTACTTCGCTTTATTAGAACATGCATTTTTGTTTGCTTTATTTGGAAGCCCCATGAGGTATATCTCATGTATCTTTCAATAAATCCTAAAATCTCAGACAGAATGACGAGCGTTCACTCTCTCCTCCTGCTTCTCCACCAGGTTCGGAAGAGGAACGCATCGCAGTCGAGACCGCTAGTCGCTATGGCACCAAGCCAGACGTCTACTCCACCCCGATGGCAGAGGATGTGTCTGTGGAGGTGAAGATGGAGGGCGAGGGGCCCAGAATGGGTGCTGACGCCCAGCTGAGCATTTTGGTGAAGAACATGAGCTCACAGCCTCGTCGGACGACTCTGCACAGCCAGGTGGCCGTCATGTACTACACTGGTGTGCTGAGGAATGCCATCAAGAAGGAGCAGATACCTGTGGATCTTTTGCCCAATGAAGGTAGGAATTTCATGAAGGTTTAAGGCTGCTACAGTACATATATTTTTGACTAGGGGTGGTTTAAATAGTAATCTCTGTGTGTAAGAAACTGCTGATTGATAAATTTGCTTCTTCTGGGAGTTTTACCATCTTGTCTCCCTTTGTTTTGGTCTGTTCTCATTGCAAGTAGCTGGTGGATACAGTGGCGCATTGATCAAACCGCTAAAGAGCCCAATGTTTATCTTAAGAGGATTCATTATGTAGTAATGTTACATCATGCGTTTATAAATGACATGCATAAGTGCAATGTTTAAAGCTTATTTCTGCTTCTCCCGCATGACGACTGCAGGTTTAACAAAACAAAGCAAAACAAAAAAAAACACAGTTGCACAACACAATTACAGGATGATGCTAAGTGATACGATGGAAAGTCATAGTAGCATATTAAGCCTTTAAGACTAGGCGTGACTGTGGGCGTGTTTCCTTTTAGAACTGGATGCGACATGAACACATTTTATGAGATCATCATTTACAGGGCACGTGACTGATTAAATGAACCATGTTGTATTTAGCTTGAAAGGGAGAAGTATGCAAATTTTTCATCTGGTGTTTAAGAGATCTACACACATACTATGCATATAGTCTTAATGGGTTTAGTCAAGGAAATAAGCTTATTACGCAGCAATTTGAAAAAAAATGGTGTAGCAGTAAAACTAAAATCCTTTAACTGCTCATGACTTTAACTTTGTATTTTTAAGGAGAAGAACATGTTTCAAAATTGATGTTAATGCTTTAATGCTTTGCTAGTACACGAATGTGATCATGTTGCCAGGAGCATTTCGATGTTACAATCAAGTGGATTTTTTTTCTCATATGTAGATATGTAGATTAAGGTAGAACCAGGCCAGCTGTTTCCTTCTGTTTTTATCCTCATGCTAAGCTACGCTAGGCTAACCAGCTACCATCTACACTACATAGACAAAAGAATGATGTAGAACTTCCTTCCTAACTGGCAGCTTAACAGCAAATAAGTGTATTTCCCAAAATGTCGACGTATGCCTTTAATAAAATGTAGAAGTACAGCATTCTCAAATAAAATTACCACCTGCCGCATTTCTTTTTTCTCCATACAGAGAAGACCATTGAGTGGGTTCTGCCGTACCAGCAGTACCAGAACCAGCTGGTGGATCAGGCAGCCCTGATGCTGACTCTGTCTGGAAGAGTCAATGAGACCCAGCAAGTGCTGGCCAACCAGACATCCTTCAGGCTCCGGACACCAGACCTCAACATCACGGTAGCATTTTAATTAGAAGTGACCTGTTTTCTCATGTATTAGAGAGCATATTTATTTCCCATTTGCCGTGTCAAACCTTGGCTGAGTTTAGTTTGTCCTTTTTCTTACATGTTTTTTCTTGCAGCCTGTTGGAGAAGCTATTGTTGGTAAGGAAATGGCTGCCAAGATAACCTTCACCAACCCCCTACCACGTACACTGAAAGGAGTGGTGTTCAGAGTGGAGGGCCTGGGCCTTCAGAAGGGCCATGAAGTGGTTGTCGGGTAAAAACACTCCCCCTTTTTTTCTGCCTCTTTATCTCACCCTCCCACATGTTCTTCTCCAGGCTAACATTTCACTCTTCCCTGTCTCTCTCAGTGATGTTGGCGGTCACTCCACAGTGACACTGACTGAGCACTTCATCCCAACCCAGCCCGGACCCAGGAAGCTGGTGGCGTCTCTCGACTGTAAACAGCTCACACAAGTACACGGGGTGGCTGACATTGTTGTTGTTGAACAATAAGAGGGAGCCACAAGGTTCAGCCTCTTCCACTTTATTTTTTTCCCTTATAGAATATAAACAGAGCCTCTAATTATATGAAGTGTGCGAAATTCCTGTATCTTAAACTGACCTGTTTATTTTGTATTGCATCAAAAAAAATGAATTTTGATATTCTAAAACTATGAATAGTCAATTAACAACTGTAGCACTAGCAGTATTATTGTTTTTATGTTTTACTTTAAGTAATATAAATTCACATTTCTGCCTAGCTGTGGTGAAGTATGCAGAAGGATTTAACACATGCACAGCAGACAAAGGGCTTCACATGCTGCTCTGACACTAAAGCATTTCAAGACACTGAACAACACGTGGATTTGCAGAAAGTTTTGGATCATATAAATACTGTATTGTTCATATATCTTGTCATAATGTGAAAAGTATTTTTAGACAAAATGAACCTCACGTGGCTTAAATGAAGGGAGGGTACTGTGAAATGTTTGGAAGGGAAAAGGTGTTGAATAGGAATTGATATTTTGAAGAAAAAAAGCAGGTGGTGGGGTAAGGTCTAATTTTTTTCTTTATTTTATATTTTGGCTTAAAAACTTTACAACTATTGCTCAAAATTCCATCAAACAGAAACGTGGCTGAAAGACTATTTTCGCTAAAATCCAATTTTGTGGTGCCTCTTTTATTTTGAAAGCAATACATCAGCAGCCAAAAAATTGAAATCTACATTAGCAGACACAATGCACAATGTCGCTCTGCACTTTATGTGTGTATACTTACACTGACATCAGCTTTACAGTACATTGCAGTAAAGCGACATTGTCAAACAGAGAGCACGGTGGCCTTAATACATGTGAGATTTACCTGGTTCTAGTCTGGTGCTAACTTCAGCACTCAATGTGAAGGAAACTATGTTAATATCATCAAACTATTTATCAACCTATAATATTTTTTGTATCGTCTGTGTTGTATTAAAACCCACACTGAAACGATGTCTCCTGAGTCACTTTCCACTTCATACATGACCAAACTAGCCTTTTTTGGTTGGACGTGAGGGAGGATGAAATTCTGTCATTGGAGCTTTAAAGTGTAACTGTCCATGTGTGCAGTCGAACCATTTTTACCACACATTTACAAAAACGTGTGGGAATTGTGGACGGCTTATTTCATAATGACTAATTTCAGCTTTGCAAGTTGAGGCAGCTGGCACGCCTTCGCTGTGCTGCATCGTTCAGGATGACTGATGTCTTTACAGGTACTTAAAGCTGACTGTGCAAAAGCAGTGGCTGCGATATTGTGTAATTTTATGTGGAATTATTGCACTCTTTGCTGCACTGATTGAACAACTCCAGTCACTATCTCGCTGTCGCATGAAGGTTTAAGAAAATCTGTGATGAGTTCATAAAGGAACAGATAATCATTACTGACATAATGTATTCCTTGCTGTCCTAAATCATAGTGCATTTCCTAAATGTACAGCTTCACTGACATCAACACTGTGACTTATCAGATAATCCAAAGGTAAATTTTAAGGTTTATCGAGTCAATAAATGTTTCTCAATGCATGAAATTAGACTTAATCCTTCAGTTTCCTCCAGCCTGTTGCCTAAGGAAGACACGGTTTGATGCTTTTAAGTTATCTTTCTGGCTCATGCTTTGTCTGTACATACTTTTCTATTCCTCGTGTCAGATTTTTCTTCTTGTTTAGTAGATCTAAATATTCCCTTCAGCACTGACAGAGAGCTATAAAACAAAATGACAGAAAGATATGATATCCTGAGGCTGGAGCAGAGCCAGGAAGGATGGAATGTAACTAAAGTGGTGTTGGGAAGTTTGCCAGCCGTTTAGTATTTTCTATATTTCTGCATAAATATAACCTGAAACATCGTTAGAGTTTCACATAAGTTCTAAAAGTAGATTATAACATGTATTTTAAAGAAATGGGAAAAAACTATTGAGCTTAGTCCTTTATTTATTGAGTAAATGATCCAATATGTTATCAGTGAGTGGTGAAAGCATATCAGCCTGTGGTTTCTGTGACTACTGTGAATTCCTTTGTGCAGCAATAACTGCAGCTAAACATTTTTGGTAACTACCGATCAGTCCTGAAGATTTGTTTGGAATTGAACCTATTTCTTCATGCAGATGAGCTTCAACTCATGGATCTGTTGTGGTGGACTCGATGTTGATATCCCTTCTTGCATACATGAGACACCTGAGACTCTGTGGGGTGGTCAAGTGAGTGAGAACATCCTCTGGGTTATCAAATGGGCGCCTGTTGAGCATGTTCGTTTTTTGAGATACCAGACAGACAACTTCTCTCAGTTAAAGTTGTTTATTCTGCAATGCTAAGTAGCTTGATATCAAGGACTGTTACTGTTCAGAGGACGATAGTTAATGAAGGTGTTAATCTGAAGGCATCTTCCCTGTAATGGATCAAGTTAACAGTATACAGAGTCTTTTCATGGAATGTGCAACAATCTTTTTGGTCAAAAACTGTTGGAGAGGAACCACGTTGAACTCAGCCCTCTCATAGGTGCACAGGCATGTCCTTAGCCTCTGAGTACATGATCCCTCCAATCAGAAGATCCCGGATACTGTCAATTAGATCCTCCCCATTATGATTCATATGTATCTGTCTGTAGGCTACTGTTACCTTCTCCATTAACTGCTGACTTCTGTCTCAGTCATATATCGTCACCGCTTCTAGATGACGCCACAGACTGTACAATAAAGATGGACATAGCGCCTGGCTCCAAAAAGGAAGCCTACATTGCATTGTCAAAAACTTGCAATATCACATCTTCCGCCAGGTCTGGCTCCAAAAAGCTGTGGCTCCATAGACCCCAATTCATCATGGGAAAAACTAAAATTTGATAGACTGCTTTTCTACAGCTCAGGATTTTGTTTTCATGAGCTGTTATGGTCAAAACAACAGATCAGGTCGCCGATCTTAAAATAAATCAATACTCAATTTTATATAGTTTTTCGGAGCCAGGGGGCGGGGCTACTTGATTGACAGTCTGGTCTGGAATGATTGACAGATCCTAAGGAGGAGGCAGCTGAGACGCTCATTTACCATAAACTCTCTTCTCGTTTGGATTTACTCTGATATGATCATTGTTTGTTTATTTATCTATCGGTGAAGTAGCAGAACATTTTTCACAGACAGTTTTTTCGCCTGTTGGCTTGTTTTAACCAGTTTTCTACCTTCAGCAGATTCTACCAGCAGACACTGAAAGACTCTGACAGTTCGGTAAGTGTTTATTTTCTTATCGGTGCCGGTTTTACTGCGCTTTATATGCAACTTTAGTGTCAGATATAATGTGTGCCATGCACTTCAGATGTTGGTGGAGTTTATTCCTGTGTGTACTGACCAGAGAAGAAAGTTAGCATCTGGTAAATATTAGCTTTAATGTTAGCAATGCTAACCGAGCTAGCTGCTCAGTAATTACATAGGTTTAGCTCGACTTTTGGAAGCTACCGTTATTAGCAGCAGCGCCGGTAAACAGCAGAAGCCCATAAATGTGGGTGGGACAGAGAGTCCTGGGCTCTCAGTCAGTCTGACTAATCACTGCTCTCTGGTCCGCCCTCCGAGAATCCTTATTTCGTCTCATCCAAGATGTCAACCAGGAAGTATCAAAATCTGGGCTTCATTTTTTTCAGTGCAGAAACCAACGGGTGACGTCACGGGTGCTACGTCCATCTTTATATACAGTCTATGGTTGCCGCACCATCCAGTCATCAATATTTTATCAGTTCTTAAACACAGCAGCTTTTGTTCTAACAAGAAATCTTTAGGACATGAAGTGGCTTTCAGTACTGAATGAGTGTGTGAGAACGTGCAGTGTGTGTGTATGTGTGTCAGCAATGAGTGTGTTGTGAGTGGAAGCTACTGCAGTTTGCCCTCTGTTAACCTGGCAAACTCCATATATCTCAGCTTGCTGCACTCATAGGTCTCCTCTAACGAGCTCTCCCAGTTCACTGTGAGCTCGATGATGTAGATGAGCCTAAGTGAATCTGACCATAGCACCAGCTCTGGTCACAGGTTGGTGGATGCGATCTCAGGTGGGAAGCAACGGTCCAGGTCTACCAGCATCCTTAAATCGCAAGCCTCTCTAAACTGCCCAGGATCTGGTCTTGCAGTGGCTCGACCCTCACGGACAAATGTTGCTTCTTGCCATAGGGTTGGCGTTGGTGGAAGGGCGTTAACACTCATCTGCTGCGTTTCAAGCACTAGTGCCAGACGCTTTAGCATCTGGTTTTGCCGCCAGACGTAACGGCCTTGAGCGAGGCTGGTCTTGCAGCCCACTAAAATGTGTTTGAGTGTAGCTGGAGTCGGGCAGAGTGAGCATCTATAAGGGTCTTCACCATACCTTTGGCTGAGATTCTTGGGTGATGGTAGGACATCATAGGCCGCCTTGATGGTGAAGCTTGCTCTAAACATCTCCATATCCCACAGCTCTTGCCAATGCCATCAAATGTTGTTGAGTTCCCTCACATGAACTTCAGGTCCTTCCACAATATTTCTGCTGAATTCATTATCATTGATCATTCCAAAACATTAACTTGATCTCCTACAACCATTCTTTGTTAGAATCTTGCCCCATGACCCACTTCCTCTCTAGATTCAGTTCACAGATAGATCTCCTGAAAGAATTCATTGTTCCATGATTGATGCTGTAACGGGCCCCAGTCACAGCATTACTGCCACGTTGTTTCACAGACGGGATCAGATTCTTGTGCTGGAAAACAGATGTAAAATGTAAAATGTTCAGAGTTGTTCCCCATCATTCTACTAAACATTTTCCAATATTGTTCTGCTTTGTCCACGCGATCCTTAACAACTAATGCTCTTTTTGAATAGATGTGGCTTTCTTCGTGCTACCCTGCCATGCACGCTATTGTTGTTCAGTGTTCTCCTGATTATGCATATTAACGCTAATCAATATGACAGAGGTTTTTAGTTGTTTAGAAGTTACTCCGGGTTCCTTTATGTACTCACAAACAAAAACATGCTTTGTTCTTAGAGTGATCTCATCTGATGGATCCATGTTCTTTAAATTAAACAAGGCGCCCACTCACACCTGATTGTCATTAATTGATTGAAAACACACGACTCCATTTAACCTTCAGGTTCACAGCTAATCCTACACGTTAGAATTCTTTTGTCACTAAGAGATAGAGAATACAATATCGGATCCTTTTCCGTCAAATAATAATCAATTTAAATTTTTTGCCTTACTCCTTTTTTTTTTATAGGGTTATGGTTAGCACCACTATAAGTTTACCTACTGAAGTTCTGTATTTAGGTACAATACTGATATAACTAAAATGCATCACAACAGGCAAATACATAATTATTTTGATGCACTAATCAATTTTGAGATATTTTGCTTCCATGTCTTCTTTTGGACGAGTAGGCCGAAACCATCCAAAATTCACATTTAGGTATTTATCTTGCTCTACAGCACATATCTTTAAGCACAGCTTTCTCAGGAGTTTTCACTCCCACTCTGAGCCAGAAATCTCCACTGCAGAGGCATCAAACGCTTCAGTTTTATTTCCATCTATATTCTGAAGGTTTTTACAGATGAGTTTGTTCATATATTATTCACAGGCTGATTTATATGCCTAAAAACATAGCAAAAATGGCTTTTTTTTCTTGGCTGCTAACCGCATTTTCTTATGAGGGAGTAAAAAGAGACGTTCAAAATCCAAGCTGGAAAAATCTTTGACAACTAATGCGTCAAATATAATAAAATGCAAATGAGGGCATTTCAAGAAACATAGCACCTCATCTGCACATTTAAACATTGGATTTTTAAAAAATCTTGTAATGCAAAAAAGAAATAAAGTCTTAGCTGCTGTTATAAATTCTGGAAATTCTATGGTCATATTTGTAAAAAAAAATGATCATATTCACCTATTGTCTTCTCATAAATGCCACATATTATACTTTTTACTCCACTAGGACTTTGCTAGTTTACACTACAGCTCAAATCTCAAAAACAGGGTAAATACTGTATGTTCTGAGTGTGTTTAGTATGCTATTACCACTTCATTTTGCTGCTACAACAACACAAACCTACTTTGCATACATTTCCACCATCCACTTGTTACTGACCTCTACTGGCGGGGCCATAAAGTGCATCACACGACTACTTTGACAAATATCTTTTAATCATCTTCAAGGTACAAAATACAGACACGTTTGACACAGTGGGGAAAAAGACGATAAAAATCGTCAAAGGAACAATATGCCAGGCACATGTTAAAGTGCTCAGTGATAAACAAACCCAGTGCAATCAGAAAGATGTCGTTATTCCACTTTGAGGTTAAAAATATCACAATGCAACGTACTTTAGCACTGGACTGAGTGGTTCAGTTATTGCTCTGTATGAACATTTGTCAAATAAATGCAATCATGTGTATAAATAAATTTATTCGTAATATTAAATACATAGAAATTATAGGAGTAGCTTGTTACAATTCTGAACGGGATAACATTCAAACTCGTGATATCTAGATATGCCCCAAAGGAAAAAAAAATAAAAAAATCATCCAGCATGCTTCACATGCAAAAAATGCTGAAACCACCACGATGAGTCTTCTATGTACATTCAGCCCCTGAAGACTCTGAACACGGTCAGTTAACGGTTTTACATATATTTTCGACCACTTTGTTGAATTGTTCTGGTTGATCAGCATAGACGTGGTGAGAAGCTTGATTTATCAGCTGCAGAGAAGAAAAGAGAAGGAAAAAAAGACAGTGAATAATTATATACAGCCTTAACCCTGCAAAACTGAAGTATAGAATAAATAAATACAAACATAATACGTAAAACCCAAGGATAGAAAAAATTTTGTATAAAAAAAATAGCAAAAACTATATATATATGTATATATATATATATATATATATATATATATATATATATATATATATAGTTTAGATCGAGTTTTACAGGGTTAACTGAATCAAATATTAATAAAACTACACTAATTAAAAGCTGGAATGCACATTTTAGATTCATAATTGGGTTACATCTCTCCCCTGGCTTGCTTTCTTTATTATTAAATGTCTGGGTCAATCCGCATTAATTCACTGAATGCCGCACCATCTTCAATTTGACGGATTGTTTTTAATTAAAAGTTGTGAATAGTGATTGAGTTGACTATGTGTAAAATCTGGGGTCACATACGTTTTTGAGTTATGTCTGTGAAGCAAATTTCAAAGTGCTTAAACTTGAGTAATACCGTAGCTGGAGTCCTAAAGTTTAATAGGCTCATTGATATGTACATCTGGTCTTTGATGGTACAACCCTGCTTAGATAGAATGATTCAAGCCCGTTACATGATGGTGTCAATTTGGTCAAAGTAATCTCCTTGTTGTTCTTCAATTCTGATTTTCCACCATCCATAAAACCTTTATTTTTCAACCTAGGAAACTGATTTTGTTTCATTTTTTCTTCTGTGATTGGCATAAATAGGAGCTTTAAAAATGTAGAATATGGTGCCAGTCAGAAACAAATACTAAAATTACATGATTTGCATTTATGGCAAAAATTAAGGCAATCATTGAGCAGGTTTGACAGATTACATGACTCCAATAGTGTCCAAACTGGAATATTTATATCATATTGTTACTTGGTTGAAATTAAAATCATGGTTTTCCAACTTAGTGCTTGAAATAATCTGATGAATTGCAGAACCATTAGCAATCACAGGTGTATGTCAGAAATATATATTTTACTTGTGTTTGATTTCTGTACCAAGGTCTCTTTTAATTCAACATGAGCTTGTTAGGAAAGACTTGGTCACATAGAAACACTGTGCGAGGAAAGTTGGTATTATTGCTACTGGTAAAGTGAGATGGAATGGCTCATCTATGTGTAAACTCACCAGCACTCTGGTGTTGGCCTGACCCCGAATCTCTGCCACTCTGTTCCCAGATGAGCTGTCCACCCAGGACTGTGCTCCATACAGCATGGTGACGGGAATGGAGGGGGACAGCTGATCGACACGCTCCAGCATCGGATTCTTAGCCCAACCCAGAGAGGCGGCCATGGCCCGGAAGCCCACCTCTCCACTGGGAGGAAGAACACAAAGAGAGGAGTGTAATAAGTGAGTACATCGCTACAACAAAAGGATTCAAGGACACACATTTTTTTTTCTGACATACCTTGGGGTTTGTGCATTACAGTGGTATATGTACTCCGTCATGGTGTCATCATCAAACAGATCTTCAAATTTCCTCTTGAAATCAGGACGGAATCTGTTCACCAACCCCGGACCTGAATCAGCGGCACATTGTGAGTCGACGGCGGATCACTACATGTGCTGCTGCGTAACAGTGAATGGATATTTACACTCTTACCCCATGGACCTGCTGCTCTGATCACAGCCAGCGGGTTGAAGAGCGAAACTACCGATATAATAGGTTTCAACCAGCGGGGAGGAACTGGCCTCTTCGCCTGACCCTGATCATCCTGGTCCTGAGTCTGGGGATGTGTCTTGGGTCGCTCAGGGAAACCCCAGGGATCTACCAGGATGAGGTGCGACACTCTGCAAAAAGGTACCACAGAGAACAGTGAGGTGCACTGCTGTCTTTATTTACACTTCCACTAGGAAGTGCTAAGTGGATTTTACCATCAACACCCCATTACACCAACAGTGGGTTGAAAGGCATCGTAGATTTAAAAAAAAAAAAAAAAAGAAGCATAAATTACACCATTTTTCAGAGCCAGAAACTGTAAAATCGGAAACTTCAACTGTCTTTGAACTAATAATTTGTGATATAGTGAGGAAAACGAACTATATTTCAACTTAAAATTATTAGATTTCATCAAAATCACTTTTTCTGCAGCTCATTGAAAAAAAAATGTCAAAAATAAACTATTTTTCACCAGATTCTGTTAAAAAAAAAAAAAAAAAAAACTAGCACAGAACAAAAAATTCTGTGCTCTATGTTGCATCCAAGAAACTGTCAGTGGCTCACTGGCAACTAGAAGTCAGGCGACAAAAATTTAGGATCTATTCAGCTGAACTGTTACAGAGAGACAGGTATGGATACAAATTAAAGATATTTAGAGGACAATAAAACATATTCTATCAATAATTTAAATTCAACACAGCTCAAAAACTGTATACAGAGGAGCAAGTTGTTGGGGGATACAGTTCCCATGGTGAAATATTGTGTTTGTAGAACCCAGAAAAATATAAATAATTACATATTCAGAACATGTGAAGCCACTATTTTTGCACTTTCAAATTTTTTGGAAAATAAATCAAATATAATTAACTTTTTATATATATTTTATACCTTATTCCAACTTTTTTACACGACACAGGTTCCGTAAAGGGGCAAGAATTTATATTTACTAGTTTTCTTGTTGAGGAACAAAATCTGAAGATACAGAATGAGAAAATCTGATACTTTGTGATTCTAATCTTACTATGTTTCAGTGCAAAGACAACTTTAAAGCAACAATAATTGATTTTTCTCCCCCTTCAGGGGAAGTGGAATAATCTGTAAACACCAGCTGCTACAGTGAACATGCATGGTAGAATTTGTGTTCTTATGCATCCATCAAGCATCAGCTTGTTACCTCAAACAGCTGCCTGTAGAGAGCTGAAAACAAAGCCAGGCTGAATCAAAACAGTAAAGTTTCAGGGCCATTAAACCAAAATAATAGGCTGTGAAGCTGAAGGAAAACTGCAGAGATGGGTGATCTGTCACAACAAGAGCCCCCTTTCACATTACAAACAGTAATCTGATTCATTGTTAATAGAAAAATATATCTTTCAGTGCAGCTTTAAGTTTAATTTCATGGTGCACGTTTGAGAGAAATGCTTGTTTGTTTTCTGTTTTTTCTGTTTTTACTTGACAATAGATGAAAATATTGATGCTACTCTGATATCTGTGTAGCAATATAAAGCTACATCCAGTCAAGTGTTAACTTAGCTGGTCTGAAGGTAACAAAAGCTACTTACTAGCAGATCTAAAGTTGAGTAATTGACAATTTGTATTTGTTTGCTTCATTGTTTTCCAGCGGTTTTTGTGCCAAGCTAAGCCAGCTGGCTGCTGCCGTTAAGTCCATATTTAGCATGTACAGGTCAGAGCATTTCTAATTCTCAGCAAAAAAGCCAGTAAGTGTCAAATTATCCCTTTAATAGCATGGCAACTTTGTTAATGTTAAGCCTACTGACAACAGAGTTTTTGATTCAAAAACATTTTCTGCCTTTACTTGTGTTTTTCCATAGAATGAGACGCACTAAAGTCTTTTATCCTCAAAGGTAAACCAAATCACAGCAGCAAATTTCACACATTTCACCAGCATTATTACCTAGAAGGGTACTGAATAGCATAGGAAGTTGCCAGGTATCCCCCCAGACTGTGTCCCAACAGAATCATGTTCTCCAGACCGACAGACTGCCTCCACTGCTCAATGGAGTCGATGAACTGCTCCTCTGCCTTGACGGCATCGGAGGAGAAAACAGGCCTGGAGCTCCTGCCAAAGCCCAACAGGTCGAAGGCATGGACAGGCCGCGACCGACTCAGGGCGTCCAGGTTCCTGATCCACAGTCCTACCCCTCCTCCAAAGCCGTGGACCATCACAAGAGGAGTCTTAGGTGCTGAAGGAAAAACAGGAAGTTATGTCATCAGTATCACTAATGCATTCTTTACGGCTTTGTGGGATTAAACCAGTCACCTCCCTTTAAACAAACAAAGACTAGCATAAGGGTGGTAGAACACAACACCTTCTTCTGCAGGTTTGTGAATTGTCTTGTTGGTGACAGTCAGGGTCCATATTCGGTCTTGGCTTTGTAGGGTCACAAACCTGGCCCACAGGTCATTCTGAATGCCTGTTGGGACCAGACAGTGAGGAGTAACAGTTAGGATTAGCATATTTAGAAGCCAAATTTATTTAATATTAGTTCCCACCAAACATATATGAACACATCCTTACAGGCGAGAATCCTGGACTCTGCTGTCTTCAAAAGAGACATTGAGGTTGGACGCCAGGAAGGCCGCCAGTTGCAGACTGAATTTGACCTAAAAGAAGCAAGATGGAATGAAAATCATGTAAAGAATGAAGCGATCGTAGATAGCAGAGGAAATGTTTAGCAAATGGAGAATGGACAAGCAGATTGTTCTGGCACAGACCCAAGGTGAAAGCCAGTGTTATCATTATTTGCATGGTGTGTACGTGAAGGCTACACGGGCAGGAGTCATGTTTCAGAGCAGGCCAACATCGCTGTTGGTTATCCTGGTGAACTTCTGCCTCCTTTAAATCATCATTACGTAACAATACAACAGGTGTGTTTTAATGGTGGCATCAGCGACGCCCATCTTTATGACAGAATGTTGATTCTATACTAAAGTAATCTGAGATAAAGTGGGCACATCCACTCCTTCCAGTCTGACTGAAGGTAGAAACAAACTGATCTCACATTCCTAACTCCACCATCACCCTGAGGCCTTTCACCTGCTCCCCAATTAACAAGTCATGTCGGTTTTTGCTGAGTCATTTGTGTGAGTGCCACTCAAAGTAGCTCTTCTCTTTTGCCAATGACAGCTATAAAGGAAGTGTTTGTCGTGAGTGTCAGATGAAGAAAATCTTATTCAATCCCTGTTAAAAATATTATGTCAGTCCTGTGGTTCCTGCTTACTTCTCAGTATTGTATGTAACCTGACACTCGCATACAGGAAGTTACATACAGTAAGTGGTAGACTAAATTTATAGTCATTTTATTGCATCTCGGTTCTATTTCTGTCACATCAGCGAAGCAGAAATCAATTATGTAGTGCATTAGTATGAAGTCACATCTCTAAAATGCCCCCAAATAAGTTTTATTCTTATAAGTGCAGTTACATAGTGCGATAACATCTACATTTAAGTCCAAACACGCCATAAAATGGATGACATAGCACTATCCTTTAAGTTCAACACAGAGTTCAATAAATCTCTTAACACATGAAGTGTTTAATAGTTTAGCTACCGTGTGATGTTAGCAGCTTGTTTTCAGATCTGCAGGTAAGTTACTCACTGTGTTTCACCGTCGGTCTGCATGGGAGCTGTGGTTGCAGCAGGTTCCATTGGTTGGCATAGTCCGGTTACTATAGTCAAATAAAGTACGATGAACCACACGTTCATCCGTGTATGCTTTGAAAACACATCAGACTGCTATATGCTAATTTATAATGTTTTGTAACTCGTTTACTCAAACGTCAGCTGGGCAAACACAAAGATCCTCTCTGCTGCGAGATGCATCGCCACAACACAGAAAACTTCAGTCGAGTGCAAAGTGTGAAGAGACGTTTACTGTCAACAAAAATGAGAATTTCTTGCTTATTTTCAGTGTAATATTTTGCCGTTTACTCGTCACAAATCTTTTCATTACTTTTTCCTGATACATATATAATTTTGGGCTTACTTATGCTGCTGTACAAATAAACCGACAGAGCGAATCATCTTCTTCTCCTTACCACCTTTGTATCCGATGTGGGCGGTGCCAAGGCTCCCTTCTCTTTGCTCTTCGTTCCGATCTACTCGGAACCAATTGTCTGCAACACCACGTCCGCTTCCGGTTACTGAGGACACGTCACTGGTTTGACTGAGAAAGGGAAGCTGTGCAGAATTGTCGCGTTTTGACCACTTTAAACGGCAAAAAAGATGTCGAACTCAGTCATATCTGTTATTTCTCGGTTTCTGGAGGAGTACACCACCACGACGCCCAACAAGCTGAAGGTGGTGGACGCGTATTTGCTGTACATCTTGCTAACAGGAGCGCTGCAGTTCCTCTACTGTCTCCTCGTCGGCACCTTCCCATTCAATAGCTTTCTGTCGGGCTTCATCTCATGTGTGGGCTCCTTCATTCTCGCAGGTAAATATTTGTTCAGTTAAGTGTTAAAATGTAATGTTGGTGAATTGTTGAATGCGTCAATTGGTATTTTTTTTAGTCAGGCATCGGACTTGTGGCCCACGAGTGAACGCGCTTGCACAGACAAGTTAGCTAAGCATGCTAAACCACACAGCAGCTTCAGGTGTAATTATGCTACCACAAACCAAATAAACGTCATTTTTGACAATGAAATTGTTTACCCACGCCTTATTTGATTTCTAAAGTACACGGTTGTCCATAGCATGCTATGAGCTAAAAATGCTTTCAAAAACAGAAATAATATTTGTTTGTGTTCTATCATTTTACAAAATGCAAAGTGAGGAACAATAGAAAAACTTAAATCAAGTCCATATTCGGTGTTCCTACTCTATGCCTTAAATTCAGCATCAATTCTTATAGGCACACTTGCACAAAGTAAGGCACTTTGTAGGACTATGGTCAGGTGTATGGTCAGAATCGTTTTTAATGGCCAAGTATGTACACATCATTCAAGGTATTTGGTTTTGGCTGTTGGTGTCACCCTAGGATTATGGAAAGAGAATAATATAAAATAAAGAAACTATTGAAGGAACAGGGGAAAAACAGTAATAGAAATAAATTTAACACAATATATGCAGATATTTACAAGCTAAAAAGGAATATATAAACATAGTAGTGCAAAATGACAATTGCTCCATGATGATGCAGTGCAAAAAGCAGAGAATGCTGTTCATAGTGCAAAAAATAATGTACATATCCATTATTATATTGTACAGGTATGGAGGAATGGCTCAGCTGTTTATTGGGGTGATGGCAGTGGGGAAAAAAAGCTGTTCTTGTGTCTGGTGGTTTTATTGTACATGGCTGTGTAGCACCTGCAAGAGGGGAGGAGGTGAAAACACTTTATATCCAGAGAAAACTGTTTATATCCAGTGGTATGATCAACCACTTATACTGAACAGGTGCTAGTGATCATCAATTGCACATGTAATTTGAAACAGTCATTAACTGAATCAGAAACAGCTGTGTAGGATGCTTAAAACTGCTACCAAAGTGAGGCCGTTGAAGACAGTTTCATGTCACAGGTCATACATAAGGGCAGACTGAGCACAGCAACAAGTCACAGGGTACTTAAACTGCATCAGCAAGGTCTTTCAAAGCAGACTGGGGTTTCAAGATGTGCAGTTCAAGCTCTTTTGAAGACGCACAAAGAAAGATGATTATAGACGTGGTGGTTGGTCAAGGAAACTTACTGCAGCAGATGAAAAACATCAAGCTTATTTCCCTTTGAAAAGGCAACATGTCCAGCAGTGCCATCAGCTCAGAACTGGCAGAAACCAGTGGGACCCAGGTGCAAAAAAGTCTGGACTTGCAGCCAAAAAAGCCATACCGCTGACATGGAAACAAGGCTAAGCAACTTAGCTATGCACGAAAATGTAGAAACTGGGTTGCAGAAAAATGGCAATAGGTCTGATGAGTCAAAATTAGAATTATCTGGCTGTAGCAGAAGGCAGGCCGAAAGTCTGGAGAGCAGTACAATGAGTGTCTGCAAGCAACAGTGAAGCATGGTGGAGATTCCTTGCAGGTTTGGGGTGGCATTCCTGGAAATTAAGTTGGAGATTTGGTCAGGATTAATGGTGTCCTCAATGCTGAGAAGTACAAGCAGATACTTTTTCCATCATGGAATACCATCAGGAGGTGTATGATTGGCTCATAATGTATTCTGACCCCAAACCTACAGCCAATCTAATTAAGAACTATCTTCAGCGTAATTAAGAACAAGAAGTCCTGGAAGTGATGGTATTCCCCCCACAGAGTCCTGACCTCAACATCACTGAGTCTGTCTGGGATAACATGGAGACTAAAGGATTTGAGAAATCTGTGGTTCGTTCTCCAAGGTGTCTGGAACAACCTACCAGCCGAGTTCCTTCTAAAACTGTGTGCAGGTGTACCTAGAAGAATTGATGCTGCTTTGAAGGCAAAAGGTGGTCACCAAATATTGACTGGATTTAGATTTCCCTTCTGTTCATTGGCTGCATTTTGTTGTTTGATGAAAATAAGCTATTACTACATACATTTTTAAAAGCATTCATAGTTTGCGGCATTTTTTCTACACCTGCCTACAACTTTTGCACAGTACTGTATAACACGCACACAATGAAGTAGTTGGACCCATAGAATGCTATTAATACAACTCAAATAGAATTAAATAACAGCATTGTTTACTTTTTTCTTCTATCGACGAGTCAGTTATTGCACTGATCGTTCCAGTCATATTGTACAGTGCCTTTATTCCTCGTGATTTTTATTTTGAATTAAGTAATCAAACTTTGTCTCGATAAGTGCTTATGTGGATTTATAAAAGAAACACCATCACATTGATTGGTTTGAGTGCACAACTAACATCTGCTAACAGTGTAAACAGTTCAATCATGAATATTAAATATGATTTTTCTTTAGCTTTCGATTCAAGTAGAACCTGATGTCATCTGTTACTGTGTTGTATTCGTCAGTGTTTCTTTGTTTTCTTTTTAACTGTACAGCTGTTTGATTTTGTTATGAATTAATGGTAAACTGCAGTCCCAGCGCTTTTGTTTTATTTGTGGACTGAAGAACAAAACTGATCCTAAATCCTCTTTGTCTTTTTTTAGTGTGTCTTCGTATTCAGATCAACCCACAGAACAAAGGAGAGTTCCTGTCCATCTCCCCAGAGAGAGCCTTCGCTGACTTCCTGTTTGCTCACACAGTCCTGCATCTTGTTGTGATGAACTTCATTGGCTGAAAGAGACGTACATCAAACTCACATTGCCCCCCTTTCTCAGAAGGTGGCTGTTTTCTACATAAGTTCATCTTTATTAGAGAGTCTTTACAATGTCGGTTTTGTTTGGTCTCTGCAGTGGACTTCCAAGAGATAGATTGAAGGTCAGCAGTTAAACACTCTCAATGTCCAGCTCTCATTATTATTTTATGGTGTTAGTTAGCACTCTGGTTGTCTGCTTCATATTGTGTACAATCTCCTGAGTAGCCACAAGCATTTCTGATGTCCTACCAGAGCACTTTAAACCACAGAATCTGAATGTTTTTTAGTACTGGTGGTGTTGAGTGAACAGCAGTCAGTTCAAGGAATCCTTTAAATACAGTAAATGTCTGTGAATGTGAGAAACTCTAGAAACATTCAGCATACATCTGTTGTTTGTGGCTGAATGCAGAGTGAAGTCTGTCAGTGGACAATGAACAGAAACAGAGAAAATATGCTGTTGTCCTTCAGGTGCTCTTAGTCACATTACCTGTCCCTGCCAGTTCATCACTTTGTTCTCCATGGAACAGCTCCAGATAGTGCATGTGATAAGATGCTTCTCGAGGGAGGTCTGCATGATACCACATATTCCTTTTGCTTTAGTAGAAAACGGCGATATTGAATTTTTTGACTCGCCGGCAGCTCGGAAGGTCACACGGTATTGTTTTGTTGCTCTGTTGCTTCTGAATAACTACTTCCATAACCTCAATGTCACTAACCCAAGCACTGCTGTTGTTTTTTTTCTTTCCCCACAGATTACGACAAGAGAAGTTATTAAAATTCCCCTAAAAGACAAGAAGCTGCGAGTGTTTTTGTGCCATCGCACCATCCATGCTGAATTTAATGCATCTTGTCACATACGATGCAGTACAGTTTTCTTACTGACAAAATGGTCAAGTTTTTTATGTTGGAAATTTGTAAAGCATTCCCATTTTGCACTGGTTCAGAAATAAAACAACTGTAATGGTGGCCTTGTGAATACTGAAGCAGTTCTTGAAAGCAGCTAATGATTGCATCAACCTGGTACGACCCAGATATAGAAAAAAATTAGCAAAAAAGAATATGTACATATATCTAAAGAAAATTGCCATTTGCCTAGCTCTAGCCAAAACCCAAATGTAGAAGAAAAAAAGAGCAAAAATTTTACACATATGTCTGTGTGTATGTATATATAAATATATTAGAAAATAGTGTATTTAAATCTAGAAATTCTTGAAATATTTAAATAGAAATTATTTTCTATTTATATGTATATATAATACATTAGTTTCTCTCTCTCACTATGTGTAGGTAGATATATATATATATATATATATATATATATTTTTTTTTTTTTTTTTTTTTTTTTCCATTTGCCCCATTTTGCTTGTTACAATTTTTAAAGGGTGGCTTGTAAGAAAAATCTAAAATCCAAGTGGTTGTGAAAAAAAACTCCATTGCTAGAAAGTTAAGTACATCATCCAGAGTTGTGTATTTGCATTTTATCTATTTAACGCTACAGTCAGGACTGTTTTTTGTTCCTCATGCTCAAAGCTTTATCGCACTGAATATTATATAAAGCCAGACGAGCCCTCAGTAGAGGGCAGAACCACGCCCTCTACTGGCGAAAACCCTGTCCTCCCTATACAAGTGATGCGATATGTATCAATTTTGATCATCATACGCATCTCCCTTCCTAATTGATCTGCTGACCTGTAACTCCACAACTGAGCAGGGGACCTTAGACTGATCTTCAGTGCCAAGTTTGATTATCCTGACTTTAGCACTTGCAGAGATATCGGAACGGACATTGCCACATACATACATACATACATACTTACCCAGCCAGCCAGATACCGCACCGAATGCAGTAACCCCGCTGACGTTCGTCAGGCGTGGTTAATAACAAATGGCACATTAAGCACCAAGCCTCTGCTTTCATTTGAGGAGGTGTCGATAATAATGTGGGAGATGCAACCCTTTTACCACGTAAACCTAATCCACACAAACAGAGGTATTTTTTAAAATGAGTTTTTTTTTCTCCTTTGTTCTCAAAGTCTCTGTCCAAATGAAAATGCAAAAGCACAACTGAATGCCCCTGAAGCTGTGTTGGCCAACAGAGGCAGCCTGAGAAAAAGCTATTATCAGTTCCAGAGTACCAACAATGGCACATCAAGGACAGAGGAGAACATGCGTGGACTGATTGTGACACCTCTGTTCCTCAATAAAAGTGGAAGAGTAACTGTATATTTACATTTAGAAACATTCATAAAAGCCATGTTATCAAGGTTAGCTCGAGCACTGCTTTGGTCATGTCCACTATTGCACAAAACTGCCTCATGCAAACAAAGGAGATGACAGCGCTAACAAAGTTTCCATTTGATTTGAAATTGCATTTGAGTGTGGACAGAAAGTCAAAAAGCATAGACAAAAGCTATGATTTGAACAATATACTTGTGGACAAGCCGGAAGGTTCGATGTTCAGATGCATTTTAAATCAGACAAATCATTTATTATTCAGTTGTAAATCCTTTGCAGTCGTTGACACCAGCAGACACTATACAGGTCAATATATAATTGTGTGACTTTTTGTAACATAGCTGACAGGTATCATAGTTGATATTTTTGCTGTTGTCAGGCCTAAAATCAACATGGCCGCCTATAATCAAACACCACATGGCATTTTCAAGAGAAAGATTCTTCTAAATATTATATATACAATTCAGTAAAATTGACGTTTATTTATATAGCTATAGTAGTAAACCCGTTGACATGCCATAAATCCACGCTTGACTCACACACAATTTTACATTAAATAACTCAGAAAGCCTTGGAGCCTTGGAGTCTTGCCAGTCTTTTCTTCAGGAGGAAATGACATCATGTGGAGCAGGTCATGTGATCTGGAATTAACACACTTCCTTGAGAGGTGTTTTTGGAATGGATAACTTAGTTGAAAGTGTTATTAAATTTGGACGGTTATTTCGTTGACATTTTTGTGATATCCAGTCATTTGTTATTAATAAGTGATTGTTTCCGTAGTAAATAGTTATGGAATTTGTAAAGACACGATCATGATGAACATAAAAAACAGTAGCTTTTTTACTTTTAATAAAAATGTATGCAAGATATATCCCATGGATTTCAAAAGTCCCTCACTTATATATAGACCCATATCTTCCCTGCTCATGCTATCACACCTTTACTGCAGACACCTTCTGCTCTTGCCCGTTGTATTGGAAGCTCTCAGCCTTTAGACTTCAGCACATGGAATGCAGCCAAGTGTGCAATTACTTTCAAACCTTTCCGGACACTATGTATTCATAGGGCTGCATTTCCACCACAGTTCTTTCAATATTGATACAAAAGTGTGTAAATTAAAGCTGAGTCTTGGCACTTTAATGTGATTTTCATTCTTGTTTTTCAAACCAAATGTGCTGAAGTGCAGAACCTGCAAAGCGAAAAATGTGTCAATATTAAAGTCTGGATTGCATTTTACAATTAAATTCTACATTATGGGGCAAGTGTAGTATTTTATTTTTGCAACTCTGCATTTATCTGACAGCAAAACATAGTCGGCGAATGAAAAACACGACAACCCAACAGAATCCTAAGTATTTAAAATTAGCTCCACTTGAACAAGCTGCTTCAATAATACTACAACAACAACTAGTTCTGGCATGAATGATTGTGCATAATGAAAACTGCATTATGTACATTTTGAATGCAGGCCTCTTTTTCTGTAAACCACACACTGCACCGTATTATTTTTTTAAGTTGAAGACTACAAGCTGAACTGGCATTTCCCTACTGCCCTATTGCTGCTAAAGGAGGACAAACCTAGAACATTACTCCCCAGAGGAAAAAGAGGGTTTGCTCCTATTACTTGTTCTGGAGGAAGTGATTGAGTCAAACACATTCCTTCTGAAATTGCTTTAAACTGTGCTGAGCCGGTGCTGGCTTAGATTTGTCACAGAATGCTCCGACCCGAGGCTACATTTCTGCTGGTTTGGTCTTGTGGTGTGAATGCGTGGGATAGTATGAACTTAAAAATGAAACTACCTTGCATGCAGAGATGAAAAATAGGCTGAATTAAGTCTGACATCTCACATTTCTCCTGGAAAGGTCAGATCTCTTTGTGTGCTCATTTAATAGGAAGCAAAGTCCATGTGCGAGACTCCGCATGCTGATGTTAAATGTGATTATCATCATGCTGCTCGTTACATTACTCTTCCTGGGCACAGGGTTGGTTAAGGTAACTGGAGGATACACAGGTGAATAACTCTGGAAATACCACAAAAGTTCTACATTTGAAACAGTATTTAATTATGTAGGTATTATCAACAACATTTGGGTCAATATATAATTGAGGAACTTTTGAAGTCCATGGAATAGATTTTGCATACATTTTTACTAAAAATGAAAGAAGTAATGTGTTTTCTGTTTATTATGACCATATCTTTCCAAATTCTATAATTATTTATTATGGAAACAATCACTTATTAATAACAAATGACTGGATATCACTAAAATGTCAACGAAATAACCATCCAAAATTAATAACCACCTTCTAATTAGATAAACAATAAAATGAGCTTATTCAAAAATATTTTGATTGTGTTCTTTTTATTAAGTTGAGATAATCATCACATATATTTCTTTATTGGCAATATATCAATTTTAAAATGGAAAATAACAAATTGTATCATGTCTGAGAAATCACTTTCAACTAAGTTACCCATTACAAAAACATCCCTCGAGGAAGTGTGTTGATTCCAGATCACATGACCTGCTCCACATGATGTCATTTCCTCCTGAAGAAAAGGCTGACAAGACTCCGTGTGTGGATTTATGGCATGTCAACAAGTTTACTACTATATTTTGATAAATAACTTTCAATTTGATTCAATTGTATATATAATATTTAGAAGAATCTTTCCGTAAAAATGCCACGTGGTGTTTGGTTATAGACTGCCATGTTGATTTTAGGCCTGAAAACATAAAAAATGTCAACTATGATACCTGTCAGCTATGTTACAAGAAGTCCCGCAATTATATATTGACCCATTTAGTTTAAAGCTTAAAAGCTGGAGTAGCCCCCTTTCAGGCAAAATAGCTTAGTAATGGTGTTTTCTTGTCATATTATTACTGGTACACTTCCATTTTATTCTTTTTCAGTATTTTTTAAATTACAATAAATGAGTAAATATACTGTTTAAGACGACTACATTAACTGTCAGTATTTTGAACTATAGTCTGCTGAAAAAAAAAACACGGGTGTTACTGCTAAGTAATGAAAAATATGTAACATAAGAATCCCAATAATAAAAACAAACATTAGGAGGCATTATGGCACCATTTTCTCTTGAACCATATGGAAGCAAGGTTGCTTAACATTACAAATGTGAAAGCATTTTTAGAGAAGTTTTCTGTAATGAACTGAATACTTACCAAGTAGCAGCGGTATTTTAGAGCTTTATTACCAGCTCACTGTCTGCACTGAGAAGACAAGAGCAAAGCTATAAAGTCACACTCTGTCTTATAGATAAGTCTCTCTTTCATATGGCATTAGCGTTTAATAGCTAAACGGGATGTGTATTGCACATATCTGTATTTCAATTCTTCACAGTCAACAGAATATTTCTGATATTCGCAATGTTATTATCCACAGCTGTCATTTAAATATCCACATCATCATTGTGGCAATATAAATGATGCCACCTTTGCTATTATGGAGCTTCTCATTACAGACACTGAGAGTTCACCCGCAGAAATCTGCAAGGTGAATTGCAGATATCTGTAGCTGAAATATGACTAGTCGTAATTCGGATATCCACTGTGTAATTCAGAATAATCATAATTCTAGTTTAAGTTTTAATTCCCCTCATTTCAGTATATCTACATAGTCCTTTATAGTTACATTAAATTCAGTTTGAACCAGTTAGAACTAGATATGTTTATCAGAATGATGTCGTGGATATCTCAGGGTGGAATTCTGCCTAATCAAATCATATTTACAGATACCTCAGATTAGACCTGACTAGGGGAAAGGACATTGCAGATATTACGTCAGAATAAATCAGTATCCGATGGCAAGTCTTGCACAACAGGAAATTATACAACAATTCCGTCAATAATGACCTTTGAGATAACTGCAGCAATTATTTTGACTGTATATCTGGAATTAAACTTCTGATTAGTCGCAGTGTAATTACGATGAGTCAGTGTGGCACTGCTGATAGTCAAATTCAACTGAATAGTAAAACGGATTGCCATATTCTCATATTCCTCCCAGCAGATTAAATATATGAGGGTCAGCATCTCTGGATTTTGCCTAACTGTTGCATAGAACATTTTTCACTGACAAGGCAGCCTGTCAGTCCACTGAGCTATTTGTGTGGGTCCATCTTCCTTTCATCCCCTCTGGAACGTCTGATTTACACCTGCAACGGAGACAGGATAAGGCCTCATGTTCACTCTAAGGCCTCAGGGTCAAACGGCAGCGAATGAGAAACAAACCTTTACGAGACAGAGCACATGGTTAATATATAGCACATGTAAAAGAATGCTTTACCCAGTGTCAGCTGGAAAGTACCGTTTCAAGATGGTAAAGCTAGTAAGATATTCTATCACACAGCTTTTGAAGATGTTTCCGACCCTGACATTTTAATCAGGTTCACTTGCTCTGAGAATCAGGAGGAAAGTTCACCAAATAAAATGTTTCATATCTCTCATAGCAGTGACTAATATGTAAACCAGTCTTTCACGATGCTGAGAGGAATGTAAGGATGCAGGGATATGACAAGGAGCTCCACTGGCTTCTGAACTGCTTTTGGAAATGTTAAGTTTCGATTCTCCGATGTGCCTGAGCTGTCAAGAGGGTAAAAAAGTTCACTTTCATTTCCGAGATCTGTCTCAATCTTTCCAGGAAATGGATGACCGTGAAAGGCTGTGTGGCAACAGCAACAAAAGAAAAAGGGACTTTGGGGACATCCTTCACGGAGCAAATTGAGAGGACTGGAATAATTGTTGGTTAATTCAGTGGCTGAGGGGGTTGTGTGCAGAAGCCTAATCCGACAAATGAAGACTGGACCGAATCCAAAGTTTTCAGGCATCAAAATCAAACAATTTAACTGCAGACTGCCAAATGAATTCTCTGCAGCCGTGAAGGGAAGGGGACTTAGAATGTGATTGCTTGGGGAGAAAAGGTTATTAAAAATGGCTAAGACTAAGTATGACACGTCTCAACTGACGAGCCACAAGGTTTTAGGAGCAGTTTAACATTTTGGTAAACAAACTTGTGTGCTCTCATGTGCAGACTGCGACAAAAGATTGAGGTAATTAGCTTAGCATAGTATGAGATCTGTGCAAAAGCCAAATTGTGTAAATGTAAACTTGTGGTTTCTTTATGTGACCCTGTAAATGTTAATTAATTAGTGAGCCTCAATGATGCCTTAGTGATGCATTATCTTTGGACTGACACAGGTTGTGTGTTCATGCTAAGCTAACTGGCTGCTAGCTGTAGATTCCTTCATTACCATACAGCTATGTGAGCTATCAATCTTCTCACCTCTTGGCAAGAGAGATAATAAATATATTTTTGTTAATGTTTACCTGTTCGTCTAAGATTTTATTTTCTTAAATTTCACAGAATTGATGAGATTTATTTAAAAAAAGAAAGTGTCTGAGAAAGTAAGAAAAATCCCTAAATAAGTTACAGAAATACAACTTGCACTGATTTTCACACATTTCCAATTTAACCCTTTCATGAGCAGAAAACCACAACAGGAGGAATGCTGTTTTTAAGTCATGCAAGTGAGACAAATATTTACACAAAGTCATAGAAAAATCATGGAATTTAACATCAGCTCCACAGTCTTGGCAGCTTGGCAGACGTTAACGGAAAATAACACATAATTAGAATCCAGTTGGCACTTACATGGTTAACATCTGGAACATCTGGATCCAACTCCTGATCACATGACCAAGAGGAATCAGACACTGCGGAACATAGAGCCTGTATTTGCACTGAGAAAAAAACTTTGCGTGGTAAACCTTAAGTTGAAACATGCTGCAGCTGTACATACTCACCCTCGGCTTGTTACCATGGATCCCAGGTAATAACTGTGACTACTGAGGTCATCTTATTACAAAAGTACAAAAGCCTTTGCAGTTGCGGATAATTGTTAAAAACAGGATGTTTAATGTTGGGCTGCAGCCTCCTTCCTTTGTTATTGTGCTTTTGGCAAATACTAGTGCTGTAATGTAAATGCTTTTTATGCTTCAATTCCCTTCGCTATTTTACTACTTTACTGTATTAATCCTTTGTTGAAAACAGACTAGAAAGGTTGTTAAAGCTGCCGCTTACTGCAGGAGCCGGAGAGAGCTTTTGTGTTTTTGTAAATCTTCCAAGCTTCTGTACTGTTTGCCCATTGGCAACAGCATGTTTGATGTTTATTTTGTCAAGCCTTCAAAAGCCTGTGTAACATAGAGGGATAATCCAATTTTGCAATACGAAGTATGGAGAGGGAAGTTGGGGTAGAAAAAGTGGATTGTAACAAAGGAAGCTGAAGCCATAAATGTGGCAGAAGTATTGCTTACGGCCGCTTTCACATTTGCAGATAAGAAGTGTCCTCTGTGAGTAACTGTGCTGTTCGGTTTGTTGCATGACGCAAAGTTCAAACTAGCTCCAACATTCAATCATCTCCACTTTCTATCAGCCTCCCTGTGCGTGGTAAAAACCGAGGAGGAGTTTGCAGTCCTAGAGGGTCAATCTCTCACCATCCCGTGTCATTACGAGCCCCAGTATGCCAGCCATGTAAAGTACTGGTGCCAGGGGAGAACCAAAGAATTCTGCACCACCTTAGCTCGAACCGATGACACCAGTTCGGACAAAGTGAGTATTTTCGATGACCCGACCCAGCAGGTGTTCACAGTGACCATGAAGAACCTGAAGGAGGGGGACTCGGGGTGGTACATATGCGGCGTGGAGATAGGCAACATGTGGAAGGCTGATGACATCACTTTCACCAACATCAAGGTCATTCATGGTGAGCAATCAGTGGATTCTGTACAGATATTTCTTTCTTGAACCGCAATTCAAAACAGATTTTCATGCATTTTCTTGATCATTTCTGCAGGTATGTCAGTCCCGCACAGCAGAGTGAGTGGGGAGGAGGGAAGCAGTGTCACAGTTGAATGCCTCTACAGCGAGAGATACAGGTGCCTGATTTTCATATTAAGCTTATTGTCAATGTGCCATTTTTCTAACTAGTCTATCACCAATAAACTTTAAAATTGTTTAAACAGACCCGATCTTACATCAATAAACTTTAGAAAAATGCTTATTTGTTTGAAATCTTCACATCAAGTCAGTGCTGGTGGACAGTCAGCAATTCCCTGACTCCCCTGTGACTGCCTGCCAACAGAGAAAGTGAGAAGAAGTGGTGTCGGAGCGGAGATTGGAGCTCCTGCCTGACAGGTTCTGGGGGGAGCAATGAAGACACTTCAGTGGCCATCAGCGATGACAGAACTGGGGCTTTCACTATAACCTTAAAGAAGCTGCAGATGAGAGATACTGGCTGGTACTTGTGCTCTGCAGGGCAGCAGCAGATAGCCGTGCATGTGCAGGTCACACCACGGACCACTACTGGTAGGCTGACAAAGACACTTCAATTTTATATACAGAGTACAAACTAAATGTTCTTTCATATCCATTTATTGCACTGAATGGGAATCTGGACAAGTTGGTTTGTCATTTCTGTTTCATTCCTTATTGAAACGGCACTAACCAAGATTTTTTTCAACGTTAAAGTGGCATTAATTGATTTAAAATATTAGTATTTTATTCAAAATTCAGTTTTTGGCCCCTGTTCACAAGCGAGTTGCTGCTTTTAGCCCTTTTCAGACCCGGGAAATTTAACATTTCCAACTCCATTCATCAGTTAAAGTAACAGGGCCTTTCAGACGCAGGTCACTTCGCATTCATGCTCCTCATGCCTTCTTTCAGACATACCTACCACAGTTAGGAACATGATTTGTCAAACACATAAGATTGGGAGATTGGACATTACCTCAAATTATGTGCAATGCATAATAATGAATTAAGAAACAATAGACTAAATCTAAACTAGTAGCAAGCATGTCAAACTGAGAGGCCATAGCGTGAGATTTACATCATTTCCATCATCTCAACCCTTTATTCTCTCTTGAAGCTGCATTATCTTCATTAAAAGATCTCATCAGTATGTAAATGTTTCATGATGGGATAAAATTCATCACTCAGAACAACTTATTCCTTTGCAGTGACCCTTCACCTCTAGAGACCAGTGAGTCCAAACCATATCAGCAAAATGTCTACAACAGCATAACAGATCCACGGCGTCCCCTCGCTGTAGAGGTCAAGGGTTGAGGTTTTTCCTTCAATTTGTCACCAGTCTGTATAATATCTGAGCAAAATTGTATGGCATTCCATCCAAGTAGAGATATTTCACCGGAAGATGGTGCACCAACGAACAAACACTCTGATCAATGTTGCCATCCCAACAGACTCGCTGTTTGAAACCCTCCCAAAGTCCTTAAAGTCTGTTTAAATAGCACATTTTAGGTACAAAACGCAAGAACAATTCAGTGACTGCATGGCCTTTTCTCAGTGTCATTTTGCAGCAGCTGAATGGAGAAGAAGCCGCTTTAAAGATCAATATGTGTTTGTGACAGATGGCGGGGGGTTCTCAGGTCTCCAGCTGTACAGGGTATCGATTGTTACAAGTCAGGAATATCAATGTTTTAAACCCTGCCGCAAAGAGTTTTTCTTCATCTTCAGCTCCATGTATAATATCTTTATCTTCAGCAGCAGTGTCCATAACCTCCCCACCTGCACCGCAGCAGTCTGTGCTGTACCTGCCTCCACCCAAAGCCATCGCTAAGGAGTCCTGGAGCAGCCACGGGTAAGAGTTTATTTAGGATGTATGTGTTCAGTTTAAATGCATGTTGAAGCTGTTTGAACTGCTTTGTGTCTGTTTCAGTCGCATGCTGGAGCCTATTTTGGTGTGTTCATCCCTGATGCTCCTTGTGGGTTTGGTTATTCTAGGAAGAAAGTTGTGGAAACTGCACAGTAAGGCGACGTCTAACTTCCTCAAATTTAAAATATATAATGTGTGCAATACAATGCCACCAATCCTCTAAAACGCGTGTCAAACTTGTTCTCCTTTGCACTAAAACATCAGATAAACTTAGACTTATTGTTACTTCTCGGTAATTATGCTATAAGTTTACTGGTCCGGCCCCTTTGAGATCAAATTAGGCCGTATGCGGCCCCTGGACCAAAATGAGTTTGACACCCCTGCTCTAAAACATAGAAAATACATCAGGCAAGATAAGATAACTTGCATCATTTTTTGTGGCTCAAATGTCCTCACTATCCATTTTCTAGAGGTGGATCCTGTGCTAAGACAAGTTAAGGACATTAAAGCGAGATTCAATGTAAGCCCTCCATTATCATATCTGTCACTGTTCTATTAGATCCTGTTCAAAAACACCATTATCATTAAAGACGTCATTTTTCTTCCTGTCTCCCGCAGGAGTATCCGGGGGATGTAGGTGACTTGCAAAGTACTACGGTTGTTTTCATTAACAAGGATTCCCAGGACGTATACTGAGATCAGTCTGAGCGGTGTTCATACTTACTCTCTGTTACTGAATGTAAATTTTGTGTCAGTTTACTGCACGGATCATGCGCTGTCTTCCCTGTATTTTCTCTGTAATACATGCTATCCCATGTGACATGTTAAGAGAGTTAAGTGTTTTGCTTGCTGCTTTCCATATACACAGTCCGCAGATCTCATTTAACTGAAACTGAAATTCCTCAAGATGAATTTGGCCTCTGTTCACTGTGGTTGGCAACTTGCAGTATATTTTTTTTTAGCTTGATACTAGTTTTAGACTGAATAAAATAACAACATAATTGTGTATATGAGTCATTGTTTCTTCGCCACATGCTCATTTATAAGAGGAAATTAAATCATAGCGCTTTATTTTACAGTGCCATAATTTCCTGATCAATAATTATGATTAATGGGAGAATTACAATGGCTGCCTTGCGGTTTGTGCCTCTGCCATTCAGTCAAGCAGCAATTTACATCAATTTCTCCTTCTGTTATTGAATTATGGTGTTGAAAAATGTCCAGGCAAGTGCTTTTGCAGAAAATTACAACATTACAATGAAGCTGGCTTTTGACCTTTGGATCGAAAATTTCAGCATTAAATCCAATTAGACATTTGTGTGAATTACTATTTTTTTTTGCACAATTAGTGTATGAATTCTTAATAATTGTGGGGCACACAGGGAAAATACTTAATGTTTCTGTGGTAAACTTACTAGCTAATCTCACACAGCGGATGATAGCATTAACTCCAACTTAATGCTGTAATTGCTAAATCAAAAGCTAACACAAGTGCGTAGCACGGCACGCAAACAAACCCGAAAGCTAAAAATCTTGAAAAGGTGAGCAGTTTCAATTTAAAGGAGCAGGTGCAATTTTTGAAGCTAGTATCAACTTCTATGAGAGTGATAAGTAGTTTTAGTTTTCTTAGAGGAAATAGATCGTCCGTTTTAACAAAACTCGGTTTGACATTTTAAAGACTTTCTTTTTGGTCTCTTAACCATTACGAACTGATGCTTGCCAGTATAGCTAAAGTCCTGTCCACATATCTACTAATTATATTTGAAGTTAATCAACAGGTAACACCAACCATGCTACTCTAGACTGCTGACTACCTCAGGTTTAAGGATAACATTAAAGATAAACATGATTTTTAGCAGTCTATCTGTTCCACACTGCTGCTTGTTGCTGCAAAGAAGTAAGTGCAAACTGAAGGAATTTTAGATGCAAGCTGGTAAATCTCATCTGCCTGTAGAGCCCTCGGGACTGACATGAGAGAGACAATTTCAGTTATTGTTGCTGTAGAACTACACTGCAGTGCTTATTTCATAACATAATAATGAAATGCCTAATTAACACATTAAGGCAGAGATGCAGTGGGACAGAAAACTTATGGGGAGAGAATGCAGATAATGTGAACATGACTGAGATGCACTTATGCTATGACAAAAGACAGACTAGATTGAAATGAGTTCACAAATTACCTGAGAGAAACAGGTCTACGTTTCATGCTTGAACTGTCTGTTCTCATTCTGAACTGAACTGGAAATTGAACAGACTAATGAGACACCTGAAAGCCAAGAGTTAGCTGGACCTTGAAAATGTTAATATTAATGTTTGGTTCACCTTCATTTGAAGACAAATCTGAATTTAAAGTGAGATGGTGTCGTGTGTCTGCACCCACGTCCCTCCCATGCCTTATGGATTGAGGTTTCTTCTGCAGTGCTTTTCCTTTTCAGTCCTTTGTGAGCTTTTGAGCATTTTCCTGACATTTAGTGTTTTTTCATGCACCACTTTAATTACTGTTTGTAATAGTCACATTTTCCACTTCAGAAAAAGCTTCAAGTTAAAGTACAATAGGTTAACATCACCACAGAGATTAAAATGACACGAGCCAATAACAACAAAACACTCCTTGCAATGCAGACTCCGTCTTTTTTTTAAAAATTGGCAACAGAACCCGTGTTTCTTATGGCCAGTTCTGCTGTTACTGGCAGGGC
This sequence comes from Acanthochromis polyacanthus, assembly GCF_021347895.1. NCBI lineage: Eukaryota > Metazoa > Chordata > Actinopteri > Pomacentridae > Acanthochromis > Acanthochromis polyacanthus. The sequence continues at coordinate 34,681,466 of NC_067121.1, forward strand.
TTTTTGGGAAATGTAGAGCTCAACAGTTTTTATTGGATGAATTGTGTAAATATTGTCTGTCCTTAATTTATGAACAGAGTTTAAAATTCAAGACTCTTCTAAAAGTCAGAGTAAATGAGTCTTTGTTAAATATCTGTTTCAGTGAAAAAATCTAGTTTTTTTCATTGTTACCATGTTTGTATTTTAAATGCTGAAAGACACATCCTGTGGGAGCATTTACATGTACCAATGACAAACTAAAAAAAAAACACAGATTCTGACTTTATTCTGGGGTTCTAATGTGTAATAGACGTAAGGAAAATATTCCTTGGACGTTGGGGCTTTTTGAATCATTATTCACTTTTAGAATCGATTTTTGATTTGAACTTGTGTATTACAGCTTGTCATTGTATAGCACTGAATAATTTTTGCTGTTGGAACAGAGTTGTAGGTGAGCTGGTGTGCTTGAGCTGCAGTGAGTGGGGATGGATGGGTGTAGAAAAAGGCAGAGACCTCATAGAGCCATGCATTCAAAAGGTGGCCATACTGTAGAGCAAAGGTCACTAACTGGTGGACTGCAGTTTGGATCCGGACCTAGATACTGTCTTATACGGACCTGTAATCAGCTTTTCCAGTGTATACAGCATTGGTTAACAGCTTAGGAAACACACAGACCAATTATGTACAAATTCAGCCGTCCTTTGTGACACTACTCAGTCAATGAAGTCTCTGCATTGCAGGCGCTAAAGCTAAAGCTCTGTGTTCAGAAAACAGTTGAAAGGCGAAGGACAGAAAAAAAAGTGACACTGAGAGGAAAGTAGCCCTGCACATGCTGACCATGTTAGGCTCAGCAGCTTTCTCAACTGTGAACATAATTAAAACTAAATATCGTTCCCGACTCACCAATGAGCTCCAAATGTGTTTGAGAATGACCCTGACACCATTCAGACCACGATTCAGAATACTGGCAGGACAAGATGCAGATCAGTTCTCCCACTAAGCAGCAGGAATTTAAGTGGAGTGATATAAGACAGGCAAAAAATGTAAAAATGTTCAATAGTTAAACTTTTAATGCAGGAAGGGATCATTTTCATGAAACATATGAAACATGAAAACTTCATAAATATGTAGCTTTGATACATGGAGTCACATTTTTAGAGTTTCAATCAATGAAAGGATAATAATTTAATTGTGTGGCTTACTTTAGCCCAATATTATTATTAGCTGGTCACCTAATTAGGTTTTGACTGCTTTTTTTACAGTATATTCTCAGCCAGATTGCTTTGTAAAAGAGCTTACCAAGCCTAATAAACCTAGCATGGTTAAAAATCGGTAAAACAGAAACTTAGTTTAGAACAAGGGGTAAAGATAAGAAACCACTGCGTCATACATGAATGTGGGAATTGTCTGTTAAACATTTCTTTGTGTGTAAGCACTTCTATGACTGTAATTATTAAGTACATTGACCACCGCAGGGAAATAATTACATTCACATTACTATAGTAATGTTTAGGAATCGTCCTTGTCATCATGGATACTTAATTCCACGCTAGTTTGTAATAGGATTTGTCGTTTTTAATTAAGTTAAATATTTGCGGGCTCATCATGTGCTGTCATGAATAAATGAAGTAATGGCACCCCAGCAGCAAGATAAGTCAAAAAAATTCAGACAATAATAGAAATCTTAAGTGTTAAAAGACAGATAAAGTAGAGTAAAATGTATGAATAAGCAGAGAAATGAATAAAACAAAAAATATAATCAATTATGTAGAAACGAGACTAAAAGACGGACTTTGGGTCTGCTTTTAAAATAAAAACATTCTCTGCTGCCCTCAGGTCTCAATGAAGGCTGTTTCAGAGACGTGGGTCATATTGACAAAAGGATGCCTCACTGTGGGTGTTTATTCTGACTCTCGGCATGATTAAAAGGCTACTAGTTTATTCTGTAGTGTAGATACATGTGTATGTATAATGTATCATTGTCTGTTCTCCTCTCTGTAGCTCATTCTTTTCCGGCTGAGTTTCACCACTGTCTTGTCTCCTCAGCGTTACAGGGACTCCATCATTAATCTTAATGCGTTTGAAGTGGAATCAGTTCTGCCACTAGATGGAGGTCAACCCTGTATGAAATATGTTCTTTCCATTATGTATTGCTGGTGTCTGTGTGCAGTCTATTCATGCACAAAAAAATGTTCCTTTGTTTTCCTGACCACACGCATTCTGTAAGAAAAAAAAAAGTAGAAGAAAAAGCAGGAGGCTGTTGCTCATCCCCTCAGAGCTCTATACAGAAAAACACAGGATTACAGCGTCTAAACATTCATACATTGGTGATGTTTTCTTTATTTTTCAGTCTGAAACCATTCCAATTCCTACTGATGCCTATGTGAATTACAAATTACATTTCTGTAACAGTTCCCTTGAGTCTTGGCATTTGAGGGCATCAACAATCAATACATTTGTACTCACCTTGTGCGCAGCTGCTGCAGATAATAAGGCATCAGTGGGAAACATGGAGGGCCAGGCTGAAGGATGAGGCTCTTCTATGCTCTGTGAAAATTGGTAGGAGGGCCAGGCATTGCACGCGCATACATGGTCCCCATTAAATGCTGCACTGTTCTTGTTCATGCAGGCCCAAGTGGACAGGAGGATTAGGAGGCTTCTTAATGAGGATAAAAATAACTTAATGACTTTCAGAAACATGAAAGCCTGAGGTACACTGCTGTCCACAAACTGATAGAAAGCCTTTAAGAGCACTGCTTACACCACTAGAACTTACATTTGTTAGCATATTTTAAACCCCATCTCCTCTTCTTTTTTTAAACTGTGTCTTGGTTCAGGTTTTCTAAACAAGTCCACTGCGAGCTGCACAGAGAAAGGGGCATAATTTGCCTCAGTGTTTCTATAGTAACGGCAGATTAAAAACAAAACACACAATACAATGGTACCTTACCAGATCCCATTCAACCATCAGATCCAGCGTGACTTACCAGAGTGCTGCTGGCGCCCCTGAGAGAGTGTAGCGAGGCTGGAAATGAAGGACACAACCCGGCCCTGCCATGGTACAACACATCTGAACTCCCCCGAGTGCATCTCTATTAAGGATACAGCCTCCGAACACATTTTCCACTGTACTACCATTTATATTTCAGCCTGTTTGGTGACAAAAAACGGGTTACAGTTTTGTTTACTTTTTGTTTTTGCTTCAAGGTCCCTGTATACAGCCTTTGGGTGTGCAAACAATAGTGTAATATCCAAGGCTGGTTTGTTACGGTTAAGAGCAAAAAGCGGAGCACCTTGAAACCGAGATGAGCTTTATAAAGGATAATAACACCACAGACTCTGCCACCATAGTGGTATTCAGAATGAGCAAAAATATTTCCTGTATGAAAAGAAAAAACATTCCTCTCCAGTGTGCAGAAAACTGATATGAATATAATGATAAGAATAAAGCTCATATAAAGTTGAATCACATTCAAAAATTGTTTTCCCCTCCTTTTCCAGGACTGTGCATTTCTATGCTACTTAAAAAGGGGTAAAATTGTGGATTCCAGTACAGTTGCAGATACATTTATTAATAGTTTAAATCAGAAAATTAAAAAGAGATTACACACTCAAAGAGGACCTCAGATTGATCTCTGAGGAATGCCATAATACACTTAACAAAACACTAATATCTTTCAACTGCAGGAACTTGCAACAATCACAAAGTGACATGACATATTGTATATATGATAATTACAGGAATTGCATGGAATCAGCCACTTGAGCCTTTCTATTGTTGTGAAATATCAAACAGCTTTGACAGAGATGTTAACTCAGACTGCAACAAAATAAATAGTAGATACTGGACATGACTACAGAGAGGTGCACTACGACACAAGTATGACACAGCCGGGCTTCCTTTCATCTGCTTCTGTCAACAGTCTGCATATTTCCATCTTCGCACATCAACCACCTCCATCCCTTTCTCACTCCTGACAATGAGGAATATGTGACATTAAAGGTGTGCAATGCATTTATTTTACTGATTAACCCAACCGCTTCTTTTTAACTGGCCGCCACACTGTAGAGCTGTTAAACTTTAAACTTCATATATTTAAACATGATATTGTACTGAAATGCTTTTAGGTCTGACGTTGTCCCATAATGCAGGACATCACTTTAATTTTTGGCCGCATAAAAGTGAAAGTAATGGTACTGTTTGTATATTCCCTGTAATAAATAACAGTAGAATAATCCATTTTCTAATCTGTGCTCTATTAGCTGTGGTACCAGCAGGGTAAACGGATTTAACAGAAAACATCAAAACATATTTATGCATTTTCTGCATCAGCAGCTGAATACTTGTCGAGTTACCATGGCAACATGATGCACACATTGGGCCATACTGAAACTACACAGGTTCATTCAGTGGTTTTATTAATGTACACATCAACAGGTTTATCTGTATCGGTCATACGGAACCATCAGGAAATAGTTGGAAATCTCGGAACATAGACTGCTCCGGACCAGGTGAGCTCCACAGTTACCATGCTAATCTAGCCGGGTTAAAAGAACTCTGACTTCAGGCACAACATACCTCACTAACCCACTATTCTCGCTTCCCTCAGTTCTATAAGGAAACAGACTAATGAAAGATTGCTGTGTCAGACTAGAGTAAATGGTGAATTTAATGGTGCTGATGCCGATATTTGAGAGGAAAAGACTACAACATGCTGAGGACATTGAGAGGGCAGAAAATATGGCATGTTGTCTCAGAGTTTCACCAGTCACTACTCAACTTTTGTCTTCCTCAAGTTTACCCAATCAGCATTAAAGAAGGAGCTTTTCAGAGCTGTTCAGAAGTACGTACCCTGGAGGAAGAACACACACTGCAGCATTGGACCACTAAAAAAAAAATTGCGGCCAGCTTAACTTTGAATGGAAGCTGTCACGCCTGACGTGCAATGACAAGTACTGGGCATCAATTTGTAGCTTTATCTCACTGTCTTCCATTAAAAATGACTTTTGGACAGTTGCTTCCCCCCCCCCCCCCCCCCCCCCCCTTACAGTCTGCACAAACGATAACAATGTGCAATATAAACTATTCAAGAGACAATCAGTGAAAATATGGGAGATTTTGCTGGAATGCTGACAAGATTTTTCCATCTGGGGATGCCACAGTGGCACAATACTGCTGTACTTTAAACACTATGTACAACATTTATAAGCAAGGACATTCCAATAGTTTGAGAAATCTGAGATATCTCCAGGTTGTAAATAATTAAAAATAACTTTCAATTCAAACATCTAAAAGCCATCATAGGTAACGTACTATCCGGTGTGTTTGTACATTCTCAGCCATGGATACAGAACAATAGTCTGTCTTGATGGACAGTGGATGGAAATTGCCCATTTTATTTTCTAAAGACTGCGCATCGCACCTTTTTTTTTTTTTTCTTTGTCAAACCGGTACAATGCCGTCTCTTGGGGCTTAAAGTAAAAACAACAGTGTTCCAATTAGCTCTGACTGAGGATGTTTCGTAACCACAACAATGCGTCCCACAAGAGGCCCTATACAGTCTTAAACTTTATGTAACTATGCATTTGAGATCATAGCCTCCTCACACTAACATGGTGAAAAAGATGTAAGGCAAAACAGCACAAATTGCATAACATCATTGTTGATTCACATTCATGCGCCCACACTGCAAACATTTAGCAGATTTTCTTTGCATAAACATTCATTAATGTGAGAGGCATCTGACTGGTAACTAACAGGAATAATACTTACAACATATCTGCATTCTAATATACTATTAATACAATTACAATGCCTGACGGACATTTATTTCGGGTCCTTCTGACATATAATTGAGGTTAATTTGGTTTTTCTTTAATAGCTGCAGAACAGCTGCTTCCTAATGAAACAGTCATGGAAAATGCCAGAGGAAAACAGACTGTTTTGACAATTTCCTGATGGAGCTACATCAGGGTTGAGCTCCTGCAACAATGAGGATTGTGATTTTAAATGTCATTTGCCAGCATGGAGGAGCATTCCTGCAATGTGGTCCAACTGGGTCAAGAAGCATTGTGCTGTCATCGTCTGCAGAAAATGTACAGTGATAACAACTGGGTGCCGAGGGTAGGCGGAAGCCCATCGAGCATCTGACCTCCACTATCTCTACTTTGCAGAAAAGGGACAAAAACGACATTTACAATCTTAACTGTATCCCACAATTTGATGAAATTTGTGTATCTGTCCTCCAGCAAATGTGGAAAATAGATTCATTTTGGCAGACGTACAGTGTGCAGGAATTGAAATTAATTGAATAAAATACCATCGTTCAAAATGAGTTACGTATTCAGAGAGTGACAAAAACCTTTCATGAAAATGCCCTTGAATGCCACGATTCAGTTATCTGTAAAATGCTTATTGAACTTCAGAAATAATGAGAAACAACAGTCACTTCTGTCAGCTTCTGAGCCCGACTTTGACAACCATGATGTGCAGTCCTAACAGCGAGCTCGCTGATAAAGTCGGCTTTCGGAATCCTATCAAATATATATGAATGCCTGATATTGGTTATTTGCATATAAAAACCTTTCTGCTCCAGCAGGGCGACTCACTCGCTGAAGACTGTGAACAACTGACGGATGCTGCCTCTGCAAAGCGCTACCGAAACCCTCAAACTTCCTGCACTGCAAACTGTAAACTAATCAAGTCTGTACTTTAAAAAAAAAAAGTGTTAGTTTTTTTTTTTTTTTTTTACTAAAAATGCTTTGTCATAAGATTGAAGCTAAATAGGAGAGGAGTCTTGTGAGATAATTACCTTCCTCTGCTAGAGAGAAGATGCACGAGAAAATAGAAGCACACACAGGGATCAATATCTATTTCATGCTTCTATAGTACCATTGGCACTGTGCAGTTTATTGGTGCAACAACTCAATTTTGCCCTGCTCTGAGTGCTTAAGGGGATATTAAGGTGAGTTCGGTAATTTATAGGCTAATGATGGGCTTTATGTTACAGTCAGGGTAATTTTCAGCACCGACTTACCATGAGTGCAGCTCTGCCTCAGCAGGGGCCTAATCTTTTCTGGGACTGTTCACTTCCTGTAGTCCTCTGGGCTGCCATTGCAGATTTTTGTGCTTATTCTGAAACTGTTACTAGGTTTACAGTTTTCTTGTTCTGACAGATGTATTTGGAAAAAGCCTTTGATTTACTCACATTGTCCACGTTGCATTGCCTGTAGGCTTTGTTTCCTTGCAACCAAAGACAAATTGTGGTCATGCACCTTTGTTCTCAATGAAAACATGACCTTGACAGTGTGAATGTAAGAGCTTTTCCATGAGCAGCATTCCAGTAGCTAGCCAACAGTGCTCTAAAAGGTCTGTTGCTTTGTACTGGTTGTTGCCTGCAATCACAGCAAAACTGATGTGATTTATCGCAGCATATCGGACCTGTAATCGTCTCAAAGCTTGGACGAGGGTGTAAATACCACGATGTTGTCTTTAATTGCAAAATGAAGCACAAATGGTGATTCTGTGTATCAATGTAATTTTTAAAAAATGCTCTGTGCACCATTTGGGGAACTGGTATGGATTATACACCCCACTGTGAAAATCTGAGTGCCAGAAAATAGCCCAATTCAGTGATTCTTTACCAGTCGCACAGACCATCTAGAGGCTGTTGAGATATTTTAGCAGAAAACTGAAAACTCTGACCTGCAAAGTTCTGCAGAATTCATCAATGTCCGAAAATGCATTTTTAAAGACCATAAAATAGATGATATTTCAGTCTGGACCAAAGCAGTGAAAGATTTACATTACCACCTGCAAACCCACTAGTATAGCTGTGAAGTTAGTCTGTTTAAAATTGCATGACAGATTATTCAACCGTACCCCTTAAGCTGCAATATGTTTTTTCCTTTTCTCATTTTAATTGTTTAAGAATTTTTTGAACTAGCATTACAGAGCAAGACTAGAGTTTCTGGCAACCTGATGATATATATGCCCAGTATTAACTTTCCTTGACCTGGTCTCTGAAACATACAGTCCATACATAAGTAGCTAATATGAGAATAGAATAGAATATATACTTTATTGACCCTTAATAATAAAATTAATTTGTAACAGCAGTATGTTAACATAGACTACTGGGGGGAGGAAGAAGGGGCAAGCTTGAGACGATGAAGGTAGAAGTTTGGATTGGAGGAGGAAGATAGGAAGAGATGGTGGACCTGGTCTCTCCAGTCTCAGCGTGTGCGGTAGGAGGAATGGAATCAACAATGGTGATGATCACAGTGAACTCCCGTGGCAGATAGTATGATCTCAGACTAACTGTTAACAGTTCAATGTCCTGCTACAGATCTGTTCTTTGATGGAAACGTGTGCAGGGTTACACCATCTGTCATTCACAAGCAGAGCAAGTCCTCCACCTCTCCTCTTACCACACGCTGTGGCGTCCCGGTCTGCTCGTATAGTCCGGAAGCCTCTGACTCTGGTGTTAGTTAGTTTTACATCCAATCATGATCAATCAATGAATAGGCATTTTAGTGATATCCACAAATGTAGTCTCAACTAGTCATGAAAGTCATGAAATGAAGTTTTAAGTCCTCTTTGTCTGTGACTGAAATGAGTAAAAATCTGATCGATTCCAATGCTAAGACAGAGACCTTCAAAAAATCGTCTCAAGCCTGGTCTCAAAACCAAGACTGATCTGAAGTTGTACAAAACTACCTTTAGCTCTGTTTTAGGAATTTAGGGAATCTGGATGTCCCACAGTGCTTCACAAATAGTCTCAAACATTGCCGTTTTAATGTGTAGAGCTGGACAGGTATGGAGCAATAGGAGTGCCAAATCAAAATATAAATAAATAAATAAATAAATGTGGAAATATAAAGAGAAATAAATAATTAAATAAATAAATGTGGAAATATAAAGAGAAATAAATAATTAAATAAATAAATAAATGTGGAAATATAAAGAGAAATAAATAAATAAATAAATAAATGTGGAAATATAAAGAGAAATAAATAAATAAATAAATAAATAAAAAGGAAAATTTTGTCTTTGCTTTTACCTTTTCTGTTTTTTCCTTTTATTTATTTATTTATTTATTTCTCTTTATATTTCCACATTTATTTATTTAATTATTTATTTCTCTTTATATTTCCACATTTATTTATTTAATTATTTATTTATTTATTTCCCTTTATATTTCCTCAGTCCACCAAGAAAAGGAAAAATGCAAATCAGTTTGCTCTGGGCGGGGATTCTGAACACAGGAGTCCTGCCTGACCCCAGCTCCCAGCACGGCTGAAGTGAAGCCATGTCACCGTTGAGCTTCGGCTTATTCTGCCACTGATAAGAAAATAAACATTAATTTACCGAATTAGCTGCGTCCTTTCAGTGTCTGATGGCAGAATCAGCCGAAGTTCCACGGTGACACGGCTTCACTTCAGCCGTGATCGGAGCTGGCGTCAGGACAGAAACCTGTGTGCGGGTACGACTCCCCCCCTGAAAAGGAAGCCCCGCCCAGAGCAAACTGATTTGCATTTTTATATTTCATGGTGTCAGGCCATTATGAAATAACCACCAAGAAATAAAATGCAAATCAGTTTGCTTTCACTTGGTGGACTGAGCTGTCAATCAAATGGCTCTAGGCGGGGCTTCCTCATCGTTCCTGTTCACAGGCATATGAAGAGTAGACACGACACGCCCCTCTCAGCGACCTGTGATCAGGAACGACGAGGAAGCCCCGCCTAGAGCCATTTGATTGACAGCTCAGTCCACCAAGTGAAAGCAAACTGATTTGCATTTTATTTCTTGGTGGTTATTTCATAATGCCTGACACCATGAAATAGAAAAATGCAAATCAGTTTGCTCTGGGCGGGGCTTCCTTTTCAGGGTGGGGAGTCGTACCCGCACACAGGCTTCTTTCCTGACGCCAGCTCCGATCACGGCTGAAGTGAAGCCGTGTCACCGTGGAACTTCGGCTGATTCTGCCATCAGACACTGAAAGGAGGCTGCTAATTCGGTAAATTAATGTTTATTTTCTTATCAGTGGCAGAATAAGCCGAAGCTCAACGGTGACATGGCTTCACTTCAGCCGTGCTGGGAGCTGGGGTCAGGCAGGACTCCTGTGTTCAGAATCCCCGCCCAGAGCAAACTGATTTGCATTTTTCCTTTTCTTGGTGGACTGAGGAAATATAAAGGGAAATAAATAAATAAATAATTAAATAAATAAATGTGGAAATATAAAGAGAAATAAATAATTAAATAAATAAATGTGGAAATATAAAGAGAAATAAATAAATAAATAAATAAAAGGAAAAAACAGAAAAGGTAAAAGCAAAGACAAAATTTTCCTTTTTATTTATTTATTTATTTATTTATTTCTCTTTATATTTCCACATTTATTTATTTATTTATTTATTTATTTCTCTTTATATTTCCACATTTATTTATTTATTTATTTATTTCTCTTTATATTTCCACATTTATTTATTTATTTATTTATTTCTCTTTATATTTCCACATTTATTTATTTATTTATTTATTTATTTCTCTTTATATTTCCACATTTATTTATTTAATTATTTATTTATTTATATTTTGATTTGGCACTCCTATTGCTCCATAGACAGGCAGCCTTTATCAGGGTTTCTTTTTTCCCAAAACAGATAACTATTTCTTCTGCTGTAACAAATCTTTACCAAACCCAAACTGACTGCATTGCATTGGATGTGTTGATCAAATATAAGCAGTTTGTTTTGATTTAGGAGGACCAAAACAAGTGGAAAAGGAGATAATATAGGATTTAAAGTACAGAGGCATTAGGACATTTGTATTTTTTTGTCATGTGTTTTTGTTGCAGTTGTCCTGTGAAAACTTAGATTTATTAGTTTCAAGCTAATGCCTCAATATAATGATTAAATGAGAAAACTCTCCCAGTGGTGTTATAAGACCTTTTTAAATCAGTTCAAATTAGAAATAGATCATCTCAGTCTAAATGCGTATAATCCATCGAAACAGCTGTTATTCTTTGCAAAGATTCTCAAAAATGTCTTACTAAGAATGGCAGTATAGTACATGACTAAGTGCACCGAGCTTCCAATGACAAAGCAGTTGACTTTCTTGTTAACCTCTTAACATATGGATCCTGCTGGTGTTTTATGGCCCCTTTCTGTTGGTGGTCAGCTTTAGACTGAGTGCCGCAGAGGAAGGCAGCATCCCCGTTCAGTGTTCAGTAGCTCGATGCTTAGCAGCTATCAGAAGCGCTGCCAGGGGTCTGCAATCCCGTCCAGCATTTCACTCTATGACATCCGTCTGCCGGGGGATGATGGGAAGCAAGCAGCCACTGTGACGGTGAAGGATGAAGGACACACGCTGCTGGTGGAGTATCATTTACTTCAGTGTCACCGAGACAGCGACGGGTTTCTCATGCTTTATTCAGACTTCACTGAAAACGTTGGAGAGGAGACAGTTGAAATGAATTTAATTTAATTCAGTTTAATTAAACTCTTATGACCATTACGTTAAGACGGACATATGAGTGCTAAAATGAAACTAGAACTTCTGGGTTGTATTCAAGTGAGGAAACATCAAGAAAAATCACTAGTCGGCATTTATAACTTCACTGTTAAATAAACAATTGTATTGAATTCAGCTTAATTGAAACTTAATGACCAATACATTAAGCTGGTTATAGAGAGAGGGAAAATGAAACTGGAGCTCCTGGGTTGTATTTGACTGAGAGAACGTGCTGTCAAATCCCTCACTAACTTTGCTATTAAATAAACAATTGAACTGAATTCAGTTTAATTAATATTTTAGGACCACTGTGTTAAGCTTGATTCATAGAAAACAAAAAATAAAAGCAGAACTTCTGTGCTGTATTCAAATTAAAAAAAAAAGGCTTTGAAAATCCCTCACCGGTAGTTATAACGTCACCATTAAAAAAACAATTGAACTGAACTCAGACATTGTGTGTCTGGAAATAGAAAGACAAAAATTAAACTAGAATTTCTTTGCTGTATTCAAGTGAGAAAATGTTCTGAAAAATCCCTCACTGACATTTAGAACTTCACTACTAAATAAACAATTGAACTGAATTCAGTTTAATTAAAAGTTTAGGAGCATTATGTTAAGCTGGATATATAGAGAGCAAAAAACTTAAACCGGAACTTCTGCTCTGTATTCAAAAGACAGAAAGGCCATAACTTCGCTATTAAATAAACATATAACCTTAGAACAGAACCCTTTGTTAGCCAGAGACATTCATGAGCTAACCAGCTGGACTTCATAATAGCACTAGACAATATAGTATTGAGCGCTGGTGAGTTTCACAAGCTGGACAAAACCTAGTTTAAGTACAACAATGAAACTGCAGTCACAGTTTTTTTTAAGTGCAAGCAGTACTTTTTCTTTCCATGCTCACAATCTTTCTTTAAGGTTTCATTTTCACGTCTTAGAATGTGGTAAGTAATGCGTGATTTATTTTTACACAAAGACCAATGACAGAAGAGCAAGAAGAAATTCCATACAGTTACTGAAGCTGAAGGACCAGAGAATAACCCTGCATGTCATGACTTCAGCTTTATCAGACAAAACTGGTCTTACTGACAATGTTCCAAGTGTCGATCTGCACATCATAAAGGAAGCAACAGCTTATGGCACTTTTTCACTACCACCATCTTGGCTCAACTCTACTCAGTTTGTGAGGTTTTCAATGAGGACATAGTACCTGGAATCTAGGTACTGTTTTAGTTCCTACTCGGCCGGAGTTCCAAGCGAGCAGAGTCGAGCTGATAGTGTGATGTCTACAGAATGCAGGCCACTCATTGGACAGGGAGGCCTGTACCATGGACGAATTAAGAGGTCAAGACTTTTCTGTCTTTGGTGGACCACAGAATACAGAGGGAGCTGGACGGTGCGACTCACAATGAGAAAGTATATCAGGAGGTTGGCAAGCAGATGGTCTGATGAAGTGTAAACTAAGTTACAAATCAAGACCAGAGTCTTTGACTTGATCATGTTCAAACGGTTCAAAAATTTCTTTAAAGATCTTCCAAAAAATCACCAAGAGAAGTCAGCATTCGGAAGCGGCAGGATTTATTTGTCGACAAAAATGCAAGAGTAGTTCTTAGCAGTGGTAACACCCCAAGAAGACCTGGAGATACTGAGCTGTGCAGCCGTCTTTTATGCTGTGAGCGTTGGTCATTTTTCCACGCCTATAGGGTGGATGTGATAGGAGGGACAGTTTCAACATCCTTGTACCTTTTTTAATCTACTGGTCAGATCTTGTCACCAAATATGTTTCATCGTCAGATTACATTTCACAGTGGACATGCGTATTTGGTTATCATTAGGTCATGTTTCACAGAGAATATGTTCAGATTTTTTAATTCATATTACCCCTCTTATTATCCCCCGCCTCCACAAAGTGGAAAAGGGGGATATAGGTTTGGCCTCCGTGCGTCCGTCCGTCCGTCCGAGATGAAGGGGACAGCTTTTCTCGGAAACTATTACAGCTAGGATTATGAAATTTAGTGTGTAGCTTCACACCATGGACACCTTGATCAAGTTCGAAAATGAGACCTGTGCGATAATATTTAACAGTTATGGCCCTTGATCACTATTTTGGATATAGACTCATAGACATCACATGTGGCGGGGGATATTGATGACCATGTCGTCTTGTTTTGTAATAGATTTCATGCATATCATACTTGTGTGTTTATTATGATTCCAATATATGTTAAAAATTGAATATCTTGAGTATACATCACTACTAGTTGTACTTTGTGATCTCTTTTCAAACCTTCTTCCCTACACTCTTTCTAGGCCTTCTTTTTCCTCACACATTCATCTATAGTCAAAACATCGATGGTTTTTAGAATATGCAGCATTAAGCACTTCACACACTTATACTACTTATCAATAGCATCTGCCAGGATTACATCATCATTCACTTTCAGCACATTGTACCAAAGAATATTACACGACAGGTCGCCCATGCATCCAGAAGGACAATGAAGCAGTGTCGGAAAAGCTCAAAAGTGACAGTCCATCAAGGACCACAACAGCTAGAGAGGGTCACCGGAAGTTTTAGAAGTTGTTTAGCCAAATGGGCGCCATTTATAGGCACCGACCGGTGAGCAACGGGAGGGCGAGCGGCCTCGAGACCATATTTGATGACGGTGACTGTTCTGTGACTCCACCCACGATGAGGTGGTACTAAACTGTAATGGAAAACAGCTTAAACTGAGTTGAGCTGAGCCAAGTAGGAGCCAGTGGAAAAGCGCCTTAATAGTGATATCTAAGGCAGGAATGGGTTATTTTAATGGAAAACAATTCTAAATATGTGACTTTTTAACATACAAAGATGAGATTTTAGGGGTTAAATCAACAATCGGAAAGCAACTTTAAAGACATTTGTGTCATCTACTGCATATGTATGATACACTGAATCCACTGGGGACCATAAACGAGTTGAAGTGGCAGCACCTCATGTCCATGACACTGGATCAATAAATACTTCTGCACTTGCTTCCAAACGAGCCTTGTTCACTGGTGGTCAGTCACAGTGTCGACTCCTCGGGTCCATTAGAGGTGAAAGCACAGCTGAAGAGGCTCAAACTGCCGTGCAGATATTAAGCAAGATGCTCATGGTTCAGCGTGATTCATTGATGTTTTTCTTTTTCTTTCCACAGGGCACTGCTGACCCTGTAGGCTTTCTGTGGGAACAGGAAAAAAAAAAAGAAGAGAGCGGTGCCTCTTAAATTTTTATATCTGTTGTCTGTTTTGCAGAGTGTTGGCTTAAAAAACACAGCTATAACCTGAATTGATTTTCTAGCTTTCAATCATATAATCCTTGGTGAGAAACCACATGCTGTTTACTCATGCCTTGAATAAAATAAAAACAGCCATGCATTAAATTATCAAGGAAAACTGCACTTTCTGCCCAGAATTGTAACAATCAATCAGACAGTGCTGCTGAAAATATGCGTCCTAAGTGTCTGAATAAACGCACAAGGGGGTTGATTATTGTTCTACTCCTCTGTCTGCAGGTGCACTCAGACTCTCAGTCCCTGCTCTGATATATATTAATAAAACTGTTAAATATGAATAAATCCGGCTGACCCCAGAGCGCCGGAGATGATTTAAACAACAGCAAACAACGCATCAAAGCTGCGTTAATTAAAAACTGAAAATGCAAGAATGATATCTGAGCTCAAAGTTAGTGACACAGAGCGTTAGAAAAGATTTTTGTACGAACCCTTCTTCTGGGAAAAGCCATTGTAGAGGCCACGCAGAAATGCATCAATAATTCAGTGCCAGATATCTCATATTTGACCTCATACAAAAATTCATTCCCTTGTGTTGAGCCAAGTTCGAAGAGAGATGAAAACAGATACTTGAAAGAAGGTAGATGGGTTGGAAAAAAGGAAGAAGAAGAAGGAAAAAAAGAAGAACGGCATCAGTATGAGAACCGTGAGCTCTCACTCTTCTCTGCTGCTTCCTCACTCCACATGTTGATTGATGGGATCACGGACAACCTTCGGTACAAAGAAGGGAAGCTGAAACCTGATCCCAGCCATAAAACCTTTTTATGCATCCATTTTCCGAGTATATAATATGATGGTAATGTGTTGCTGAATTTGTGTTAGATCTCCCTTTTTCTCTTTCTTGTTTTTTAATGAAAAGAATTCAGATTTTAATGTCGACAGCTGTCCTTGGTTGTCCTTCAGCAGTTTGATTACCAGAACTCAAACTGTGTAATCTCGCCCTCAATCTCAGAAAACATATTCAGTTTTTAACAACTCTCCAGCGTGCTTTGTAGAATCTTAAATATGTAAGCCATAAAATTCCTCCTGCATCTGAGAGCATCCATCTGCTATATACCATGACCTGTGTTGCATTACGAGATGCATTTTGGAAAACGCGTACGATGCTGCTTTGTCGAGGTGCTCTTAGCAGCGGCGGTACATTAAAACCTCGATTTCCATATCACTGCTACCATTAGTGTTATTTTTGAATAATTTTCTGGCTGTTAAATCATTTATGGGGGTCTCTAATCAACAGCACGCGCCTGCAGGTACACTGGTAGGGCTCTTTGAAAATAATGTGGAGTGATTAGAGAAAGTGCACAGTGTTGGGGAAAAAAGTGAAACACTTTAGTGCATGTAGCGTGCATTTGGTGATAGAGGGGTTTGGATGGAATAAGAGAAACACTCTTAAAAAAAGCGAGCTGTGCTATATTTGGATTTACTGCAGGATTACTGGAATATTTTGCACGAAGTTTCTGTCTTTCTGTCCACCTGCTGTGAGCCACACAGAAAAAGTATAGCTCAGCCAGTGGGAGCAACATTAGTCAGCTTACTTCTGTGGACCAAATCAGCTGTGCCCATGACAACCATTGTAAGCTGGGCTTTGTTGGACATTTAATGACACAGCCTGAGAATTATATGACAGTGGGCACAAAGGAAATCCATTTGCTTCATGGGACAACTAGAATGGGGGTATTTCACGTTTCATTGTGTCAGATTGACTGCATAATGCGCCTTCAGCTGTGATAAGGAGGTGTTGTGATGGGCCTCGGTCACACGGTCATGTCTGGGTTTTATTTTTTGGTGTTTTGTTTTTCTGTCAGTGTTTGGATAATGTTCTTCTTTTATCCCTAGTATTAGCTCAGCTGTCTGTGGTAGGGCTGCTGTTGGTGGATCTGTCCATACAGTGTCATCTGAAATTCTCAGTTTTGCTAGCCCATCTAGCAAAAGTGCCAAAAAAAAGGAGCTACAAATGTTAAAAAGAAAATAAAAATGTGTGTTTATGAAAAGCCAATCTTGCTGCTTCCCCCTTATTTTCAGTCTTTATGCTAAGCTAGGCTAATTTCCCATTGGATTTCACCATCTAATTCTTTATTCATGCCTCCTACAACTCCTTGCTATGTGCCACTAATTTGCAACAGCAAATACACTTTCTGAGACAAGCTACATGAGAAGATTAGTCTATTATCATAATGAGGAAATAATCATTTCACATCACGCTCTTTCCGTGACCTTAGCTAAAATGCATGTATTGCTTGTAGCTAACTGTGTGCGGTAGATACAATGCACAGACTTGTCCCCTTCAGCAAAAATAATTTCATGTGGGCATTTTGCTGCACTATCCACCAGCCCCTGACATCAGCTCGCTCTCCCATGCAAAATTCATTCAATTGCAAGGGATTTGAAACACATAAAAATTCGCTGCAAAATGTCAGTTTTGTGTCGTTTGTTTTAGGCGGATCACCTGTGATAATGCACTGTTTCAAGGAGGATCAAGTGTTTGTTTGTCAAAATATGTCAATCATAGACTATATGTAAAGATTGAGAAACCCCACATGGTGACAATAATAGTTTTCCAAAACAGCAGTTATAAAGATCAGTGTTGTGTCTGCAGCCGTCGGCATCGTGGCGGTGACCGACTCCTCCGAAATCCTGGCTAATCTGAAAACTGACCAAAAGATGGAGCACGAGTGAAGCTGAGATGCAAGCATCTCTGCAGACACCTGTCTCTCAGAATGGCCATGCTCTTAATTATGTATGATTTTAAGCCTTAAATTGGTAAATTAACTGTAGAGACCAAGAGTGTTTCTTGTACCAGGCTGTGCACATGTTTATTTCTGTCGTAAAGTTTGACATTTTACCAATGGGGTCGATTTGCTCTTGGGACGAGGCTTAAATGGCCATTTGAGCAACTGCAGCTTTTGACATTTTAGCAGGTTTTGACCTAATTCTTCAGCCCTGGAGGTTCCAGCTGGATGTCAACAGACAGCTGCAGAGCATTTCCTCAGAAGTTGAATTATTCCTTTATATGACCATGAAACTGACTGTCTTTGGAAATGGGTAGGTATACTGTTTTTGCTTCACAATGCGGACTGACATTGCATTGATGCTGGGCGATGCTTATGGCGGGCAGTATTATTGAAAATATATCATTTTCACCCGGAAAATGCTCTTCAGCCGTGCTCTGTATTGACTTCCATGAAATAGGTGTGGCATTTAATACAGTGGTTGGAGAGCAGCTTGAAAATACTGAAATAGCAGCCATTTTAAAAGAATATTGACATGTTTTGGAATCAATATGGCTCTCAGGCTTGGTATGGAGCACAGATTATTTGGCTTTTCAAAACACATTTCCAATAGCACTCTTCTATCTTCATCTACAAGTAGCTCTGAAAGAACACCTGCTCGTGCAGCGCTTAGCAGCAAAGAGGAAGAATGAAAGCTTTATGAACCGCGGACCCCTCACAGACTGACCTCTGCATGGCTACGCAACTGTGACTGAAAGGCACAATCTCTCCATGAAAACTTGTTTTCCACACTCACTAGCTACAGCTCATAGGTTGAAGGGAAGATAAATAATAAAAAAAGAGACAGAGAATAAATATAAAGTTTTACAATGCAGTCAAATACAGAATTGGCAATAACAGCTGTGTGAAAGGAACTGCTTCACCCTGGAATGAAAGAAACACTGAATCATTTAAAATACATTTTATTATGTAGAAACCAAAGACAAAATGTACAATATTCACATTAGAATGGTTGTTAAACACAGAGGTTAATCGAGTGAGGCCACCCAAAGGTTTACTTCTGACATTAGAAATGTTAATTCCTTGTTATAGTGCTGCAATAAACAGATCGAAAAAACATGACGTGTTACATCAAGGAATACAATGCTATGGTACAAACAGAGAGAAAAAAAAAGATTTGCTTTTGCATTCAGAATGAACCTCTTTAAACAAATCCACCCACTCATGCCCACTGAGACATATGGGTAATGATGATACAGTTTCAGTAAGAGGATTGCTTTAGGTCTAATTCTAATGGGATCTGCAACAAGGTCCACAAAACAACTGTACTTCACAGTGAAAATTAGCTCCATCATATTTACACAGAACACAGACAAAACACAGAGAATAAAACAGAAAGAAAGGAATTAGTACAAAATATGAATCCCTAGCCTCTTTTGTCAGGATTTAGTTTTAACTGTCATACTAACCGCCGCGGATACGGTTCAACATTTATGATTATTTTTAAAGGGCTGATTTGGAGACAGAAGTGTGTGGTTCATTTGCTATTCTCCCTTTAATTTCCACAGTTCATCCATCCTAATGCCGTACAATCAATCAGAAGAGAATCTCCGGGAGGCCAGTTGCGATCCAGTTTTCCCCAGCAGCCACTAACCGACACTCTTCTCTCTTTTGAAGGCCAGATAATAATCTGATGCTTCAAATCACTGCACCAAGGTGATTTCCTGTAATGTCTTTAGTCCATCATCATATTGTGTCATGTCAGAACACAATAAAAACTCCTTAGCAGTGGATCTCGTAGGCAACCTGTGATCCAAAGAGGAGACTCTGACTGAGGAAGAGCTCTTCTGGGTCTGTTGTTAGGGGTCCTTCTCCTCCGTCTGCAGGGTTTCTGCGAAGCCCCATCCCCCCTGATCTTGTCAGTGTTTGCACCATTTCATGCTCCAGCAGAGCCTCCTTCATGCCCTTCTGCTGGACAAACCCACTCATCATGGGGCACCTGGAAGAAGCGGAGCCCAGGACAGGCTTGGCCCGGTTGAGCACGTACATCTCGTGGCCGTGGTCGTCACGGTACTCCTCCAGTTGCGCAAAAGTGGTGGGTCCATCAGAGTAGTCGTTCACATAGAGGATGCTCTCTTCCTTGCTGGTGCAGTAGGAGCCATTGTCCTCTTTCTGGTACTGCTGATGGCGGGTGTAGATCATAATCAAGAGGAGAACAGCAGTGAGTGCCAGCAAAGAGATGCCAACAGCTATAGCGGTCTGTGTGGCAGGACCCAAGGCATTGAAGTCCATACTGTCCTGCTCATACAGAGGCTCCTGGCTAACATCCAGAACCTCCGGCTGGTAGAAAGAGTTAGACGAAGACGAAACATAGGAGTGTGTGTTCAATCGAGGCCAGAACTGGGATGAATATGAGGAAGAAGACATGTTGACAGCTAGGTGAAAAGTAACCCGAGCAACACCGCCAGGGTTCCAGGCCTCGCACTCGTAGCGCCCAGCATGTGCTACAGTCACATTGCTGAGGAACAACATGCCACTGCCCATGTCTGGATCAAAACTGTCCCTCTCACCGCCCTCCTCGGTCCCACGTACAAGTCCTTGGATTCCTCCAACACCTCCCACCTTGATGCCTCCACCGCTGGGCAGCGCTGTCACCACTCCTGGAGCCCCGGGCCTGAACAGCTCCCCGTTGGGTCCCAGCTCTTGAACCAGGCCACGAGGTGACAACTGGGCCTTACCATGGGAGGCTTTCTTCCAAGTCACCTGAGGCTGAGGGTATCCTGAGGCCTGGCAGGAGACTCGGAGGCTTTCTCCAAGTCTCACGGTCAGGTGGCTGGGCTCGAGTTGCACCACGGGAGGGATGCAGACCAGACTGTTGGGAGCCACCTCCACCAGGCTGAGGTGGGAGAGTCGAGGAGGTTCTGAGCACATCAGCCGGCGCTGCTCTGCAGAACTCAACAGACGCTGTCCATCTTTGCTGATCCAAGTTCTCAGCCAGCCGAGAGCACAATCACAGCGCCATGGGTTCTCTGGAGAAGAGGAATCAGAACAGAAGAGGTAAACCAAGTGAAGGGTTTTAATATATAATGTTCTTAAAGTCAAGAATGAATTTAGGACTTTCACTTTTAAACCATCGTGATAAGAATTCCATGACAACAGATTAAAAGCATCAAAAGAGCAGCTAAATGGAGCTTGAAGTGGGATATTGGTAAACAAACTCATTTTTTTTCTAACTTGAAACTCTTTTTAGCCCAGTGCAGGACTGTGGGTATGTTCAATCATAACTAGTTTGTTGTCCAGCCATGCTGGAAAACAGAAGTGTTTACACTCATTCTGAATGACCACACTCGAAGGTACGGTGAAAAGCCTGCTGCCAGGGAGGAGAGATATGATGAAAAATGAGAATGACAAAGCACATTTTCAGTCTCTCATCTCTCGTAGGAAGTACTGTGGCTCACATGAAAAGCGACAAAAATAATCAAGATCAAAAAGCAACTGAGAGAAAAGTTCAGTCCCTGACACCTTTGTTGCCTCTGCATGGCTGGCCAATCACAGAGTGAAGTGGGAGAAAGCTTTGGATTGCTTTGTGAAGTTAGAGAAGTGGCTGGTCTGACTTAAATTGGCCCTTTAATTGTCCTCTACATGAGGTCCCTTTAATTGGCTGTTTCTTCAATATACTCTTTAAAATACTCTCTGTGGGCACTTTTCTCTCATTAGAGCTCTTCGGATGGGTGAAATCCTTTGATATGTAACATGTGTTTAAGGGAACTTAATTTTCCTCGACATGAGGGTGTCTGGTGTGGGTAGCTGTGAAAAAACGTGGTAGTGTGTGAGCATCAGTGCTCTGGTGGGGCTTTTTTCTGAACTGTCGCAATGAAGAAGAATTTTTCAAGGCATTTTTTATTATAATCAAACTTAGAGGATTATATCCTAGTGCAGTGACATATAATATGATCTGGGATTTCTGTGTACCTGTGACTCGGAGCACCTGCAGGCTGACTAGCGGTTTGAGGGACGAAGATCCGAGGGTTCGGAGATGATTCCTGCTGAGGTCTAGCAGGGCCAGTGATGACAAACCGGACAGAGCTTGCTCCGCCAGCAGCTCTATGCTGTTTTCCTGCAGGTGGAGCTCCTGTAGACGCTGCATACAGCAAAAATAAGATAAAAATAAATACAAAGCGGAGGAATATAAGTATGAAAAGTGCACACTGGAAAAAATGCCCCTCTCAAAACAAGAAAAAAAACTTCTTTCATCGAACTTTTACCTTGAAGTAAGTGAAAGAATCTGCCAATAGACCAAGTGAGAAATGGATTGGTAAGATTTCTTGAAATAAGATATGATATATAGAAAATTGAGATCTTAAGATTAGCTGGGAAAACTTATTTTATGCTATATTTTACCAGAATTGTCAAGCTTGGTTGTCTTAACCCTCCTGTTGTCCTCATTTACGGCACCGAAAAATACTGTTTCCTTGACTAAAAAAAAATCCAAAAATTCAGCAAAATTTTCCCCAAATTTATATTAAAAAACTGCTAACTCTTTAGAAAGAAAAATCCTTAAAATTTTCCTTTAAAATTTTTATTTATAAGATTCATAAATTTGGCAAGAAATAAAAAATAGAAAAAAAACTAAAAATTGAAAATATTTTTAAAAAATGAATACAAATCTTCACAAAATGCTATAAATATCTAAAATGATTCCATATTTATCAGTAAAACTTCTAATATTTTCTTTGAGAACATTCAGAAAAAAATCAACCAAAAATCCAGCAAAATTCACTGGATTTTGGTGGGGTTTTTTTCTGAATGCTCTTAAGGAAACATTTTTTTAAACATTTTTTTTTTCACCAAAATATGTTCAAAGGTTTCTCCCAAAATTTTGAAAACGTGAAAGTGTTCTCTGTGAAAATACATATTTTTTTCCACATTTTAAACTTTAAAGGGGGTCAATTTGACCCGCAGGATGACACGAGGGTGAAAACAAGATAATTTCATGATTGTTTGACTTAACAAGATATTTAAGATGCACTGTCTTAAAAAAGTCCCTGTATGTTGCTGAAATGTCACTTGTTAAGTGAATTTATCTTAAATCAAGTGGGATGAGACATTCGGACAAAAAATAAGACGAACAGACTTGGTAAGATTTTGAGTTTTTACAGTGCAAGTTAAGGGAGGGATAAAATTATCACATTTGAAAACATGAGGATGACTTGGATCCAAATGTATCAGTCTTCACTGTTATTATTGCCCTGCTGTGGATTAGTCAGTCATGTGTGAATTGGATTTACAGTTGCAGATGTCATTCTATGTAATCCATAAAAAAACAATCCCAAATTTGGTTTCTGGAACAGTCAGATCAAAATGAACATTAACCCTTCCCATTCTTTATCTCACACATCCCAACCTGCAGTCCTCTGAAGGTGTGATCCTGCACACGAGTGATCTGGTTGCCAGCGAGGTAGAGGATGCGGAGGTGCTCCAGACCTCGGAACATGTCAGGTGTCACCAGGTGGATGAGGTTACCGTTGAGGGCCAGCTCCAGCAGCTGACCCTGGCTGAGGAACGCTCCGGGCTCCAGCGCCGAGATGCTGTTGTTCTGGAGGTACAGATAATGAAGGCTGCCCAGGCGAGTCAGGTCCTGCAGACGGATCTGCACGATGCCGTTGTCCTGGAGGAAGATGGTCTTTATGGAAGAGAAGATAAATTAAATTAGCGTAGTGAATAGAAATTGATCGCCTCGGAGAAACGGAATATGGGATGTGAGGTTTGAATTGGTGTTTGTTTTCAGCAAGGAAGTGAGCATATTGCTGTGCACAGTGGGTACAAAAACGTATTAACCTTAGGGAGAGATTACATTAGCAACAGAGCCACCCTGAAAGCTATCTCACTGGGCTTTGCTGAGCTTTGGATATATGTTAATGCAGGCAATCCAAACAATGTGGAATGAGCTGGTTCAGAATCACGATAATAATGATAATGCGGGCTGAGCGGAATTTTTCCAGTCGTGTGCTTCAGTTCTACTGCCAAACTCACAGACCTTGTCAGTAAATATATTCCATCAGAAAAGAATAGGCTGATTGAAGCTTCACAAGGAGTGCTTTCAATGTGTGATCACCAATGCATGGCTGTCTGTTTGATTGGTAGTGCGCATTCATCGGGGATGCTTCCACAGTGGAAAACACAGGCCAACGAGGTAAAGTATGATCGACGAGATAGACCCGCTGATTGAGGTTAATGGAACAATTTATGCGGGACATGCTTTTCATTAATATTCATGAGCTGCAGTAATGTTGGGGGGCCTGAACCCGAGAGGAAAAGACGGTGTAATGTTAAACATCTTCTCAACAGATGATCAGAGGGTGTGCGAGAGTCACTTTCTGAGCAAGAATGAATAATTACACAGCCAACAGCACGGCCCCTCCCTCAGGCTTACATCAAAGAGGGTCATGGTGAATTGATTAACCACAATCATTTCAGAGTAATAAGAATGGATCACAGAGGGAGTCAACTGAAAACTTGCCAGTGCGGGAGGGGTTGATGGCGCATTGGCTGATTTGGTGCTAGTGGCCTAACTTATTGTCGATTGACCGACTGACCTCGGTGACAGACGGGACGCCCTGCGGGATTTCTTTGATCCCGAGGGATCCGCATTCGACTGTGAGGCTGTAGCAGCGACAGCCGGACGGACAAGCCAGGGACAGCTGAGAGATGAGGGCCAGGATGATGAGGATGAGCCCGGAGAACCACAAGAGGCCCATGATGGCGTCACAGTTGGCTTGAGAGACCGAACCTGAGGAGAGAAGGGGGAAGAGGAAAGTAAACATTGCCTCATTTACAGCCAACGTTGTACCCGTCGATGAAATGTAGCCCTTCAAAGCAGAGAGTGACAGCAGCTTGCAGATACGTTGTATAAGCAGATGACTGTGAAATGGCAAGAGAGAGAGGGAAGGGAGGGAGGATTGACAAAAAAGCACGAGAATATAAGCATATCTGTTCATCCCTAGCTGTTTTTCATTCAACTGTGTCTATTCAGTGGAATTGCGGCAGCTTCTATTATGGGCACCAATTAATTAAAGATGTGATAAAAGATGTGCAGGTTGCCTCAAGGACCTCTCTCTTGTCTGTTTAATGCATGCACAAACACACTCTCCCTCTATTTCTGTCTCTCTCTTTGTCTTATATAAACACACACACACACACACACACACACACACACACACACACACACACACACACACACGTGTGTGTCTTGCTATCATTGTGGGGACATACCATTGACTCCCATTCATATCTAACCCCTAACCCTTACCCTTACCCTAACCTTAACCAAACCCTAACCCTAACCAAAACAATGGCTAACCCTAAAGAAACGTTTTTGCACTTTTACTTTTTTCAGTAACAACAACATGGCCAAGAAAACACTGTTTAAACTTGTGGGGACCAAAATGAGGTCCCCACAAGTGACATAGTTTTCGGTTTTCCTACAGTTGTGGGGACATTTGGTCCCCACAATATAGCAAAAACATGGGCACACACACACACACACACACACACACACACACACACACACACACATGTTTGTACTTCTATCTTAGTGAGGACATCCATAGGCGTAATGCATTTCCTAGAGCCTTACCCTAACCTTAACCATCACAACTGATCGCCTAACCCTAATCCTTACCCTAACCCTAACCAAACCTCAATTCATACCTGTTCTCTAAAAACAAGTCTTCACCCTCAAACATGGCTGTTTCAAAGTGAGGACCAGCCAAAATGTCCTCACTTTGTAAAAATGTCCTCACTTTGATAGTTAAATGCAGAAAATGGTACTCACCATGTAGCAAGTACAAGAACACACACACACACACACACACACACACACACACACACACACACACACACACACACACACACACACACACACACACACATTTACACATGTGCAAATGTGCAGCAAAAAAGAAAAAAACTGAGGCTCAGTTTTGAACTTCCTCTAATCTCAGGAACCATGATTACCTCCTTGGAGCAAATCTCAAGTGGTAACCGGCTCCAATCATCTGATCAAACCGTCAGTATTGGATGCCTGCTGCACCTTAGAGCAATATCTTCCTTTGATATAAACCCATCATGTAGCAACTCATCCATGTACTTTTTTTATTTCTATACATCCCGGAAGGGATTTATTGTTCTGCTTGGCTGTTCACATCAAAACGGCCTCCGACTCACTGTCCACTACCACCCAGCGGCGTTCGTATCAGGCTGCAGATCACATGAAGATACTGCAGGGGTGGAGATATAATGCATGTTGAAATGTCACACTGCGCCCGTCATTCTGCTCCAGTGACAGCAGGTAGATTTACAGCTGTCATCTGCCCCGCCGCCTGCCTCATCCTCCAGAAGCAACTTCCAGTGGAGAAGCATTGATTCCATGTAAAGTCTCACATTGTTATAAAACATTCATGTGTACCTCGGCCACGTCTCCCATTAAGCTTGTCTGGCTTATGAATTTCTCGTTTGCTTAAGATTTCAGACTCGCCCTTACGGATAATTGATAGCATTTACATCTTGCTATGAGTGATCTGAAGATCATCGAGTTTATTAATTATTAGAATACGGGCAGATCTCATTAAAGCCAAGGGATGAAAGAGCTCCGTGTCTGAAATAAACTGCGACTGATAAATATTTAGTTTGCCGGCTGTTTGAACTGTTCTGTCAGACTAATATCAAGCATGTCCCATTTGTACTGCTATAATCCAGGCCCGTAATTTAATGCCTTAGCGCAAAAGCACTGCGCTCACTATTTCAGTGGCTGTGGAGTAATTCTCAGTGCAGCCACACTGCATTATTAAGCGAATGAGCAATGAACTGGATTTTAATATTGTATGTTTGATTTCGAGCGCATTTACGAGGATAGCCAGCTAGATTAATACAATGTGACCTACATAAGCTGTTCAATCGCCTTCTCTCAGCGAAAACAGAGGGACACTTATTAACAAAAGTGTGCCATTTCCTCTCTAGAGCTCCCCCAAACAAGCATGGAGAGAAATTATGTGTTTCTATTGTTGGGAAGAGAAAGCAGAAAAATTTAATTTTGAATAAGGCCTTGGTCTGTCATTGAGCTTTTGTTACTTCTCACAGTGAGATGACTTCTAAATAGCTTTGACTTGCTTGAAAAGTGTCAGAAGGGAACCAGAGAGTGAGACACCCGCCTGCCCTCAGCTAAGAATACCCACAGAACAGGATGCACCGTCTGATATTTGTTGTTAGAATAGGAGCCCGACATCAATGCAAATGACACCCTGCCAGGTAGAGAAAATAGCTTTTGCATTTCTCTGCTCATTTCGGCGCTAGTCTCTTAAAGAAGCCTGAGCGACAATAATACGACGCATACGATGGTAGGACAGTAAGACGCACAGACAGAGGACAACCTATGACGTTAAGGAGGCGATGACAAAAATAAAAACAGGAGGTGGGGGTTCTTTAAATAATGCTGCTGACACTTGTTTTACAGTACAGTATGCGCTCTGCTGTTTCACATTCAGCGTGCGCTCCGTCGCCTCTCGTCTTTTGTCGCGCTGATGTGGGATTTCATTGGTAAGAGGTCAATTTGTTCATTTCAGTCTCAGTAATCCTCTGTGGAACATGCGTAATCTGCACAATCAGATGCTTGTTAGCTAAGCCGCTCTCGGCTCTGTCGACATTTTCATAGAGGGAGCCGCTTTGTTCGGCTTTATAAAAACAAGGTCAGCAATATATCTTTATCGACTGCGTGAAAATGTGTAAACAGGATGATTAGACCTTAATGTTGTGTGTATGGATCTGCGTGTCAAAGGAACGTGCCTGCAAAGGCCTCGCCAGGGCAGATGTCAGTCAACAAATGCCAAAGGAAATCTAATAAACCCCAACATCACACAAAGCCTGTTCAGCATTCACTATCAGCATCCACCTCCCTAACAAGCATGGCGCACATCTCTGCAAACATTATTTTGCAGCGGACTCCAGATCAGCTTGGAGTTTGTTTATTTGGGCATTTCTGAAATTACAATTGTCTCTTTTATTCTTGACATAGAGCTTTGTTTTCACACCCCACACAAATCATCCACTGCTGAACAATCACAGGCAGCCTGGCCAAACATTCACAGAGCAGAAAAAAATAAATACTCCGCACAGTGCTGTTATGATTTTTCTCTTATTTTATCCAAGAAGGGTAGGTGTTGCTGTGTCAGAGGTGCAGCAGACAGCCAGTGTGCTGGAGGCAGAAGCAAAGTTCACATCCCTGCGCTGCCACCGGTGCAGGTCGGCCTCATCCGTTGTTATGGTAACCCTTGTGATGAGGGAAGGTCTGCTCGCGGGGCCCGAAGGCCAGCCACAGTTCCTGTGAGCTGGCGTTAGGCAAACAACTCTGCAGAAATAGAAGCTGCCATTTCTCTGGGAAAATTGCTCACAGGCACTTGAGCTATGTGATGACCTAGAGCTAAATCATAAATTCTCTTTTAGTCCGACTCTCTTTCTCCTTCCCTGGCTCCAACATTTCCCTTCTCCTTTTTTTTCTTTCACCCCTTTTACTCCTCAGTTCCCTTCACAGTTTCCCTGAAAGCCTCCATCATTTTCCCTTTCCAAGTCTCTGACCTCTCTCTACTCTCGTCCGCCGTCCTTCTGCACTGACTGACAGGTGCTAAATCATTTGTCTTAGAGCATCCTTCTGTCCACAAACAAAGTGGGGCCAAGGCACCGGGAGAACACTGTGGCACTAACCCAAGAGTAACACACTGACTTTGAGAGATAGGCTCGACCGTGCGCACAAAAACGCACACGTACGCACGCTCATAAACATGCAGGGCACACCTACAAAGTAGCACTTGTACACAAGCACCAGCCACCAACATTCAGGGACACACACTCTTGACTGGCAGACACACACACACACACACACACACACACACACACACACACACACACACACACACACACACACATGTTTGTACTTCTATCTTAGTGAGGACATCCATAGGCGTAATGCATTTCCAAGAGCCTTACCCTAACCTTAACCATCACAACTGATTGCCTAAACTTAATCCTTACCCTAACCCTAACCAAACCTCAATTCATACCTGTTCTCTAAAAACAAGTCTTCACCCTCAAACATGGCTGTTTCAAAGTGAGGACCAGCCAAAATGTCCTCACTTTGTAAAAATGTCCTCACTTTGATAGTTAAATGCAGAAATGGTACTCACCATGTAGCAAGTACAAGAACACACACACACACACGCACACACACACACACACACACACACACGCACACACACAGAGGAAGACACACAGATGCTTATGCGGTCGCACATCCTGCCTCCAACCAGCAGCAGCCATCATCATTCACAGACACAGACCGAGTCAGAAACAAACACTCACACATATTTTTGTATCAGCGGTAAAGGAAGCTCTGCTCAGTTAATAAGTCTGCATTGATTTCTTTATTTTTTCCCCCACTACTCTGTCCAGTTGGGCTCCGCAGCTATCGATTTTCACCGTGAACACAGATGGGAAGAGGGGGCTGGCATTTGTGAATGTCTGTGTTGAGGAGAAACAGAGTAAATGAGCGCATGTTGCTTATTGCTGGGATGCTTGTGTGTGTGTGTGTGTGTGTGTGTGTGTGTGTGTGTGTGTGTGTGTGTGTGTGTGTGTGTGTGTGTGTGTGTGTGTGTGTGTGTGTTGTCTGCCGGTGTGTGTGCATGTGTGTCTAGCTTGCTGTCAGGCAGCCTCAAGCAGAATCACCCTCTGAGCAGCAGCAGCAGCACTCCGCCACGGCTCCCAGCGGAGCATTTAGTCTAAAACCTTCTCTCCATCCCCCCATACTTAGACAAACTCGATAAATCTTTGCTTTTTAAGCGTTCACATGATAAACTGCTGTGACACGTCTGTCTGCAGCATGAAGACTGTGGCTGGTAATGTAAGCTGGCCAGCAGAGAAGCTCCAAAGTTATTGATATAAACGGCACAGAGCCTCAAACAAAAACACAGGAACTCTGATCTAGTTCCTCACATGCTGCAGCTGTGTTGGCAGCAGACGCCGCTGCTCCTAAAACAATAAGTGGAATGATTGAGAAAAATGAACATACACTGTCTCCTCGGGTTCAACAAGCTTTTGTGTTGGAATTCTTGTGGGTCAATTTGATTTGCAATTTGTAATTGAGAACTAAAAGCACAATGGCAACTATAGCTGCATAATCAATATCCATTTTCCACACAAGACTTACTTTTATGCCCTTGGGGAGGGTGATTGAAATATCACATCATGATTGCTCAAAGCTTAAAAGGAGATTTTCAACCTCTTTTAGCCTTGTGAGGTTTTTTTTCCAGCGAGTCTGTGCTTCTTTTCTTCTAAATCCACGTCTTTATCTGCATGATGAAACACGAGCAACATTGCCAAAGCTATGTAAAAAAAACGTATGACTTCAAAACAGCCAGAGCATTATGCGCAGAAATCCTGTTGCTTTCGGAGAAGAGTATATTTATCCAGATAAAATTTTTAAAAAAGCTATGAAAAGGGGCATTTCTAATGAGTTCTCCTTTATAAAGGAACACAGTTTGTGAAAATGCTGCAAACCTGTTAACTATGTGCCTGAACACAATGAATTAACACAGCAATAACTGAAGTGCACTAAATATTGATTCACTAACAATTTGCATAATTATGGCTTCAGTAATTCGAGACTAACAGGTTTTTTTTATGAGGAAGGAACAAAGTTTTAGTGAGGCAACCCTTGAAATCATTATTTATATGTTTTGAATACTGACTTTATTAACAATGGCACCTTTTGGGTTGCCAGGTTGTGAAATATCCCTTCACTTGACCACTTATTTTCAAGAACAGGGAGCTGCTTGTTCAGCCATTCACTGAAAGATGAAGAAAGAACAGAAATGATGTATACTAGGTAAAGGAACAACAGCATTTTATTAGATTTTGTAGTGCTTTAACGCTGATTTAAAGGATTGGTAAGTGATTAGAGGAGTTGCTTTATTAGATCATGGTGCTCAAAATACACAGGAGTAAGCCTGTCTACACTGTCAACACTATATGATAACCTAAAGCAATTAAAGGAATAATTTTAGAGCTGCACTTATTTAGTGTCTTGCTGAGAGTTAGATAAGAAGAGTGTCAGGTTAAAACCAGCAGCCTGAGGTGAGCTGAGTGTTTAGGACTCATCACATAACCACAAAACGCCTTGAGCAGCAAGTCTCTGGTTCAATTCCTGCCTGGGGAACACTTACTGCCTGTCATTTCTTTGCATTTCTCATCAGTTTTTCTTGTCTCTCTCCACTGCAGCTGTCAAATAAAAGCATTTAAATAACCAAGGAAAGTTAGCCTAGCTTAACATAAAGACCAGAAACAACATCCAACAACCAACAGCTGGCATTAATAAACAAACTCACATCTTATTTAAGATGTAATACAGAACATGATGACTGTTTAAGAGGTTCGACTCTGAGCTAGGTGCAGAAATCCTGATGGTGAGAAACAGGCTAGCTCTTGCCTGTTTCCAGCCCTTATATTACAGTGATTGCACTGTATTTTCACCGAGAACACCACCTGTTATGCTGCCTTTGATTGGGTGTCCTCATTCACATTAACCCTATCAAGGCAGCTGAATATCGCCCAAAGGTGTAACATGTAAACACAACAGTATGGTGCATCTCACCATGTTGGCTCTCACTGTCACACTTGTCTGATTAATTTATTGTAGGATGCAGGTAAATACCTACCATTGGATGATCATTTGAGGCAGATTTGTCCTCTCCTTCCACTATCTGTGTGTTACAGTTTTCTTCGATACAAGAAACCGCCACAACCACTTCAGGGCAGCATCCTACCACACTGAAAATTTTAAGTATTTCAAAGGACTAGAAAGTGAATCATCCATTTTAAAGACAGTGGTAATCTCTCTTCATGCAAATGTTTCCCCAAAAGAGTTCTATCCATCACTATTTGTAGGGAATGCTGGGGCTGCACTTTTCACTTGGCCTCGCCCATGACGACTGTGATTGGTTTAGAGAAATACAAACAATCCAGATATAGCATGATGCAGCATGGCCATTATGTACTACAGAAGATGCAGCAAAAATGCACACAAATAGAAGATGGACAGAACATCAGGGTTTGATATTTGAATGCAGAAGTTTCTTAAACCTGCATTCTTTCCAACATCCAGCAGGGGGCGACTCCTCTGGCTGCAAAAAGAAGTCTGATTGTTTCGACGTCTGTGAGAAAATGACCCCACTTCTCCCTTCATCTGTTATGTCAGTAAGCAGTTTCTTGATGAGTTTATGGTCGCACTTGTTAGTTTCAAGACTGTTTAAGCACAGCATGATGTTCATTTTGTAAATTCTGGTGTCATTTAGAGTCAAATAAATGATAAACAGCACTACTTTTTGGTTTAAAGGTTGCTATTATGCTGCGGTGCATCATGTTATCGAGTCCTCAGTCAGATCCAACACTCGCTCATGTCCTGTTTTGGAATGGACAGGACCAGATTCCATACTCCAAAATAGCATCCCCAAACCAGTGGGTGATCTCATTGTTGCTATTTCTATCTGTTAGATGTATTCTTTACTTTAAACAGTGGGAAAAGACACAACTGTGTGAAACAGACTCGAGACTCCAGCTTCATATTTTCATGTATGAGCACGGAGTAAACCTTCTCATCTAATTTTAACAAGAAAGCCAATAAACCTATTTCCCCAAATGTCAAACTATTCCTTTAAAGTTTCCCTATCTGTGTCTCATCACTCACCGTTTTCAGACATAGTAAACATGCTGGCAGCAGTTTCATAAACTGTGTCACCTTTTGAAATACAACTGTCAGCGTTTCCTGCACTTCCCCTTTTCAAAAAGATTGTCTGTGTCAACATTACCTGTCTGACACTTAGTCCTGCGTTTGATCACCATTTCTTGTGTCACCTCTTTTAAAATGCCAATTTTCTCTCGCCTCTCTCTGCGTCTCCCGCTCCCCGTCCGTTCTAATCGTCGACGTTGATGCAATCGATCAGAGCAATTTCGTTCACAGTAGCCTCATCTGATGGGCTGCAGGATTTATGACTCAGTGGATTATGCCAAAGCAGAATGAGTGGTTTGATTTTTATATTTCTTTTTGCTCCATTTTCATCAGTCTGGTTTCAGCCCTTCTGCTTCTTTGCCTATATGTCCCTAACAAGCATACAGATCACATCTGACGTTTGTTCAGCAAAGGTTTGTTTCACATTGCCAAGGATGGAGGAGATCAGACAGGTTGGAAGATGGATGAAGGGGATGTTACATCCTCGTCTACCTAAAAGCATAGCAATCCCTTCCATTTTAATATTTCTCCCAATTTTGATAAAAGTATTCAGATGGGTGGATTTCTGTTTGTTTTCTTTTAGGCTGCTGCATTACTGAGTTTCCCCTCTGATGTTCCACATGGGCGAATCTGAATTGTAAATATTTTTTTGCTCCTTGCTTATGGCAGATCAGCTGAAAGTTGAGGTGTTACTCAAGCAGCAATAAAAGGTGCCTGGGAACGTGTCTGAAAATGAAAACGATGCTTCGATAACGATTGCTTATCATCCCAGTATATTGCATTTCTGTAATGTTGGTTGAGCGCTGGTGTCTGCAGTAGGAGTCACCGAATCCTCATAAATTGTGTCTTTGTTGCCATGGAAGAGACGGCGTATGCTGACACCAAGTGATAGATGTCACACAAGTGTCAAATCAGACCCTGGCATGTAGCTTATATTGTGGTTATCTCTACTGTTCAGCATATAGATGGGAAGTAATGAGTGGGTGTTTTTCTTTTTCCTTTATTCTTTTCGCCCTCACGGACTTCTTTTTTCAGCTGATCTTTGCCATCTGCCTGTATCTTTCTCAAGTCAGGCCAGGAACGAGGATACTATGCAATTACAGCCAAGAGAGATTTCAGTCATCATTGTCTAGCAGACAGTAGCAAATGAAAAATTTAAGACCTCTGCAGGCGTAAGAAGTCGACTTGTCCATACGGATCTTGTCCACATGAGACAGATCCCCACCCTCGGTGTTAAAACAAACGAGGTCCTATCTAGAGGTCCACTGTTTGGCTCCACACTGCTTCATGTGCAGAATAGCAATTAACCAGACGTGCGATCCAACTCTGACATGAGGGAAAGAATCAGTGACGCTAACAATTCAGAAAAAGAAAGCACGGCGCTCTTCCTGTAGGGACATGTAATATTTAATAGTAAGCTAGTAGTAACCTAATCATAGCATATTGCTCTTGGCAACTCCTATAGTGCCAGTGTAATATTTCTGCCAGGTTCTATAGGGGTGTGTGCTTCGCTCAGCAGTGATCTTGTTATACTTCATTCCCTCCATCACAACAGTATCTCTTGAATATCCCCATGTGATTTGGATGTGCAGCCTCTCTGCAGTGTCATAGGTAGAGTTTATCCCTAAAATGTATTTGAAGATCAACACAGCTGTTTTAATAATGTAGTGCTGCAGGATGATGGCACAAACTAAAGTCCTGAATCACTGCTGTGACCTCTTTACCTCCCATCCATGCCCCAAATTAATTCTGTTTCAAATTATATGCCAACAAGAAAACAGCAACAAGTACATTAAACAGCACAGTTAGTCCACACGGTGACCCAGTTGTCAGTTTATCAGGTAAACTTTGCCAAAACTAATGCAGTCCAATGCAGCAAATCCAACATTTGTGACAATTCCAGTCTTTGTTGAGGCTTTTGTAGACAGATGTCAATTCAACTTCATGCAGTTCATTTTTTATTTATATGCACTCCCATTTATTAGGAACAGCTAATGCAGTCCAGTGCAACCACCCTGTCACAGCAGCTGCATTTCCAGAGCTCATGAGTGGCACTGTTGGATATGCTTGTTTAATATTGAAGTTAGGTATTGTTGGAGTGGATTATATTATATGGAGAGGTGTTGCATGCATGCATGAGATCCTTTCAGGGTGTCACAACGAGGGGGAACATTACAGGCATGATAAGCAGACTTCATGGCAGTGGAGCTGTATTGCATTAGTCATACAATAACATGCATGCAAGTGGCATATTAACATGAAACAGTAACATGTAGGAGGAGATTCTCATTGTAAGGTGTGCAGGTGTTGTGTACTGTCAAAGTCTACTGCATCACACAGAGATGTTTGTGTTTCCAGTGTTTTGTCCTCCTCATCCACATGTAGGTCTGTTTATTCACATAAAGGCTCCACATGCTATTTAGTGTTTAACTAAGAAGTGATATGCATAAGTACATTTGACTGACGCCCCTCAGTGGTAACTTAAGTATAAAAAAAACAAGTTGATTCATGAGATTATTCCACTTACAGCAAAAATTCACCTCTTTTGTTTCACTCCCAAGTTTTACTTGGACATGCATGCCATCTGTTCATCTTTTGTTTGGAATCAGAATGCATCAGATGTCAAATGGGGTCGCCGCCAAACAACATTTGGAGAACCTTCAGTGTTACTATCCCAGGCGCACACGGTCCCCTTTCCCCCCCTAAGAACAAAAAAACAAAACTGCGACTTACCCCTTTCCCTGTTTCCTCTCCGTGCGCAGACCTGATCTCTCCAGCGAGCGCTCTCCTCCACTGAAAAAAAAATTATAGTAATAATTCAAAAGCTAAATAAAGAAGACTCCCACTTGAAATCACTGCAGAGAGACGCGCTGCTGGAACATCGCTCCTGGATTTTACGGTCCACACAGGCTCCGCTCGGACTCCGGAGAACTGCTCCTTACATCCGGCTGAGCTGGATGACGGTCGGTTTTTTCGAGCCCCTTGTTCTCCCTCCTCTGATATTGTTATGCGCCTTTGATTCGTTTCCCCCTGCCTTCGTCGGATGCTATCTTCCAATAGTGACCCACTCCTCTAATTATCCCTGCTTGAATGGTCTCACTCCCCCTTCTCTCTCTCTCTCTCTCTCTCTCTCTCTCTCTCTCTCTCTCTCTCTCTCTCTCTCTCTCTCTCTCTCTCTCTCTCTTGCTCTCTGTGCATGAGTGAGATAGAGAGAGGAGGGATGATGTGAGTGTCTTTATTCCCTTTATTCTCATTCATCCACTTTCCAAACATAAATTGGGTGGTCCTCCTGGAATGGATTGCTACAGTTAACTTTCAGTGTAATTTCCTGATTTGGCTTCTGTGCAGCAGCAGTGGCTCATTTTGCAGGCGGTGATTTCAGCACCACGGACAGCGGCCTTGTCTTTTATTATGAAAGGTTACAGGCGTGTAAAATGTGATCCTGCATGCTCCTAAAGTTAGAATCCACCGCAGGAAGAAGTGTGGAAATTTTTAGGAAGGAGTGAGGTGGAAGAAGAAGAAGAAGAAGAAGAAAAAAGTGCCATTTTAGTCCAGCCAAGGGCAAAGTGAATTCAAGCTGAACGAGGCCTTTCAGTATATTCTGCAAAAAAAGAAAAAGAAAAAGAAAAAAAGAAACCCCACATTGCAGTGCCTTAGCAGGAGGCCACACTTCATTACTGGGTGCGGGAGAGGAGGACGGAATTGAACAGAGGTTACATTATGTTTTCTGGCACCTTTCAGAAGCCCTGTTGCTGATTGTTCTCAACATCAAAATGCTCTGTTGAATACATTTGTAGGCTGGGACTCCATTTGCTGTAAGTTGACTGTCCAGGCTGCAATGGGAAAGGTGTAGATGGGTGACAAATTCAAGGAAAAACCAATGTAAAATGTATTAGTGCAGACTTTGCAGCTTCAGTGGCTATGAGCTTACTAATATTGATGTAGAAGAACACGCATCCATGCTTTGGCTGGTCCAAATGCCCTTATATTATATCAGATGGGTGAGAAAGTCATAGAAAAACCAACTTAAAGTGTCTTAATGAGGACTTTGCTGCTTCAGTGCTTCATTGGCGATGAGCTCCCTAATAAAAATAAAGTAGAACATCACAGATCCACACTTTTGTTGGTTTAATTGTCTGTATATTATGAGATGGGTAAGAAATGAATGGAAAAAAACAGTGTAAAGTGTCTACATGGACCATAATGTACTACCAGAACAGCTTCAATGCTCATTTGCATTGATTCTCCAAAGTGTCTGGAACTCTAGTGGTGTAATTAAACAGCGAAACATGTGTCCTCATTTGTTATTTTGACGATGATGGTGGAAAGATGTCAACCATGTTGGTCTAAAATGTACCATAGGTGTTCAGTTACACTGAGATCTGTTGGCCACAGCATATTATTCACATCGTTTTCCTACAGTTTTCCATTTTTTCCTTTAATTTGTCACCTATCTGTACATTTCTCAGTGACCTAGTCAATAACCCATATACTGACACCGCTCATCACCACATTACAACACTAATAATATTGTTAACTAATTTAGGACGCCTCTCATATTCTAATACCGTTGGTAAATGTATCTGTCTTTTAGCTACGTCAGTGCTTGACCCATTGGCCTACATTTTGAAAACTAATTAGCTTGCTACAAGCAGATAGACACATATAGTGTGGCAGGAGAGTTGACATTTTAACAATTTGTCCAGCTATATTTCAACTTTTAGTCGTGCAGCTTCAACTGTTTAATGCTTTAAGATAATTTCAATAGTTTATACATATATTTAGCCATCTAATTAGCTTTAAAATGGTGGATAAACATCTGAGGCAGCTCTCAGTTGTGTCATATTAAAAGCAGCATTACCCTGCTGTTAGACATCTATGCCAACATTACTATGTTCAGCTATTTCAACCATCCCTACATATATTTAGCTATCTAATTAGCTTTTCGACATCATCTGTCTCATGTCTGTTCCTCTTTCAAATGTCTCATATCAGATGCTACATTAGTCTACTTTTAACAAGTTATACCAAAATATTACTAATTTTAGCTAATTATTTAAGCCATGCATCCACTAGTCTGTTTTTATAAGCTACATTAGCCTACTAGTCTAATTGTTATTTATTTGTCCTGTATCTTTTTATGGTTTTCCAGTTGTTTAATAAACTACATTAGCCTACTTTTAGCTGTCTACACAAACATTATTATTTTAGCTAACTGTTTCAATCATTTACACAAAATATTGTGATATCATTGTTTTTAGGTGACTGGTTTGACCTTTCTACTCACTTGCTAGCTAGTTTTCGTACATTCTCAATTGTAGCAACTAACTTTCAGGTCTTAGACTCATAGTGGACATCTTTTGCTTAAAAATTTTTCGGTTGTTTTTTTTTTTTTTTTTTTTTTTTTCCAGGTAACCCTGCAGAAACTGCTGGGTTGCTCCCTCCAGGTTGGTTGGGAGTTACTTCCTCAAGTGGAGAAGTTCAAGTATCTTGGGATCTTGTTCACGAGTGATGGGAAAATGGAGCGTGAGATGGACAGGAGGATTGGTGCAGTGGCAGCACTAATGCGAGTGTTGTTCCAAACCATTGTGGTAAAGATGGAGCTGAGCTGCAAAGTGAAGCTCTAAATTTACCAGTCCATCTACGCTCCAACCCTCACCTATGGTCATGAGCTCTGGGCAATGACCGAAAGAATGAGATTGCAGATAAAAGTGGTTGAAATGAGCTTCTTCTGCAGGGTGGCTGGGCCTAACCTTAGAGATAGGGTGAGAAGCTCAGACATCCAGAA
The DNA here is from genome assembly GCF_021347895.1 of Acanthochromis polyacanthus. Classification (NCBI taxonomy): domain Eukaryota; kingdom Metazoa; phylum Chordata; class Actinopteri; family Pomacentridae; genus Acanthochromis; species Acanthochromis polyacanthus. The sequence goes on from NC_067121.1 coordinate 34,719,624, forward strand.
GGAGCTCGGAGTAGAGCTACTGCTCCTTCATGCTGAAAGGAGCCAGTTGAGTTGGTTTGGACATCCGATTCAGATGACTCCAGGAGACTTCCTTTGTAAACTTTCTGAACACGTCCACCTGGGAAGAGACCCAAAGGCAAACCCAGAACTTGCTGGAGGGATTATGTAACTCATCTGGCTTGGGAACACCTCAGGATCTCCCAGGAAGAACTGGAAAGCATTGTTGAAGGGAGGGACGTCTGGAATGACCTGCTTCATTTGCTGCTTTCACGACCCAGCCCCAGATAAGCGAAAGAGATGGATGGATGGTTACCCACAAACCACTCTTTTACAATCTTGTCTGTGCAATCCCTGTTATCTCTTCCCTTTACCCTCACCCCAGCTGGTCGATGCAGATGGCTGCCCTGCCTGAGCCTGGATTTCCTGGAGGTTTCTTCTTGTTAAAGGGGAATTTTTTCTCCCTACTGCTGCCAAGTGCTTGTTCAAAGGGAACTGAAAGGAAATCTTGTATTTGTTGGATTTCTCTCCTTGCATGGTCCTCACCAAACTATTTAAAGTGCCTCAAGAAGACACATGTTATTACCTGGCACCATATCAATAAAACTGAAGTGAAATCCCACATATTCTGTCACTAAAGTCCACTTGGTGTTGCCAAATCTGGTTGGGAATCACAGAGGCTACATGCATGCGCCTCTGCTCTGTGCGTGTCTGCCCCCTTTGATGATGACTTGATCACACACTAATCACACGCCACAGTATTTAAAACCATGCTGACCCACATTTAGCTTTGCTTGATTAACTTCTGTGCGTGTGTGTGTGTGTGTGTGCGTGCGTGCGTGCGTGCGTGCTCGAGCTTTCACATGCACGCGTGTAAATGCGCGCTGATGCGTAGCTCCATGCATCAAGGTTCCCATGCCTGAGCAGGTACATTAGTTTGTGTCTAATTGCGTGTCTTTGTGATGCTGAGCGCACTGCAGCGTGTGTATTTGAGCTCGGATTTTAATGATCTCCTCCTACCCCCTCAGGGCGAGCACGAGCCTATTTCGACCCACATCAGGATAATTAATATCACACTCAAATGTCTGTAAGAGCACACGGCTCCTTTCACCAGCTTTCCTCCCATCCTGCTGCTGTTAACTCACCCTTTTTTCGCTCACCGGAGACGCAACAATTGCTAAATTACAATGCGCAGGCTATTTGTATGCATGTTAAGTCCCATCCACGTTTTATTTGCACATAAATTGCTCCATAAAGTTTGCTAACAAGTTGTGTTTTCCAGCCATAAAAGCCAAAAGCACCTTATTAAACCGCCTCCAAGTGAGACAATGTGGCTCATAATGCCATGGTTGTCAGTCTGAATCCCCAGATCAGCTGGGAAATCACTCCTCCACACCTAGCTGCTGCTCCGTCCAACTGTCCAAGTGCACTTGAACAAGTCCCAGTTCCATTAGTGCTGCTCTGAGACTAACCTTAGAAGACTGAGCCTCTCTGGGCTGTTTCCAGGTGTGTGTGTTTGTGTTTGTGTGTGTGAATGTGAATGTGTTTGAATAAAAACCCTTCATCCCTTTGCAGCTTCTCCCACAGGGATTGGCTGTAATTAGGAATCTTCTCTTTCTCAACTTGTCTCGTAAATGAAAACACCTCTATATCAGAGAAGGAGCACATTGAATCCAGCCCCGCCACAGAGGCTTTTCCCACCTCTGATCTTGAAATGGCGTCTTTTTTTTCTTTTTTTTTTTTACCATTTGGTTTCTTCACAGTCCAGAAACTTCAAGAAGAAAAATGAAATTCCTCTTCCCTGCATCACACGAAGAAGAAGAGACACAAACTGACAGAAAAGACTCAAGCTCTTTGTCACTGCGAGAGACATAATTTGTGACTGAATCATCCATCTCTTTGTAACTAAAATTGACGGTTTTGAGCGATTTTCAAAACGGCGAGCAAATATAAACTTTGACAGATGGGGATGGAGCAACACAGACGGAACCAAATTACCAACAGGGCAGTATAATGCCCATTTACATATTTTACGGTGCGATATAAATGAGCGCAATATCCATATAACTGAGAAAAAACTGAGAAAAAATATTGAAGTGAGAAAATCGGCTTTTTTGTTTGCGACGCGGTCGACATGGGGTAGAATCAATAACATGCACAGACAGATGCGGGTGAGATAACAGCAATTTAAAGGGAATCTACACGCATACACACACTCACACACACCGTGTAATGAGATGATTTCCCAATGAAAAGCATGCAGGACATGAAAGCTTTACAAACGGCCGGCAAAACAACAGCTGTAATGCGACAGGCAGACATTTGTTCCACTAATCACTGAGGGGATTGTCAAATATGGCCAAATGGAGGCTAAGAGAGCCTTATGTTATTAGGCCTCGCTTGCCTGACTCCACAATGCACACATGCGCACACACATTGTGGATGTGTCTGTTGTCCATCATCCCTTTTGCCCCGGCTTTCTCACCTTGACAGCTGTCCGTGATTTTGACATGTAAGTTCACCGAATAAAGGGATTATTGCTGATCTGTGGAGAAAAGGAATGTTTTCTGCAGATACATTTGAAGTGAGGGGGCACTTCAAATAAACAACAGTGGGTTATGCAAGCTTGGAGATGAAAGGTTTTGGCTCCTTTAAAATGAGACAGAATAAAAAATAGAAATAAACATATTTACATCCATTGTTTCTGTCTTTCTGTAATATCTGCCTGAGGCGACTGGCTATGATGAAACCTGAAGGAACACATTTGTTCTGGTCACTTGGCAACATTGACATATTATCATTTGTTTAAATGACACAGCAAACTTGTCAGCAAGTATATATCATTTGCACATGCAGCAGTTATGGAACAACATTACTGATAGTGTGTAGTGCCGAAAACAAAGAGAACAGTGGTTGAAACAAAACAGTAAAGTTACAGGAAGGACAGCAAAGCAATGAGCCATTATGAAGGACTCTTTAAAGATGATATTTTACACTGTTTTTTTTTTTTTTACAGAAATATAGATTTTCACCACATGCCAAGTAAACTATGGTTACAGATTCTATATGAAACTTTTGACACTGAATGTCAATAGAGCACCAGTATCTCCGGCTAAAATTAGCCATACTTCCCATTTTCTTTTATAGTTGAGTCAAAATATAATTGCGGGACTTTATGTAACATAGTTGAAAGGCATCACAGTTGACATTTTTTGTTGTTTTCAGGCCTAAAATCAACATGGCCACCTATAGCCAAACACCACATGGCATTTTTACAGAAAGATTCTTCTAAATGTTACATATACAATTGAGTAAAATTGAAGTTAAAGTTATTCATGAAGATATTGTAGTAAACCTGCTGACATGCGATAAATCCAAACTTGACTCACACACTGTTTTATATTAAATAACCGAGAAAGCCTTGGAGTCTTGCACACTTCCTGGAGAGGTGTTTTTGTAATGGATAACTTATGTGAAAGTGATTTCTCAGACACAGATACAATTTGTTATTTTGCCAAAAAAAAGAAATATCTGTCATCATTATTTCAACTTAATAAAAAAGGAACACAATCAATACATGCAGCAGACCCATTTTTTGGAAACAGACATAAACGAAGTGGAGCCGACAGGAGAGTCTGGAGGAGAGTCACAAAACAGCAGTAAAGACCGTCACACTGAGCTGAAATGAAACAACAGAACAACACATAGATCAGGCAAATAGCATGAATAAATTGAATTTAAATTCTTTGGATATTTAGGGCACCAGCAGTATGCTTGGACTACACTTTGTCTTTTACAGAGCAGTGTGTTTTTATTATCAAAATCAGGAACATCCTGTCTCAGAGGGATGCTGAAGGATCGTGCATTTGTAACCTCTTGGCTGGAGTATTACAATTCCTTATTATGAGGATGTCCCAATAATTCTTCTAAAAATCTCCAGCTAATATAGAATGCTGCAGCCAGAGCTTTGACAAGAACCAGTAATAGAGATCATATTTCTCCTGTATTAGCTTCTCTTCATCGGCTCTCTGTAAAATCCAGAATAGAACTTAAATTTTAAGGGCCAAGCTCCATCTTATTGTAAAGACCTTATTGTACGATATCATCCTAACAGGGTGCTTCGCTCTCAGACTGCAGGTTTAGTTGTGGTTCCCAGAGTTTCCAGAAGTTGAACGGGAGGCAGAGCATTCACTTATCAGGCTCCTCTCTAGTGGAATCAGCTCTCAGTTTGGGTTCAGGAGGCAGACACTGCTTCCTCAAAGGGAGTCTAAAGGGAACTTTGGACTGCTGGGTTCTCTGTTTAAAATGTGTAAGGTCTTCATCTTATGTTCAGTGCCATGAAGATAATATATGCAGTGAATTGGCGCTATATAAAGAAAACAAACAACACTCTGCCCTTTAGCTAGAAGACTAAAAGAACATTTTTGAAATACAGTCAGTCTCCTTGTCCTCATCAGAAGGCCAAAATGAGATCCGAAAAACTGACATTTTTACTTCCACCCAATCAAAACTGTAAATTAGAGAGGAAATAGCTGCCTTGTAACCAATGACACTGATGTTATTGAACGTCTTCTAAAAATTCTCAGCTGCATCTTTATCTAATATGACGGAAATGAAGCTCTGCTGTGTGATGCATGCTGCCCTTTACCACAGCAATCACCTCAAACTCTGTCATTCATCTCTGAGACTGAGAACAAGTAATGAATTCTTATCTTGTGTAATTTGAAACTCAGTTTGAAATCATGAGGCAGGAATATGAAGTTATTAAGTTTGATATTGGTTGTTCTTGTGAAATAAGTTGAAACAGCATCAAATGGCATTTGGTTTTCATTAACTGCAATAGCAGAACGTGTGTTTGGTAACCTTCTACAAACGGTGCTGGGTTGTGCTTTAATAACAGGTACTCAAAGATGAAAGGGTTAAGAGTTGGTACCGATCACGGTTTTAGGAAATGAAATGATCTCTAATTTCCTACCAGAAAGATGAACTTATTATATGCTATCCAACTCCAGTCTCCACACAATTATATTCCAATGGATCTCTTACTGGGTGCACTTTTTCCAATACTAGCTCTGGAAGTAGGCACTGATTATAAATTCAGAGGCGCAGATTCACCCAGCAGTAAATTCTAAACTATAGTGAAGAATTCAGCAGCTAAGGAGTGGGTTAGTTCATAAGTTTGTGACCAAAACATCAGTGAAAGCTGAATTAATGTTGCACCTTCAAGTGGCCAGACATCACACTGAATGCTAATGCTAGTTGTAGATGTCCCCATTTTCCAAGAACAGTCTCTGTTTCTGGCTCTGTTTGCAGAAAATGTTGTCACCTGATCTGATCAATTTGTTAATTGTGCATTAAAATGGGCTATAAAATGTAATCATATTTCTGTGACCAGAAAAAGCAGGCAGCAGAGTCTGCTGGTTGACACCTCAATCACATTGTGCTTATTTTGGCCAACAAATTTGATGCTGGCTTCTAGTTATGACAATTCCATATCACTCTTTTCCTTCCACTAACTACTTGCTTGACACGGACTATTTTTAAAGAAAACCGCTGTGGCATGTGTCAAAGTGTCAAAATCCACATTTGCATCCACAACATCACCACAAATGTATCGAGGTAGAATGGAGAGGAAAAACAGGAGACTGGATTGAAAAAAGAGTGAGGGAGATAAGATGGGGAAAGGTAAAGGTAGGAAATTTATTCAGCCGATGTAGTTGATCTGTGATCGTCAGTGAGACAAAATCGCGTAATGTTTTACTCTGAAGTGCAATGACTGGGTTAGGAAAGAGCAACTGATTTAAAGAATAAAAATGCATGAAACTAGAATTGCTCTACTTTTTAATCTCATAGACAGTAACATTGGGTATTTTAGTCATGCACTGACCATTGAATTGGAAATGCCCCCAATTTTCATTTCAGAAAATCTGTTCTCTTTAGCATTGCTCTGTCTCTGCTGGATGTATGCTGTCAATGAGCAAACATGCTAGTACCAATACCAGTATTATATGCTGATTATCCTGAGAGCACTACAAACAAACAGAAATTCACCTCCAGCGTACTAACCTGGTCACAGAAACCTCAGAGATGGACATCGCTAAAGCAGCACAAGCAAAACCGCAATTATCTTCAAAGACAGATATCCCTAGGTCTCTCTCTAAGTGGGTAAAATAGTCTTGTCGTGATATCGTGGACCACTCCTGGAGTAGGTTTATCTGTGTGGACACACTAATGGATGAAAAGGCGCCTCCTTGCACACTCACGTCCAGACAGATAAGAGGGTGTCAACAACCAGGGGGGAGCAGCGTCTCCCTTCTCTCTGGATATCCTTTGATACCTTTTCATCTGTGATTTCAGGAAGTACATTACTATTGGAGACGGGTATCGTGCTTCTGCACCACAATCAATACTCTTCCATTAAGGTGATGAACGGTCCGTTTCCCCAACCTTCGGCAGTCGAGACAAATTCTCAGGACCCACTGATCCGAATCAGTCAATCTGGGCATGACAGCACAACAGCCATTCGACGTGAAGGGCAAAGAGACTGACGGACTGACGAAGTCTGACTAACTCGTCCGTCCCTGCAGGTGGACTTCTCCTGTGTAATGCATTGCTGTTCTTTACCTTAACAGCATCCAACTCAAACACTGTAATTCATTTCTCACGCTTAGATCAAGCCATGAATATTTATCTATGAGGTCTCAGAGGTAATTTCAAACTCAGTTTGAAACCATGAGCCCTGCAAATGAAGTTATTTAGTTTAATATAAGAGTTGGAAAACCAGCAAATGAGGTGAGATCAACTGTAATTTTGTTTCCAGTGCAGGTAAAAAATGTAATGAAACTTAAATGCAAATAACATCCAGCAGATCACTCTTCAGGCATTAAGACAGTGTGATGTGGTTCAAAAAGCTCAGAGCACAAAGTAATTGGTTTGGACAAAAACTATTAAAAAAATCTTCATATTAGAAAATGCGCCATTTTGTGTAAAGATAGAATAAAATAAATAAAAATTCACCTCAGTCTGGCATCAGAAAGGTGATACAGAAACTGACTTGGCACCGGTGGGAATTAAGAACCAGTCCAGTGCCAAGTAAACACATTTCCCCACATTCTCAGTAAACAATAGGACCAATGCTGACAAAAACACTCAGCGTTCTTTAATTCATGGGCGGAATGCAAAGTCACCCTTCAGGAAACAGGAATTAGCTTACTAATCTTTTCTGAGATGGACGTGTCGTGAAAACCTTGGCAAAGAAAGCACTATGTTAATTTAATAAAGTCGGCGTTGTTAGCTCGCTCCAGAAACTCTTTTCTTTCAATTTAACAGCCGACATGTTCTACTATCTCTCTGTAATCCAAAGAGAAATGCGGAGTGGCAATGCAATTACTGTGTGAGTGACGGGCTCGCAGGCGAATGTTGAGCGGAGCCAACAAAGCAAGTTCTGCATAATGCTCGAATAAAGTTGAAATCTGTCTGTGACACGGAGAGAACGATGTGGGCATCGGTGACAAACACGACTGATTGCTTTTTTACATCACTGCACGAATCAAACAGTCGGTTGTTTTTAGTGATTAGAAATACAAGCGATCAAATTTAAAAGAAACAAAAATGAATCGTCTTTTCTCATTTAAGTTGCGCTTCACCAGTTCAACATATCAAAGTCAATTTACTACTCATAAGGGGCAGTGATCAGCAGCTGAAAACTTATGCAAAATGTCAATTGTGCTTTCAAGGAGACACATTAAATCTGACTCATTTCCTCGAGTGAGGAAATGACTCACTTGAGGAAATGAGTCACTGGAGAAATTTTGAAAGATTTCAACATCGCTTTAAACTCAACAAAGTTTTAGAGGGGCAATATACATAATTTATATGCAGTGAGAATTTTTTATTCTTTTAGCCTTTACTCAAACTGGCAATACATTTAGGTGTGGGAGCTTCATTTAAAATGTCACTACATAAAAGTAAAAGTATAAACTTCAAGAAAGTGACATTTTTAGGACACCTGTTGTTTAATATTGTGTTTAAATATAGATGAGATTTTATAATTAGTACATGAGTGTTATTAGATTTACAGAACCGGATTTTATTGCTGCTATGAATGACTTCTACATGCACATGTATGATTTGTGTTGCACTATGAGGCTTAAAATACACATGATAGGATGTAGACGCTGCAAAAACAGGGACCTGTTTGATTTATGCTTGAATGAAAGTAATGCTCCGGTATGTGGGACAATAATTTATCAGCTTACCATTTCTATTAGATTTCATTGATTAAAATAGCTGGAATGTTCACTGAAATATGCTCAGGTCTGTTAACTGCATTCCAATTGATTTGTGGAAAGTGGTGCAAATGTTTAAATGGAAATTATGGAAGTGAGAAGTGCACCTTTCATCAGGGGCCAAATAGTGTCAATAAAGGACTGTTTTTTTCTGTTTGTCTCTTATTGATTTAAAAAATTATTTAAAAAAAGAAGCACCTAAAACTCCGAGTATCAAGCAAAAAATGTGTGACATCACTCTTTTTGTAAAGTAGTAATTTGAGCTACTACTTTGCTAGCTACATGCTAGTATCAGAATAATCACAATAAAAAGGCCAACACGCTCCTGTTAAGCAGGCTAGATAAATTACTCTATAGTCCTCTTGGAGAAACTATTCTGGGGCCAAGAATCTGGTGTGCATTCAACTGTAGGAACCCAATAAATCAATTAGGCTGACCTCACTATGAAGTGCTCTGCGACCATGAGAAGTTCCTCTAAAAACTACTGCTATTCAAATTTTTAAAGGCAGAGGGGACAAGTGAGTTTTTCAGACAGCTCAGTCTATTTTTTGGGAGCTCTAAATTAGAGGATATATAGCCTGAATAGAGGAGTCAAGGTACAAAGCAGTGCAGCCTCGTAGTGAAATGTGTCAGAGCTACAAAATGTATCAGGACCACAATGAAGTCTGTGAAATTGTCAGATTGTCTGCAGTTTTTTTTCAACTTTTCTTTTATACTGATCTGCATCTATGTCACGTGACTTTCTTTTGCTTTGCACATTAAAAGTGGCAACAAAAATCCTCTTCGCACACTGGCGTATTACCTGGGGACCCTCATGTGATTTAGAAATCACACCCCCACATCTGTGTTTCCTGCCGTGCTTTCACACATGATAAACAGGATCTGTGCTTTCCTCAAATTTCCCCACATTATCTTCGTGCATGGCATTATTAAGCTGCGTTGAGCCCGCTGAAAGACGGCATAATGTTCCTTACCGCCTGCTGCCATGCTGCCATCCATCTAATCCCACTTCCTTTGAGATGTTGCTCTTCTCATGGATTTGAGTTAACTCCTGTAAGTGGGTCTCTGTGCTGTGTCGACTCCTGAATTTGCACCTAAAATGCTGAATTTTTAAACAATTCATTGATAAATGCCAAGATCCCCAGGTAATACTAGTCCTGTCGACATCAGGAGCTTAGAGGCGACGTGGTGGCATTAACCGAACACGAGACTTTCACCCAGGAGACTGGAGCTGGAATCCCAAATCAAAGTGGGTTTTTTACACTTGGTGTTTTAGGTTGCAGTTAGTGAGATGCTTCTGTTTTTTTAGGGCCCATTCTTGTGGTCACAACACCCCAGCAACCTAAGAAACCACTGGAGCTTTGTGGTTAGTATTTCCACAGATGTACTTCTTTATCCAGACCGTGATCTTTATCTAGACATAACAAAGTTGTTTTGGTGCCTAAATGTAACCAGGTTGTCTTTCAGCATTTCAGCATTTTTCATGCCTATCATGTTAAAACAGACTGTGTATTTAAAAATGGATGCAACCACTTTGATGCTGACCATTGATTTGTGGGTCATTCCACTTTGGTGTACCTCACCATCTTCAATTTGGCAGATTTTTTAAGAGGTATTGAATGTTCATTGAGTTGACCATGTGTAAAATCTGGAGTCAAAGGTAACATTAGTTTCTGAGTAAAAAAATCTATTAAAAATGGTGGGATCAATGCAATTTTTTTCATTTTCTTCATGCTAATCTAAGAACATGTTCTGTAGGTGATAAACATTGTTATCGTGAAACTATCAACAACCTGGATTACACTACAAACTAAAGTGAGTAACAACTGTTGGTATGGTACTATGTTTTTTAATGAAATAATTTGAAGCATGAGTTGGAAAACCATGATTTGTCTTCAGCCTAGTAACAATATTATTTAACTCTTCCAGTTGAGACACCATTGTAGTGGTTTTACCATCATACTTGCTCAATGCATGTTCAAATATTGGGCATGAACTCCAAAACAGTTATTTCAATAATTTCTTTCTCACAAAACATGCGTCTGACTGGCAAATGTCAAAAGCTACTCTTGGTGCCAATCAAAGCATAAGATACTCAGTATCTTAGGGTAAAATAAAGGTTTTATGGTGGAATATTGGAGTGGACAGAGATGCTGAAATTTTTAAAGCAAATTTTCACCATCATATAGTTGGTTTATATTATTCTTTCAAAGCAGGGTTGTACCATTGAAGACTATATGTGCGTACCAATAAGCCGACAAAATTTGATGGCTCTAGCTACATTATTTCTCAAGTTATGATGCTTTAAACATCGATCCACAGATTGGTGAGAAGAAAAATACAAGCAAAAATAGACCCCACTTTCTTTTAGAATTAGTTCAAAAACTGGTACCTTGGACCCCAGATATTACATGTTCCACTTAAATAATATGTGCATGCACAGATAAAAATCTGACAAATATGAGATGGTCAGGTGTGACTTTTTTTTAATTTAGTGAACTTAGCTGAAATGACCCTGAGCCCTGATTCAGAAATTGGGTCACTGCAATCTTCGCCGTTTGAAATTGGATGTGATAAGTAAGGACTGGATCTGAACTCAAGGACACTAAACCCAGAGAAACATGTACAACCTGTAAATCGATCTGTCAATAACACGACCCAGAACCTCAGGAGTCATTCCGTACCGGCTGTTCAAAAGAAATGAAGGTTTCAGACACTTCTGTTTTGCCTTCAGTGTTCAGAACTGGAGGCTGCATCCATCTTTTATCACATCCAAGAATTGTGTTTGGCACTTTTGTTTGATAAATGACCTAAACTCGTAATTGATTACCAAAAGTATTGCAGATGAACACTTAAAGCTCAACTTATGATGGCAAACGTCTCGACTCTTCTCCAATACATTCTATTAAAATCGCTGCTTGATTAATGACGGGCTGACACCAAGATGAAGTGTCGTTCAGTTAATTCATTAATCTCCGGCTGGTGTCGGATGATGTGAATAACAATAACAGCCACTTTCGCTCGCTCCCCAGTTTCATTAATGAAAGTATGAAGTGAAGGTTTCACGGCTGTGTGGTTATGTGGTATATTAACGGCTGACAAAAGCCGAGGACCTCCAGCTTGCTCGCTGTGACCCTGAGTGGTGGCTGTATTTCAGTTCTGGAAAGGAGAAAGTGTTGGGTTCTCAGAACTGGAGTCACCTTTCAAACAAAATGCAACAATGCTTCCACAGGCAGGAAAATTACTTTCTGTCAAAAAAAAAAAAAAAAAAAAAAAATCCCTCCAGTCTGGGAAATGTCCTTCAGCCACCCCTGACACACAGACCGTAGCACTTCACTGCACTGTTGTTGTGTGGACAATATTGTGAGCATAGAAGGATTATAATCACCAGTTACACCTGTCTGTTATTGGTCAGAAAACTATGTGTGATTCAGCTGCTAATCCATTCTTCGAGGCGATTTTGTTGCTTCCTATCTGTCCCAAACAGGACTGCTGGAGCTGATGAGATTGTGTATCTGATAAACAGAAGCGAGAGCAGACTCGTGTACTTGGATAAACAGCGCGCCAGAGATGAGAATAAGAAGTCTTGTGTGTGTTTGTGTGTGTGGGTCTGGCAGTTAACAAGCCACTGACATCTAGCTGTGTTCATTATGTAGCTTAATCCTGTGGCCTGGTGGCACCCATGATGGATGTTATGGCCAGGTGATAAAACGACTTGGCTGCAGTCGCTGTGCCCATAAAAAAAGATGCTGGTGGTCCTCACAGATCCAGTCACGCTGTCATTTTCTGATTTCACTTGATAAAGACCCACGTTGTAGAATTTAAAGAAGACGAAACTGATGTGACCTTTTATCTACATTCATCAGAATGACTTTTGAACCTCTTGAGGCCACACTGTCGACTCTAACGTGCACATTTGTCAGTTTCAATCAATGAGTCCTATAGATTTTGGTCTATCAACACCATCAGGTTCATGCTTCTCCTTTACAATCATTGTCGTTTATGACAAGATGTCTGAAAGATGCTTTTCCTCTGACTCTGGACTACCCAAAACTGACTGAGAACAATCCTCTGCAGAAAAATTAGGAGACCTTATCATGTAATTATGTCTTACTCACAATCTCATCTCAGAGTTCCAAGGAAAGATCTTGTAATTACAAGATCCAGATCAAACAAAAAGATTACGGTGGTTATTAAACATCGCTGTACATGAGAAGACGGGCAGTGTCCATTATAGTCGAGAAAATGCTAAATTAATTCACCCCATACTCATTATGTCTACCTGTACTACACACATCTCTGTATTTTGCAGTATATGAGAGTTTTAAATCTGGTTTCTTTTGTGGCATCTCCTTGCTGGTGTGCCTGTAGCAATGAGTTTCATGTCAGTCTGTAGCAATTGGTTTGCCAAAAGAGGGAAGCAACTGTAGAGACAGATGGAATAAGCTACAGCAACAAAGAGAGTGGCATATAAACAGACTGTATATGAGTATAAATGAACCTCTGTTACATCCTCTATAGGTCTCCCAAACAGTGGATTCTAAGCTCAGTGTGTTGCCTGATTATGCCTAACGCCCGGCTAATCCAAAAATGAGCAAAGAGGTGGAGCTCAGGCAGATTATGCAAACAGCTCTGGGCTATAGACTGACAAAAAAACAATTTGTTGTACCAGACTGTAAACATGTTTAGTTCTCCTGTAAAATTGGGCATTTTAACATCGAGGTCTATAGGGACTGATTTTCTCTCAGAGTCAGCCTCAAGTGGCCGTTTGAGGAACTGTAGTTTTGGGATTTCATTGGTTTGCCAGAGCTGTAGAGGAGCACAATAGTAGCAGAAGGGAGACAAAGTAGGCATCCCGAATCCACAAAAACTCTCTGATGCTAAAGATAAAAAGGAAACTTGGCATTCAGAGGAGGATGATAGTCCAAGAATGGTTTACCATTGGGTATACATCATGAGCAAACACTGTCAGAAGGAGGGGAGGCTCAAGTTCCCTCCTGCAGGTTGAAATATCCGCCTTTTCCGTAATGCATTTTGGAAAATGTCATATTAAAAGTCTCATGTGAACTGAAACATGAAGATAACTGTTAGCGTGTTTACACTGCAGTCATTGTTGAACACAGGTCTCGGTTTTTAACCTTCGTTGGTGTAGAATTTGGAAATTGAGGTGAGCCAAGTCACCTGCTGACAGATTTACTCACAACTACAAATGAATGACATTATACTGATGAACTCCAAAAAACATGGATGACCCTCGGGCAGGTTGTGAAACATGGCAGCACCATCCGCCTACTGTTACATTTTCTATTACGAGACAGGTTTCTCATAATTCTTAGAAAACTGAGATCTTAACAATGCAACAATGAGACATTTTCTCTTTTATACCAACCAGCCAAATATAATATAGGGCTCTGGTGGCCATTTGTGAGTATTTGTTGCATAGGATAAGTAGGGTAAATCAGGTTTATTGGAGAAAAACATTGTATTGAAGGTTTCGTCAAATGCTGCACCTCCTATGTACAGCAAGCATTCCTTTGTTTAGCTGAATGTAGTCTATCGTAGGCTCTAACGGCAATGTTACAACGTACACCTACGTCTAGTGAGAACAGACTGAAAACCAAACAAAGGGCAGTAAAAATCTGCCTGCTGGACTGCTTTTTTTTGTTTATTTGTTTTGCTTCTTTCCAACACAAGATATGGTTGTTGAATATCTGAAGCCTGAAATACTCCTAAAGCCGGTGTTGGCATGTAGTGGTGCAGCGATGCCTAAGTATGAGATGAGTTTTCATATTTACAGCCATGCTGCCCTCTTCTGGTTCTGCATAATACTGTGGTCATTACAGTGGCACAATTTTAATCGTGAGCGTATATAAAATTAGCCTTTTTTGAGTTGTTCATTGTTGTTTTTCATTACAGCTGCACCTTATTACTATTATGTGAAAATTCTTGTAACTTTAGTGAGAAAATTGTTTAGTATTGTGTGTCATAAAAAAGCAAAGAGTGATATTGTGCAAAATATACATAAAATGCATTGAATTTACATTATGCATTCTAATACATTTAAAACTAGTGCATTTAATACATTTTAGGCTGCTTTACTCGTTGTGATTTGAAGTGACATTTTCTTTGAAATCCTCCTACACTAATCCCACACTGGAGAGACGACTCTGAATTTTGCACTTAAGGAAATAGCCTTTCCAGCCCCATTTAATAGGAAAGCCATAACCCGGCACTCCACCTGCTTTCTGTAGCTCACTGTCGAACAAGGCTAATTCAGCGCTGAATCACAAATAGGGCAGGAAAGTGCTGCTGCACTGCTCTGTGTGGGTGGAAAGGTTTAGACTTCTGTCCCCATCACCACCCACAGAGATCAGAGCAGCAGCGCCTTTTCCCTCCGTACACTCCTAAATCGCTGCTGCTCACTTCTCATACAATATGCACAGTGTTTTTAGGAGTACATTGATTTTGTCCATTTCTTTCAGACATTTGTAGAAGCATTGTGTGTGTATGAACCTCAAAAACAGTCCTCATTGGGTTTTTTTTTTTGGATAGATTTCACTGTGCTTTATCAGCCATCTCCTGTGTGGTTTCATCGATATAAATACATTTGTGCTGCACATTATGTTCAGAATGTTAACAGACCAGCAGACTAAATGCTTCCATGTCTTGCCTTGTAAAGACTTTAATGTCAAAGCATTTAAGCAAGACTGTAGCTGCTGCTGAACAATGGAGACTGAAGTGGAAATTACTGGTTATTGCAAATATTTCCCTTCATTTCTCAAGATTTTTTTGAGTAAGAAGACATTTAAGACATCATCATTAAACAAGTTTACTTAGGATTTCACTTTTCTCCCATTTATTAGTCAGAATAAATGGATACAACATTTATGAAATGCTTGATTTTGCTGGTATTGATCAATATTCCTATTAATAAGAATATGAATAATAAGAAAACATACCACAAGTTTGGCACCACAGTTGTAAGATTTGTTCTTCTTTTTTGTTTTTACTGTGATTAGCACAAAAAAGTTTTTTTTCCTGATCTTTGAGTTAAAGTGAGTAAAGTTTGACATTGCCCTGCCATGTTTCAATGGAGTGAATTTGTAGTGAATTTGTGATGACTCATCATCATGCATGAATCATACATCAATAGCAGCCTAATTTTGCAGCAGATCCATGGTGATGAAGAAACAGAAAGATAGAAATACAGTACTTATAAGGAGGAACCCCGTGGTTCCTCTGTAGTTAACACCCCAGTAAAGCAGCACTGCAAGTAGAAATGCACAGTCTACAGTCTACACAGTCTTAATAAAAAGGGTCCACAAACATTTATGTGATTTAATTTCTTCATCCTCCCAACTTTTCATACAGGTTAGTGCAGTGCAAAGTGCTTCACAGATGACAGTTCAGCTTCTAATAAGACGAATAAGCGCAGATTGAATTGGAGTCAAACAACATATCAGTAAACACAGGTCTGCTTTGGTTGATGTGTCCATAGAAAGGAATGAAAGTGTGTATAGAAACCATAGAATGGATATATAAGATGGATGCAGTCTTGTAGGACTATGAAGCTCCTATGAACAATGAAGCTCCTGTAGAATTGAGGCCAGAGTGGGACTCATTTTCAGCCCTGGACTTTCATGCCTCAGACCGGCTCACTTTATATCACGACCTATTACTATTAAAATCCTGTAATTCTAGCCTTGCATGTTCAGTCTACAATAGTGCACTGTTCTCCAAAGTCTTGTAATTCAGTGTATTTTTCTAAAAGTCTCCCAAGTACTGCTGGTGGATCTTTTATGGATTGTGAACTTGTCTCTTATGTCAGGTGTTTTTCCTCAGGCTTTAAAAACTGCTGTGTTGAAGCCACTTTTAAAAAAGAGCAACCTCGACAAGTTACAAACGAATAGCTACAGACCAATCTCTAATCTCCCATTTTTAAGTAAGATCATTGAAAAAGCAGTTTTTCAACAGCTAAACAATTACCTAATAAAAAATAACAGCTTCAATGTTTTTCAGTTAGGTTTTCGACAGCACCACAGCACTGAGATGGCTCTTATTAAGGTAACTAATGACATCCGCTTAAACACAGACAGCGGTAGGATGTCGGTCCTAGTCCTGCTGGATCTGAGTGCTGCGTTTGACACAGTCGACCACAATATACTACTTAAACGACTGGAGAACTGGATGGGACTATCCAGCACAGTACTCAACTGGTTCAAATCTTACCTAAAGAATAGGAATTACTTTGTGTCTATAGGTAACTTCACGTCTGAGCAGACAGTAATTACATGTGGAGTTCCCCAAGGTTCCATTCTGGGGCCTCTTCTGTTTAACATCTATATGCTCCCACTGGCTCAGATTATTGAAGACAATAATGTAAGTTACCATAGCTATGCAGATGACACGCAGCTCTACATTACAATGTCCCCAGGAGGCCATGGCCCTATACAGGTGCTGGGAAAGCGTATTGAACAGATGAGTGGCTGTGTCAAAACTTTCTTCAGTTAAATAAAGACAAAACTGAGGTAATGGTTTTTGGAGCCAAGGAAGGGCCATTAAAGGTGAGCCTAGAGCTTCAGTCTCTACAGTTAAAAACTGTAGACCAGGCCAGAAATCTGGGTGTGGTGATGGACTCAGAACTCAGTTTTGGAAAACACATTAAAGCAGTTACAAAGTCAGCTTACTATCACTTAAAAAATATCTCAAGAATTAAAGGGTCTGATGTCTCAGCAGGACCTGGAAAAGCTAGTCCATGCATTTATTTTCAGTCGGCTTGATTACTGTAACAGCATCTTTACAGGTCTACCTAAAAAAACACTCAAACAACTGCAGCAGATTCAAAACTCTGCTGCCCGATTCCTCACTAAAACCAAGAAAAGAAATCATATCACTCCAGTTTTAAAGTCCTTACACTGGCTTCCTGTCAGTCAGAGGGTAGATTTTAAAGTCCTGCTGCTGGTCTACAAAGCTTTAAATGGTCTAGGACCAAAATACATCAGGGACCTCCTGACTCAGTATGAACCACCCAGACCGCTCAGGTCATCTGGATCAGGTCTTCTAGTAGTTCCTAGAGTAAAAACCAAAGCTGCATTCAGCTTCTATGTCCCATATATATATGGAACAAACTCCCAGAAAACTGTAGATCAGCTGAAACTCTCAGCACATTTAAATCCATTCTTAAGACGTACCTGTTCTCAGCTGCTTTTGATTAAAGTATTTTAAATTATTTTAAATCTTATTTTATGACAGTTACTTTTAACAGTTATTTTAAGTTGTTTTTTTGTTTTGTTTTGTTTTGGTTCTTTCTCACCATCGCTTGCTTGTAGAGAATCCAAAGACAACTTTGGATTCTTGGGCTGTCTGCTCTCTGTTTAAAATTCATAAGGTCTGCACTTTACTATGTTAAGTGCTGTGAGATGACACATGTTGTGAATTTGCGCTACATAAATAAACCTGAATTTAATCAAACTTTTTGAAAACCAAGACATGTAGAATAAATCAGCCATCAAAAAAACATTTATGATAAATATGGAATGAAATGTGGACATAAAACACAGGAACTGATCTTTAAAATAGATTTTATTTACCATTTTGTAATTCAACAGTTTACGATATACAGCTGACAGGACTAAGACATTTCAATGGATTTTGGCCCTAAAGGTTGAAGAACAAGAACAGACATGGTTAGATAGATAGACAGATAGATATGATAGAAGGTACCAGAAGAACTGTGTTCTCTTTTCTCACTTGTGCTTTTCCTTTTTCCACTTCTCCTTTGTTCAACAGTTCACACTGGCATAGCAACAACACAGCAATTTCTTTCAGCCAGACCACTGAAAAAGACATTATTTTCTTTACGTGCTTTTATATTTTCAATATGGAAGTGTGAATTATTATTCTAATTATTTATAGATATAGATATATATATTTCCTGTTGCTTATAAAAAAAACTAATGATTTCTTTAAAGTGCTGCAATGAGATTATGCTTATATGAGCAGTAGTAAGAAATTCAAGAGGTAATGTTCTGTCATTTACAGAGAACCACAGAAACAAGATAAAATCACAGTTTTGTTTTTTTACTACAGTTAAGCAGTTGTGCTGTGAGTTCATTTACAAAAATGGTCCAAAACCTTCACTAGTTTTCAACATCAGTGACTTTCTGCACAGTCGAAACGGTGTGCAGTAAAGGTAAGCGGTGGTGTATTGTAATGCATTATTCATGCAATTATGAATTCATCTCAGTTGTGCTTTCTAGAGGAATTGATTTAAAATAACACTGGACTCTCGTCTGGTACATATGCCAGATTATTTCCCTAAAATGTTCACATAAAATCATGTTTTCTAACAAAATGATGTTACGCACGAGAATGAAGATGTAAGTTCCTGATGCTGATTCATTCCTGGTTGCAGAGTAATTTTGGTGTTTTGATTTTGTTTTTTGTTTTGACACAACTAGACAGAAACAGCCAAACTGCTCGGGTAAAGGGCCACAGGATATTAACGGTAAACAGTGATGTATGACTGGTGGCACTGCACTGTGTGAAAATAGCTTGAAGTCGATGTAATACTGTTGTAAAACAAAAAAACAAAGAACAAAAGCATCGTCATGTAGCTGCAGCCACTGTCCACACCAGAGCTCACAGTAAAAACTAACCATTCTTTTGTAGTTCAAGTTTCGATCCAAAGCTTTTTGTTTGGCAATGCTTTTAATATCAGCTGGCTTTATCTCAAGTTTCCTCTGAATACAACTTCAAAAACAAACAAAAAAGTAGTGTCATCGACCATGGATAAACAATGATTAAAATCTGAAGATAAAATATTTAGTTTCCTTTCTCTTCTTTTAGTACAAAAGTTTTTTTGTCTCCTGAACCCTATATACTGCAGTCAATTCAGCGGCCATTTTCAGAACAAAAGATTGCTAATATCTTATTTGTATATAAAATATGAAGAGAAATACAGGGAATATGGGACGCGCAGCGTGAGGTGCACGTGCACGAAAACTAGCTATTTGTGGATTATTTACTGATTTCAAGACATGTTTTGGACAAAATATTTTACTGGCTTGTTTTGTCTGGATGTCCAAGGTTGGATTATGGCCGTTTTTTGTGGAATATTTTCATCTGTGACTAGTTATGAGCCTTCAAAGGTGAGTTGTGCTGTTTACGTTATTTGTTGGTTGTTGGACAAATGTGTTTATATTACCCATTGTGGTAATAACATCTGGAAGTGGTTTATACCAGCGGATTCATGAGAATCTAAGCTTTCCATGGGTGTATAATGTTTCTATCATCGAGTTTGCAGCTTCGGTCAATTAAGCAAAATACTTTTGCACATCTCAAAACGGCCCGAATGCGGGCCGCTGAAGTTGAACAGATTAAAAGACTGTATATTATTAGCAGAATAGGACTCGGCTAGTGCTGATAGATTAGAAATACATGGACATCAATACAGACACTACACCTGCTCTACATGCAGGCTCGGCAATAAGAGCTAATCCACTACACACAGAATACACAGTACACCTGACGTCATCTACATTACGCTACGAGAAAAATGACAAATCAAAAAACAAACAAAAAAAATCAACCAATACCCCACCCTCCCCCGACCTGCAAAAGAAACACACCGATCCTGTCCCCAGAGTAAAATCAAAGAGGAACAAACACACACAGTCCGATTATATATTTTGTTTTTACATTACTGTACAATGGGAGGAAGAGATGCAGGGCCAGCAGAGATGGCGAAGGTTGGGATATAGAGAGAGATAGCACGGTAGCATGGTGGCTAAGCTTCACTTCTAGCAACATGAACACACGAGAGAGGCAATCACCAACAGGACGCGGTCTGAGCTACAAGCTGTCCCATTACACACTGAGAGTCTTAAGTTCACCTCATTCAGGAAATGATACTTCGTCATGTTTCAAAGAAAGCAACACAGTATGTTTAGATTAAAGGGTGGTGAGAATGTATTGTGTCAGACAGCACCTGGTTTTGAAGTACTTTTAGTAAAAAAATCAACACTGTTACAAATACATGTGGCGTGGACGGTTTAAGAAAAAAACAGAAGCAGAGGATCAACACCGATCCAACCAAAACAACCATCTACGGGAAGAACCGGAGCATATTTCCATAAAAAAGCCTGTTAAAAGTCTGGGTATAAATGTGTGCTTGCTTCAGAGTGCTCGCTACGATTCAGTACGTTTGAGCTCCTGTGCTCAACGCTGACCTCTCATTCACAGCTACACCTCTGTTGTGCCTTTACTACCCTGAGTGTTAGCATCACTCCATCTTGTGGATTACTGGAGTGACTGCACTGTCGCGCTAGGAAACCACCATCCTCTGGAGACCTGATTGCGGGGAGTAGTGGCGAGAGACGAGAAGGAACATGTGCTTCGGTATTTTGAAAATATGAGCAGAATCAGTCACCATTTGGCGAGGGCTTTTTTGCCACCTAGCAGAGAGTTAGATGTGAGGATTGCTACTATTCCCATGTCTCTGTTGAATACAAAACTACAGATAGCATTCATGTAGCTTAGCAAAGCTAAAAGACGAGAAACAGGGTGAAACCTCAAGCCTGGTTCAGTCCAAAACTCACCTACCAGCAATTTAACAACTCCCTAATTAACTGATATGTTTATTTGTACAAGATAACAAACAATAATTTGCCAAGATAAAGGCATTATGTGCAAGACTGTTACTTGGTTGAGACCAGGCAGTTTTTTTGTGCAGATTAAATTAGGAGGATATACCAAGTAAAACGGTGAGCTTCCAAAATTCTTGTGGGTGGATGGAATTACCTGTGTACTAGTCTGACTCACTAGATTTAGACTTCAAGTATAAGTCTGCCAATTCTGGTGCAAATTTTACATGTCTGTTGCCATTTTTACAGTCCTTTTCATTACAGAAGACAACAACAACCTCCAAGCTGACAAATTACATCCTGAAGATGGCAGGTTTTGCAAACAACTTGGATCATGCACTAAAACAGTGATTCTTGTGGTGAATTGGCCATTTAATGAAAATTCTGGCATATTTAGCCCAAAGATAATTCCCTGACTCACTATTTTGCACCCATGCACCTATTTAGCACTGCCCAAGATGAGTGATGAGAAAGAGAAACAAGCCTGAATGGTAATGAGATGCAGTCAGACCATTCTCCATCTGACAAGTTTAACACCTTTTGGACAAAACCGGACTTGCTGTTTCCACCTGTTTCCGGTTTTTATGCTAAACTGCGGCTGCAAGATCGATCAATCTTCTCATCAAACTCTCATTTTGAAGTGAAGAACATCCCTATGTATAAATATGCTGCCTATATTATGGGATTTTGTGTATTGTGCTAATATGTTCAATGCTCACACCGACATCATGACCCTCTGGCTGTACAAACTGATAATTTGACAGCTCACAAACACCACAATACCGTGCAAAATGAGCCAAAGCTGATGCAATCCCTCAAAACCTCCCCTGCCTGTGCAGCTAAGTGCATCTCTCCACCAACCTGGCGGAGCATCTGAGGATAAAAACACAAGAGCTGTGGTGTTTCACACAGCAGTCTAGATGAAGGGGAAAACCAGAGTGTGCCCATGTGCTTGCTCTGTCTTCAGACCACCCTAAACCTCTGCCACCTCACTACTACAACACTGTGCTGGACGCTTTCCAACAAGACACTCCTGGGAAACCCAACCCTGCATGCTAAAGAGAGTCCTCTCTATTGTATCGCGCCCTCCGACAAAAACAACAACAAATCAAGTCACAGATGAGGAATGGTAAACATGGTTAATTAAGATTCTTTAGTTTTTATTTTTTGTACAAAATAAACATATGATGTCTTTAATATTATTTACTACGTTACTTTACAATAATGAGAGGTAAAAAGGAGACTTCTACTGAGAGAACGATACTATGCAGCTACATTTAAAACTACATAATACATTGAAGAGTTTTATTCTGTTTTTCTTCTGGAAACAAGCAGCATCTCTCTGCTTTTCTGTCTCTCCGTCGGTTACAGCACAGCTTGGCTCAGAGCTTTAAAACAAGTGTCTGTAAATACATTAAAGGTTCCACTGACTGTAAGAGGCTGACAGCAGATCAGTCTCTGAGATACATATGTTACCAAAAACATGTGCAGGTAACGTAGGTAATGTTTTTGGTAACATGCCTGAATGGGGCAGATTGCTACGACCCACGAGAGACACCGACTACGACACACGTATGATCCTTTTCTAGCTTCTCCTTCACAGATCACATCCCCAAGATGCATTTCACTCAGAAAAGAATGCCCGGAAGACTTAAGAAGAGATGGCACTTCTAAATACGTAGTTGCATCCACCTGTTTTGTGTGTGTGTGTGTGTGTGTGTGTGTGTGTGTGTGTGTGTGTGTGTGTGTGTGTGTGTGTGTGTGTGTGTGTGTGTGTGTGTGTGTGTAGGTGCTTTTTCAACAGCGAGGAATGTTAGGTGGTTTCAGTCCCTAATATCTAAACAGGTCGAGACAAAGTTTCCACAGGCGAGAAACTGCAAAGTTCACCTTCACTTGGACCCTGAGAAACGGGCACTGGGACATCCTCTGTCTGAAACAAATATGCTTTGTGTGTGTGTGTGTGTGTGTGCGTGTGTGTGTGTGTGTGAATGTAGATGCAGAGAGAGTTACAGTACAGTTCACTGTCTCTCTGCTGAGTTTAAGCAGCTTTAGTGGAACAAAAAGTTACTAATGGAGGACAATTTCCACAGAAAATCAGCCCTAAGTGTCAGTAGCCATCTCGGGTGTTTGTTAAATATTTGTGCTCTGTAGAATTTTTTTAAAACATTTTTGTAAAGAAGAAGCAGCATAAAAAAACAACAGGCTTAGTCTTAAGCTGAGATCAACTATGGTTGAGGTCACTGTGTGCTGTAAATATACAGAGTGTATGAGTGTGAATGAGTGTGTCCGCCTCTTTTTCTGGCCACAGAATAGAGCATAATTCCATTTCGTAGCCTCATCAGACTGTAAATGGCCGGTACAGGCACAGTTTACCCTCCTCTTCTATGTTACAGCACCACTACAAGTCTCCAGCTGTCAGATCACTGCCGCTACTAAGTCGCCCATCTCAAACAGAACCAGCTAACAGAATAAAGGAGAACAGTGTGTGTCTCTATGCTGCTGCATGCACAAAACAAACACATGCAGCTTCACAATCTACTGGACCTCTAACTGCATATGAAGATGACATATACAAGTTTTACAAAAAATGAAAGGAAAAAACAAACTGCATTATTAAATTATGTGGAACAAATTAACAACCCACCCACCCACCCACACACACTAACATACACACATATCTTTTGGATGACGACCCAATTTTTCTTTCCTTTCGTGTTTTTTTCTTCATTTATCTAGAGACAACACACAGATAGATAGAAGAGGTTAGGATAGATATAATAAGCCCTTACAATATGTAAAGGTCTCCAGCGAATGGGATCTCCCCCACAGAGGACTGTGGGAAAGTGGGGTGAGGATGGAGCAGAAGGGAGGAAAAGGGAGGAAGAGAAGGAGGAGACGGTGGGGCGATGCCCGGTGGCGCTGACAGACCGTGGTGCTGTCTATGCGCTGGGGTTGGGGTTGTTGTGTGTGTTGGTGGAGCCGTTGCTTCCCTGGATGGTGAGGCTGATCTCATCCTTCCTCTCCTTCTCCTTCTCTTCCTCCTTCTGCTCTTCCTTCAGCTCCTCCTTCTCCTTTAGGGGGCGAGCCTCCACAGTGTCTTCAGAGGCCATGGGGGCGTAGCGGCCTGTCCGGTGCTCCTGCAGGGCAGGACCCCACTTTGGATGTGATCGGCAAGAGTTCTTCAACCGCTGAGACAGGGAAAGGGACACATCAGACAGAGCAGGAATTTTAGGAGGAATCATTTAAACACGTCCAAATGGTTACAAATAGACTAACAGAGGGGGAAAAACACTTCGCACAGGCTTCAAATCAAAATGAAACATGTATTCATCGTCTGACATTTGAAATGCTTCTTCAGCTACTTACTGTGCACAAACTTCAACTGTGACACTTCCACTTAAATTTCTTAGATTAAAATGCTCTCCTCTGACATTTTAACGGCTGTCATTATTTATTCTTCATATTACATGTTATCTTAACCCTCAGAGCCCCAAACATTTTCTGACTGTTTTATCCTCCTGTCACATTTTTACTCACTGTGGATGTGTATTTTATGGCAATAAAAAGTCCTGCACCTCTTACCATTACTAAAACTAGAAATAACTATATAACATGCAAACTTAAGTCATAAATCATATAAAGGGAAAAAATACTAAGTTAAATTTCTATGATCAGCTAAAATGTGAGCTGCTATTCCTATTTTAAATGATATTTTAGGGCGGATGTTCAGAACAACTACAACCACATTTACACACGTGGACAAAATTGTTGGTACCCCTCAGTTAAAGAAGGAAAAACCCACAATTCTCACTGAAATCACTTGAAACTCACAAAAGTAACAATAAATAAAAATTTATTGAAAATTAAATAATCAAAATCAGCCATCACTTTTGAATTGTTGATTAACATAATTATTTAAAAAAACAAACTAATGAAATAGGGCTGGACAAAAATGATGGTACCCATAACTTAATATTTTGTTGCACAACCTTTTGAGGCAATCACTGCAATTAAACGATTTCTGTATTTGTCAATGAGCGTTCTGCAGCTGTCAACAGGTATTTTGGCCCACTCCTCATGAGCAAACAGCTCCAGTTGTCTCAGGTTTGATGGGTGTCTTCTCCAAATGGCATGTTTCAGCTCCTTCCACATATGTTCAATGGGATTCAGATCTGGGCTCATAGAAGGCCACTTTAGAATAGTCCAACGCTTTTCTCTCAGCCATTCTTGGGTGTTTTTGGCTGTGTGTTTTGGATCGTTGTCCTGTTGGAAGACCCATGACCTGCGACTGAGACCAAGCTTTCTGACACTAGGCAGCACATTTCTCTCCAGAATGCCTTGATAGTCTTCAGATTTCATCGTACCTTGCACACTTTCAAGACACCCTGTGCCAGATGCAGCAAAGCAGCCCCAAAACATTACTGAGTCTCCTCCATGTTTCACCGTAGGGACAGTGTTCTTTTCTTCGTATGCTTGGTTTTTGAGTCTACGAACATAGAGTTGATGTGCCTTACCAAAAAGCTCCAGTTTGGTCTCATCTGTCCAAAGGACATTCTCCCAGAAGCTTTGTGGCTTGTCAACATGCATTTTTGCAAATTCCAGTCTCGCTTTTTTATGAGTTTTTTTCAGCAGTGGTGTCCTCCTTGGTCGTCTCCCATGAAGTCCACTTTGGCTCAAACAACGACGAATGGTGCGATCTGACACTGATGTACCTTGGCCTTGGAGTTCACCTTTAATTTCTTTGGAGGTTGCTCTGGGCTCTTTGGATACAATTCCAACGATCCGTCTCTTCAATTTGTCATCAATTTTCCTCTTGCGGCCACGTCCAGGGAGGTTGGCTACTGTCCCGTGGGTCTTGAACTTCTGAATAATATGAGCCACTGTTGTCACAGGAACTTCAAGCTGTTTAGAGATGGTCTTATAGCCTTTACCTTTAAGATGTTTGTCTATAATTTTTTTTCGGATGTCCTGGGACAATTCTCTCCTTCGCTTTCTGTTGTCCATGTTCAGTGTGGTACACACCTTTTCACCAAACAGCAGGGTGACTACTTGTCTCCCTTTAAATAGGCAGACTGACTGATTATGAGTTTGGAAACACCCGTGATGTCAATTAAATGACACACCTGAGTTAATCATGTCACTCTGGTCAAATAGTTTTCAATCTTTTATAGAGGTACCATCATTTTTGTCCAGGCCTGTTTCATTAGTTTGTTATTTTAAATAATTATGTTAATCAACAATTCAAAAGTAATGGCTGTTTTTGATTATTTAATTTTCAATAATTTTTTATTTATTGTTACTTTTGTGAGTTTCAAGTGATTTCAGTGAGAATTGAGGGTTTTTCCTTCTTTAACTGAGGGGTACCAACAATTTTGTCCACGTGTGTAATTGTGATTTGCTTAATTTCTTTGAACCTTCTTTGCCTTATCGTTGGACAGCAACTATATTGATCGATGTTCCCTTTGGAGCCACCAGACTCCATTGACAAAAACAATAATTTTACTTTGCATAAAACAAGAGTGGCTGATCTACCGCTGCCTTCACAGGTTAGTTTCTGTTTGTGTGATTGTGTTACTTTGGTGTTTTAGCATGTTTATTTGGATCTAAACTAACATGATAAAACACCAAAGTGACACAATTACAGACCTCAAACTCCTGTGTTTCTGAGGTAAAATTTGTATTTTAGATAATGGAGTCTGGTGACTGTGAAGACAGCCCCACCCCCAATAAAGCTTAACATTCCTGTTGGCTGTATGACAGAAACAATATCCAAAATTTAGTGTACACTTGAAGTGATACTGATGTTTTTAGCTGGCCTTTTTGCAGGAGGTTGAAATACTTTTTTGCTGCAGCTCACAGTACTACACTGCTTTACTTCTTAGCTGCTGGTCCTCCTTTCAGCTTCTTCAAACTTATGGCATGCTGACTGTCATCTATGGCTGGTAATACACTGACTGTGGGTAAGCACAGCAGACAACCCCACTTCACAAAATAAAAACTAACTATCCCTTCAATAACCGGTTTTGAGAGTCCACAATAGGACCCTTACATTTCATTTGGAAGTTGAAGTGCTCCGAGCATCAGTTGACACTAACAACTGTTTATTTTATTTTTTTTTAACGATTCCAACTTATTTGAAAGAATCCAAAATACTTGAAATGATATTTAAAAGTTTCTCGTGGTTTAGACATCAGCCGACAGTTCAACTGCTTTCAGAACTTACACACAGCAGTACAAACTGGCAATTCAATCATCTGAAGGGTTTCGACTTGAAACACATTTTATCTGCCTTCAGCAAATACACTCCAGCTGATACACACTTCAGACACTTCAGAGCTGTTCAGTTATTCAGTTGATGTTAAAGCTCTGATTAACTTAATTTCAAGTGCAACTCTCGGGTGCCAACAATTAACGTTTTTACATTCTGGCCTTATTTTAATGTGTTTAAGCATTCCTCAGGGCAATGTTTAGTCTTTTTAACTGTAGTTTTGTGCATTGCTGTGGCAAAACAGCCCTTGCTGTCTATATCGGCTGTTTTTAAGAACAGAAACACACTACAGAAGCCTAGCCTCACTGGAGAGAGAACTTTGAAGTGTTGTACCTCTCTAAAGGTGGCTCCTGGGGACCTGGAGATCTTGTAGAGGGCGTAGACCGGTATGCAGACCACTGAGGACAGAGCCATGGCAAAGCCAATAGCCAAGGACCAGCCGGGATACACGTAGTCGTTGTAAGTGATGGGCTTGTACTGGATCACCGTGAAGATCAGGATGAACTACAAGAACACAAGAGTGACAGTTAATGACAGTTAAGTTCATGCTTTCATCTCTTACATATACACACTATAGTGACACAAACAATTTTCCTAACTGATAGCACCGTTATGAATCAATAATCGATTAATCATTGATGTGAATGAGGTGCAGTGGACAATATCTTATGGGCTAACGTTTTAACTTGACCACAGATACAACATTTGTGGTAAAACGGCTAGGTTACATCAGATAATTACTGTTATAAACACTATCTTAATGAATTGAAACACATCTTAAGAAAGTTAGCCTTGGTTCGAGGTCATTAACGATCACATACGTCTTTGTCATGGTGGCCAGTAGCTAACTATATGCCATCACTGTTCCAACATGAATTGCCCATAGCCTGAGTGACTTCCTCCTCAAATTGCTACCGGATTAAGCAGATCAAACAGTAAGAGGCTCCACCTGGTGGAACAACCCGCTACTGCAGCTAATCTATAATACATTCCCTGACGTACATGTCCATTATCTTCTGCCTTACTTGTTCATATATTTTTATTCTATTATGTATACATGTGCATAAAGAGGAAAAAGTAAAGTCCGGTGTGTTTTAATCAGCAACAGGTAAAACACACACTAATAAGCAACAGAAATAAGTCGGTACAGGTGAAATCATCATTGACAGCATCCCACCAGATCATTTTTATTTAGAAGTTGCAGATAATTAGGATCATAAATCCTCCCAGTCCAACAGCAGAGAGTTTAGTCACAGTTCCAGCAGAGGCCCTGGAGGGCAGCGCATTAGTCTGTGTAGTGAAAGAAAAGTGGAACAAAAGTGCCTGAAATCTGACCAGTAATCCACAACAATGAATTTCTTGGTTGGCTCAGCAGCTTAGTGGACTAATACGCCCTGCTTGGGAAATACCATTGATAGCAGCTGCATGTGTCCATTTCCCAGTCAGAAAGATTTGCTTTTGGAGGTTTATGCAGGAAACAAAGCCAAAGCAGCCAAACAGATTAGCACTGATGGCAGCACAAATGTAGGTCAGGTCCTGAACAATGTGTCAGCAACACAGGAAAGTTGAGAACCCTCCACTTAACATCCTTCAGAATGCCGAATAATAACATTTGTTTGAAGTGTTTCTATGTTGAATTTTGGTGGCAGATTCAATCACCATGGTTGGTCTCAGTTCAATTCAATTCAAGTTCAATTGAAGACTCAATTGTTCAGAGAACACCTAGGCACTTAATCTGACTCCACCTTAGGGGTAGAATAAGTCAGGTGGTCCAAAACCCAGCACTTATTTAGCACTGCCAAAGTTGAAAAACAAACAAAACAAAAAACAAACAAAAAAAAGGGGGGGTGGGGGGTCGGGGGACGGGTGGGGGGGGTAGCAATTCTTCTGCAACTTGATGGCAACACCTTTGACCAATCACACTTGAAGCACTTTTTGCACTTACTACAGGTTTTTCCTTATGTCTGAATTCTTGCTTGTGTTGTACGTCGCTTTGGACAAAAGCGTCTGCTAAATGAAACTGTAGAATTGTAGAATTGTAGTTCAACGGGTGAATGTGTGTGTTCACTTACAGAGATAATGACCGGGGAGATGAATCTCCAGCACACTTTGAAGAAAAGAGGAGGAGGAAAGCCCAACATCATCTCAACATCTTTGAAGTAGTTCCTGTGACCTGCAAAGGAACGAAAAGTTACAATCCACACTGAGGTTTGATTGCTTTCTTTTCTTTACACTTTTTGATCTGTACAGAGATCCAACATTCTGAGACCACAAGAGAAGATGCCTAATTTTACTTTTTTTTTTTCAAACTTAATCCAAACTTTTAGATTACAGATGACTAGGTTAAGAATTTGACTGCAAAGTTCATGAATTTCAGAATGATTTTGTATTGCTTTGCCCTCCATTTTGCTTTACTACCAGCAGCACTCAAGCTGCGACAGACTCAATACGTTTCTTCAAAACCTGTTATCCCAGCATGATCTGACAATGTTCCAAAGAACTTGTTGTGATGTCAGGATTTTCTCAGTCTTACGTTGTCTGTAAACGTTCAGTGAGACTGCGGAGGGAAGTCCAGCTCACCCTGGTCTTCTTTGGTCTGTAAGTCAAAACTTTGAGGTGTTTTCGGACTTATTATTCTGCTGCAGTAAGAATTCTTCTCCATAAGGATGCAAACCAGATGGAGTGGTACTTCTCCTTGGTCAGTATGGAGTCAATTGATTGCAAGTGTCCAACTCTGGAGGTGCAAAACACGCTCACAATCCTTCATTTTAAATGTCAGGATGACTTGTATTTTAAATGCTTCTTAATCCTCAAACTTTCTAATTACTTCCAGGTCTACATGGAAATGTGACAGATTTTCAATGTGCACTCACGCATGCACTTGTCGCATCTTTTTTCTTCATTATCACACCTGGGGGTGCAGTTTAAATATTTTCAAAGGAAAATCTGGGGGTTATGAAATGTATATGATGTGAAGTACAGTATAATATGTGCACAGGCACATATTAGATCTTATGGGAACCCCCTTAGTTAATCAGAATCAGAATCAGTAATAATATCATACTGGAACACAAATTCCTTTCATTGAGCAGACTGATCATCTAAAAGCTAATTGCCCGCAGCACTCCCAAGGAGCAGGCGGATGTGAACAGCATGGGACAATAACCCTCAGGTAACATTCAGAGCTGCACAAATCAGATTTCTTGGCCTATTCAGTCTGCCTTTGACAGAGAAAATGAGTACTTCTGCCTCTTGTATAATGAAATTTCCTTTGCATGATTATTCAAAGTGGTCGTACAATGGTGAGCTAACAATGAAGCTCACATTCTTCTAATTCAAAGAAGGTGAACCTTTCATGAAACAATTGTAAAAAAAAAAATAAAGCACTGACAAGATAAGTAAAACTCCTCCTTTAATGACCTTATTATGTGTTCTTTACACGTCTGCAGCTGTTATTTTATCCTTGCTTCTCTCAGACAGGCTGATATTTACCACTGATGTTTTGCTGACTGCCGAATCTCTCAGAGGAAACATTATGTTGATAAGATAAGAAAAGTAGATCACCCAGCCAGAAATAAACCCACAAACTGTCTTTTGAAAGAAATACGCAGTTTTACAACACACATGTCTATTTCTTACCATAAATATACATGATGCAGATGCACATGATGCAGGAGATGATGACCAAAGAGAAACTAGCGGCGTAGTTGTCCATCAGTAACAGCCAATAGATTCCTGCCTGCACACAAAAACAGGAAACAAGTCAACATCTGCTGAAAACAGGCTGCGTTCAACGGCATGATCTGCACGTGTCTGGGGCTGAATCCCAAACCGTCCCCTACACACTCCCCCTCCACTACCGAGTGTCACTCCAAAAGAAGTCACACTCGCAGCTGTGGAGGGCACCTATTATTGAAGGGGGAGGGTATAAATACGATCGTCAGGAATGGGACGCCCTGTCGTCTCACCGGAAAACGGAAGACGTCATCGCCATGGTAACACAAAGACGCCTACTGTCATGGCTGTAGCGCTGTGGCACAGGTTGCAACTAACAAGGATCGCTGCTGCTTCCAGAAGACGAAAGCATCCCACTTTTTTTCACTCACATGTTTTCCAATCCTATTATCTGGCATTTCAAATCCAACAAATGAATGAATGAATAAATGAATTATGTCAGTTGTGTTCAAGTTTTAAGGTGTCAGGGGGTGCACAATTAAATCAAACGTCAGCAGAGAAGAAGATTTGTTTCTTTTGATTTATCTTTTACACCACTCTTTTTGTGATGTTCTGTCAGTGTGAAAAAGGCGTGGGAGAAATAATGGACGCATGTGGAACTCACATCAATATGTTTGTTTCATCCTCCTTTTTGACGTTGCACTTCCTGAAAAAGTTGTCCAGAGTGAGCATCGATGCAGACTCGCTATTTAAGGGCTGAACAGTCCAGTCTCCCTCCGCACTACACGGTTTGGGACGGCCCTTAATATGGAGGACCCTCCGCGGGAACGCGCAAACGGAGGGGTAGTGTGTAGGGATAGTGTGTAGGGGGCGGTTTGGGATTCAGCCTGGGACTTACCCGTGTTGTTAGCGGCACTCCGAGTAGGAAACCAACTATGGCTACTGACAATGTGACTACAGTCTTGTTCCTGATGATCCAATCTGTGCCGATCTCGTCCACGATGGCCGTCACCAGAGTCTCCAGCAGACAGAACTAAGAGAACAGGGACGAAAGGTTCAAAATTCCAATGAGGGATGAGACTGGACATAATGAGAACAGTCCAAGAGGAATCTTGACACATGTGACTGAGGTAATCTGTAGTTTAAACGTTCTACTGCTGAGCGATGATGAGCTGAGGCTAATAACATTCAAAGCACAAAGTCTGATATTTTAAGAAGAAAATAGTTCTTCTTTTACCCTCAGATATACAATATAGTTATATTTATTCTAGAATACATTAAATATAAATGCTTTACTGCACCTTATATATTTATTTACTGCACAGAAGGTTTCATCAGTACATATATACTGTGTAAAATAGAAGCAAAACTCAGCAAAAATGGTCCTGTGATGCTAATCTTTGCTAAAAACAATCACTATCCTGCATGTTGTTGTTTTCCTGGGTATATGTTTACTATCCTTTTTTAGCATGAACATTGTGTGGCAGTCTCTCCAATAATCAGTGATTCATTTTACTCTAAGCTACAAATGTCAACCTCATGGTGGCGCTAGAGGAAAACCCAGAAGATGACCAGTATCAGTGTAAAAATGTTGCATAGCGCTTTGACCTTCCACACTGCAAACATCTGCAGATCCAGATTAGATCTAATCCTGACTTCTTGAAGTGCACAGGTAAAATCCGGTCTCATTCAGAGATTACTTGGAATATTTACAGCATCAGCATGGAGGTGGGATCAACTCTACTCGAGATTAGTTTCAAGGCACCTTTGTTCATTATTTTTCATAAAAACCTGTGTAAGGCTTAAAAGCGGGAATGTGAACTGGAAATCAAGTGGAATCTTACAACTCTCAAGTCACAAACAATGTATGTAGCTCGTCTACAATGTATAGACATAAACACTATTCACACGGGACAAGTATTACCTGGAGACCTCTAGTTAGAATATATTTTTTAATTCTTTCAAAACTGTTGAAATCTAAAATAAACTGTCTTTCATGTCAGGCTTGGAAAACAAATAGAAAAACAATGCAGCTTTTCCCACCCCTAACCTTATGTGAAGATGCCATTAGAAGTGGATCGATGTGTCTTGGACTAACAGAGTATGCTTCTAATCAGGATTGTGGTATGATGATACACTAAGAACAGAAATGAGGCCCTTGGTGCAGTGGTAGGTGTATGCTTTCCATGAGTAGTGAATTACGTTTGCTGATATGTCGACTGTTTAGACTTTATCAAGAATGTCAAACAGAGTGAGTTGATTTCAGTGATATGGAGTGACTGTTAAGCTTGGGGTAATATGATAAGTATTGCTTAAAAGCTGTGGATCAGAGAACTTAAATGAGGCATCCCTGAACACCTCCACTGTTACAAAGTGGATGAGTAGTAAATTCTGTAATGCTCATTCTGTGTGAATCATTCATGTCCATTAATTTGTAAAGTAAAAATTCAACTGTAAATGACCTCCCATATTTCAGATCAGAGATTTAATTTGCATTGTTTATGTTTTAACAGGGCTGCACAGTGGTTCCGTGGTTAGCACTGTCGCCTTGTAGCCCGGTTCGCATCCCGGCCTGGGATCTTTCTGCATTGAGTTTGCATGTTCTCCCTGTGCATGCGCGGGTTTTCTCCAGGTACTCCAGCTGCCTCCTACAGTACAACAACCTGCTCAGGTTAACTGGTGATTCTAAACTGTCCGTAGGTGTGAATGTGAGAGTGTTTGTATGTCTCCCTGTGTAGCTCTGTGAAGTCAGCTGGGATCGACTCTCGACCCCACCTGTGACCCTAATGAGGAATAAGCGGCGTATAGATAATAGATGGATGTTTTCTAATTCTTTTTCTACCTCTTTGCTGTTTGGCAATCTTTCAGACTGCACTGAAAATTCCTGATTTTGCTGTTGCTGCACAGCATGGAGACCCATTCACAGAAAGTGAAAACAGTTACCTGAGTCCCCAGTCCCAGAAGGATGAGCATGAAGAAGAAAAGCAGCGACCAGAGTGGTGAGATGGGGAGCAGAGTGAGGGCTTCTGGGTAGGCCACGAAGGCCAGTCCAGGGCCGTGGTCAGCCACCTCAGACACGGGGACGTTCAGGTGATGCGCCATGAAGCCCAGGATGGAGAAAATGACAAAACCGGCATAGACGCTGGTCGCACAGTTGGTTATACTGATGATGATGCTGTCTCTGTATGTAGAAAAGGGAAGAAAAACATGATGCAGATTCATTAAACTGCTGTAAAAGAAAATGTGATACATTTGCACTATCAAACCAAATATATCACTAAAAAGTAATCATGTTTGTTTACTTCTAAACTTAACTGCATGCATGTAAAATGACAGGACAGTTTTTAAATCTATGAACTAGTGAGGTGACCCTAGCTTTGGTATCAATTCACCACTCATACCAACAACAAAATGTAATAAAATTTGTTTGACTATGGCTCCACTTATCTGCAGTCTGTAACTCTATGAACTAAATGCTGAGCATATTATTAAAGTCAGCAAGATTTATTTGTCTCAATGCCAGACAAAATGGAAGAAACGCCTTTTCTATTTACAGTACTAATGTGATTTGGAATCACAGATAAAGCTACAGTTCGTTTGGACTCAGAAAATACACAAGCTGTGCTTGCCAGCATTCCATAAAGTAGAAAATGAAATGTAGAAAATAGATTTCCTAGTATAAGACCAACGTTTATAGTTTCTTACTGCAAGAATCAGAGAAAACAGACTGAGTTTATGATCTCTAATTTTGAGCTAAGTTTACTTTCTCTGATTCTAAATGTTCAATGCTGAAATGTGTGCCATTTCTTCACATTTTGTGCTCTTGCTGTCTTCATTCTGACAAACGACTGGTTTCAGCTGCAGACTGCTGGAAGATGCCCACAGAACCTCTTTTCATCTTTACTCGTTCTGACTCAGACTTGGACTTTGTTCGGGTTTAACAAGGGAATTGTGCGGTTACACAGTGCTTTGTTTCCTCACATTTCCTGTTAGGTTTATCACAGAGGATGTCTTTGATGACTTTGATGCCAGTCTGTTACTCATGAGGCTCCTGCTCTCTCTGACACTCTGGCACTTTTGCATGTGCACCAATCGGAGGTGTTACAGCAGAGCAGAGAGTGTCTCCACAGGGACAGAGCTGCAGAACACAAGCTGATTAGGGTCGCCGTGCAGCTGTCTGCACAGATAGGACAACCTCAAGCTCCTGGATGAGGAACAAATTATATCTTCAGCCTTTCCCCTTGCCCCCTCCAAACTCCACTGACGCTGTCACTCTGTCAGCATGTGTGGACAAGTACGAATAAATGGCACTTTATCTCCTTCTGTGTCTCTTTCCTCATCTTAACCTTCTCCTTGGTTTCTTGCTCGCTCCATCACCCTCTTAACATACGTCCAAAAACACATTATCTCTGTGGCTCCTTCTGTCCAACCTTATCTCACCTTCTCCCCCTTCTCTTTTAAGTTCTATAGCCTTGAAGTTGGCCCTGCTTCTCTCACTTTCTCCATCACTCGTTCACCTTTCTTTGTGTCCTCAATGACATCTTAAGGATGTTAGTCATTGAGAATGCCATCAGTGTGCTCACGCTCTACAGACTCTTACCACAGTAGCAACAATTTGGAAAACACAACCACATAAAACATTTCACAATTGTGTTCCCTTTCTTGTTCAAGTTTCACCTCACAGTTTTGGCTTATTATCTGCTTTTTCTAACCATGAATATAACACAGCTGGCAATCCATTAGCTTGATTAGTCACAAATGCTAGAAGCAGGGAGAAGCAGCTGCCCAGGTAATAAATATGTCTTTCAGAGCCTCTGATGTTCACTAGGAGGGCTTCCAAACATCAGATTTTCACTGCACAATCCCACAGCTTACAAGATTCATCCCTCCATCTACATGCTACACCATTATATCCAGTGGAAGGCTTTGGGGGTGTTGGAGGCTAAATTGATATAGCCGTCAATAAATAGGATTGACATCACAACAAAGGAAGACAACCATGCACACGCACTCTCACATCCATGGCCGATTTAGAATCACCAATTAAACTAACATGGACGTCTTTAGACTGAGGGAGGAAGTGGAAAAACCACACAAGTGCTAGTGGAACAGACGGGCTCCAGATGACCAGCAGGTTCATATCCAGGACCTTCTGCCTGTGAGATGAAGCTGCTGTTTCCCATTGTCTCCCAGTTTTTATTAGCATTCATATTTTTATTTGGGAGCTTTACAGACTAGGTTAGGACAATTTTAGTACTTTCAGAGAGAGACAGGCTACTTGTTTCCCTTCAGCGTTTAGCTAAAGGCCTCCTTGCTTCAGCTTCAAACATAAGGCAGTAGGGAAGTGCATTTTAAGAAAATGTCCATCTATTAGCATATTAAATCTGATAATTTAGCCATTTATGGGTCTTAACGCTCCTTTAGATCCCAAAAGCAAACAAACAATAAGGTACCACAGAGAGCTAAAAGGGTCTACATACTTTGAGCTCCTATAGAGTGATTTGTGTAGCTGTTCTCTGTAGAGGTAATAAATACAAGTGAATGAGGCTGAGAGCAGTGAGAGGTGAGAAGGTAGTAGTAAGTTAGCCAGCTAGAACATTTAAACACAATATGCTATGCTCTAGCTGAGGTATTTCTAAAAAAACAACACAAACAGACACACACACACACACACACACACACACACACACACACACACACACACACACACACACACACATGAAAAGACCCATAAATGTACAGAAATATTGCAACTTTGGAGATAAAGGTGAAAAGCTAAGTATATCAATCAGGTTTTGGAGGGTGATTGAAGTAAGTAGAGTTAACATAATGATGTGCCACCCCCTGTTAAGTTGTAGATGGTACAGCTGGGCTAAAACAAACACAGCACGAGAAGTGTCTTTAGGTGTTCGGCCGGGTTAAAGTGTTTTCAGTGAAGCCAGTAAGGTACAACACCTGCAAATTTCCAATCTGTAGACACAGTTGCCAGCTTAAGACAGTACATTGGAAAACACCATCAAGAGTGTCTGACATGACAGCATCCACAACATAAAGTTAGGAATTAACTGATGCTCATGCTGTTGCAATATTTGCGACCAAAACAATCCTCCTTTTGAATTTAATCAGCATACTGAACACTTAGTTGATTAGATGTTCATATTCAATTCATGTCTTCTGAAGTGTTAAAATATCGGTGTCCAGGACACTTTGAGCCCAGCGGCTGTCGTGCACAAGTTCAATATGCACCATAAATGAATGATGCTAATTAAAGGATGCACAGTAGCAGGACAGTTGAGCAGTCTTTTTGAACTTGGATCAATGCAAACAACAAGCGATACAGCACTGCAGCATGCTGTAGAAATGAGAGCCTCAGTCAATGCAGGAGAGGTTTGGGCTGAGAAAGAGTATTATCAGAAAGTCGATGCTTCACGCCTTAACAAGCTAATACTTTAAAGTATAGTTTGTTTAGTGTTTATATATAGTCTGGTGTACCGACCTGAAGCAGTTGTTGTGGAACTTGTTGTAGGAAGCCATGGTAATGAGACCACCCCAGGCACAACCCAGGGAGTAGAAGATCTGTGAGGCAGCATCTCCCCACACCTACAAAACAAACCCACAGACAGTCAGATGCAGCTCAGAGTGGGATAAAACAATCTATTTCCAGTTTATTTCCACATCTACCTGCTAATATCAGTTCATACCTTTGCATCAAGGACCTTCTGCCACTGTGGAGTCAGGTAGTACTTGATGCCGTTGATGGCTCCATCCAGAGTGATACCACGGATGAACAGGATAGTCAGAACCACATACGGGAATGTCGCTGTGAAGTAGACCACCTGGACACACAAATATTCACAAACACAGGTGACATGATTTAGTCAGAAAGTTCAGATATGGTTGGGTGTATGAATATGGATGAATGCGTGTGAGGCTGACCTTTCCAGAGGATTTAACGCCCCTGATTAGACAGAGAAAGACGACAAACCAGGAAATAGCCAGGCAGCCCAGGATAGGGAGACGGACCTCTCCAAAGTTCCCAATATCATCAGAGATGTTCAAAACATAATGTCTGAGAGAGACAGACAGACGCAGTGAAAAAGAGTTTCAATATTTCATATTTACAGGTTCAAGTTCAAGTTCTAGTTCAAGTTTATTTGCCATTTGCAGTATAAAAGCACAGGTGCGGCTGAAGTTGTTTTCTTCTTCAAGAGGAGAAAACTTCCAGCTCTATACTTTTACATTTCAGCAAAGCAAACAGCTTGTTCTTTAGCAGATAGAAAATTCAATATCTTTTGGATGTTGTCTAAACTTTGAACCTGTTAATCATGGCAAAGTGTCAGACCTTTGATTAATGCTTGCCATTTCTCAAGCGCAACACAGGCATTGCTGACAGAAACAACAGAACAAATCCATTGGGCCTTCATCTATGCTGTACAGTATGATTACTTTATAGCATAACAAGTGGTACCTGTGACAGGCATTTTGGTTGTGACCAGCTGAGAGAAAACCAGATTGAACTCTTTTGTATCCCTTCTGGTCTGGGAACACCAGAAGGAAAACAACATCTAGGAAAATATTGTCTGCACTCTAGTATAGAAACTACTAAGAACACTGATCAAATTAATACCTTAAGATGATGTTTTGTGCATAAATGCTCTTCTTCAGAGAAAGAAACACACAAATAGGCACATAACATAGTGGTCTGAACACAGTGATAAGTAGAGGGTCTATGTAAATATGTGGCATGCAAGATATTTTTTGTCTACTTGAAGCTTTGTGTTTTTTAATAACCGTTTAATTTAATACAATTTTAATTACTGTATTTCTGATTTTCTGATCTGAGTAAAAACTGCACCTGTAGCTATATAAGCAATGGGCTGTGCAGATCACAGTTACAACAGCAAAGTCATGAAAGAGCAGCCAAGTCATGGATGTTTTCTTTATTCTTTCAGGTGCGTTAAAGCTTTCCTCCAATTTTTATTTTCTTTTTTACAATATACTGTGTATTCAGCCTGCATCTGGCCTGATTCATGGGAGCAACACAAACATAACCCTAGAAAAGCACTCAGAGTGAACAGTATTCCTCCAAGGCTGCTCAGTCGTTATATCATTTCTGACGGCTGAAATGTTTTAAAAAACTGTCGATCTAAAATATAAGTCGCATCACTGCCAAGATCTAATCAATTGATCCTTGTGTCATTTCTGACCTTCCCTGACCATCCAAATCTGTTAATCCGTTTTTGAGTAATGTTGAAGACAGACAGACAGACAGACAGACACACAGACAGACAGACAGACAGACGCCGATCGTCACATAACTCTGCCGAGGCTGACTGAAGAAGATTTCATGTCACCGTCTCTCGTAATTTCACAAATGTCCTTGAGCATAAATACCACCGTGCTCACTATATTGT
Source organism: Acanthochromis polyacanthus (assembly GCF_021347895.1). Lineage (NCBI taxonomy): Eukaryota > Metazoa > Chordata > Actinopteri > Pomacentridae > Acanthochromis > Acanthochromis polyacanthus. Next base: position 34,758,910 of record NC_067121.1, read on the forward strand.
TCCAGATGACGACTCGCATGTATTTTTCCTCTACACCTGGAACTTGTGCTTTTTGTGTATTTTTTTATTTACAACGCCTTTGTATCTTACAGGAAGAATCCAGACTTCACTCTACTGACTTCAGCTAACTCTTTTGGACATAGCGCAGCTGCAACTACGACATATGAACATAAACAAAGATTGTAGAGTCACTATGGCGTTCTTGTCTTTGTGTAAATGTCTGGTATATTTTGCTGTACTTTCTATTATTTTTAATTCATTTTGTTGTTCTGTGGATCCCCATGAGCTGTATCCTCAATAAAGTCCAAATTCGATTGGCTTAAATGCCCTCACTGACCTTACGCCTGATGCTGTATTTTATACTGACTGTTGTGAATGCACCACAAATACAGATTAAACAATAACATGGGAAACCTCCGGCGTGTTTCTTCTGATGATGCTGATGAAACTGCTCAGAAGCTGCTGCTCTTCCTGTCAAATCTAATCCAAATATTTGAACGCTTTCCACAAACACGAGGAATGTTTGAGTCACGCTTATCTTACAGGTGCAAGTCAATTTTGACCCCTGTGTCAAGTAGGATAAGCCTACAGAGCTGAGTCTAAAGAAGTTGCTTGTGTAACTTGGCAAAACAGTGTATTACAAAACCAATGCTTGTCTAACCAAAGGTTAGTGATTTATTTTATTGTGAGACACCTCAACAGGGATGTCACACATGCTGCAATAGAGACAGACATTTAACTGTAATTTTACATTGGAAACAAAGCTGTATCAAGCATGAACTGCAATTGAAGCAGCCCAGTGCTAGCGTCCATAAATCAACCAGCAATGTGTTTATTTATGTCCTCTGTCAAAGATATACAAGAACTACTTTGAATCACTAAGGAAAACAAAAGCTGCTTCCTTTTAATTGTTCAAAATGACCGTGACAAATGGACCAAGGCTCACAATCTACTTCCAGGTCTTACTTCCAGTACTCCTCGCTGGGGCTGGTCCTCTTAGTGCGGTTCACCACCTCGGTAACCCCCACCACCAGGCTGGTGGTAGCGTTTGCCAGGCTGCCGTTGAGCCGGTGGCCGGTGCCGACCACCCCGCTGCAGTCCGGTGTGTTCCAGGGGTTGTTGCAGTAGGTCCACGGCAGCAGGTTTGTCATGGACTGGAAGAAATAGTAGAAGGCGATGCAAATGACAACGTTGTAGTAGATCCCAATGTAGGTGGACACCACCATCATGCCATAGCCTACGCCTGAAGGGAGGAGAGGACCGGGTGGAGGAAAAAAACAAAAGAAGAACATTAGAAATGAAGCATGTCTGAGAATTAGTACTTTGGCAAATACTACTGTACAGTAATGTAGACTAAACACTGCATCTTAAAACTGAAGTAGGCAGCATTTTCTGAGCACCACTGGGCAAAGATTTCACAGTACAGTTTCAGCATTTTTTAATTTAAGTCATATAAGAGGTAAATATATTTCTGCACCTCATCTTGACAGTTTTCAGGCTGGAGAAACACCACAGGACATCTGACATGAAGCATGTGTGAGGCTGAGTAAAGCTGTGCTTACTGTCTGTTTTTAGAAGAACAACTTTATCATATACAGTAACATCACTTCCATTTTGACTAAAAACTATATCTTAAAGCTGGACTAAGCACCATATTCTTGGCATCACTGGGCAAAATTGTCACAGTACATTTTGCAGTACATTGTATTTCAAGTCACTTAAGAGGTAAACAGACTTCTGTACCTCATCTTGGCTCAGTTTTCAGACTTAACAAAATGTAGAAAATGTGATGGGAGACTTTCGTCGATCACAGGGCCTTTTATGCATGTGAGATAGTATAAAGAGCAACAGCAAGCAGTGCAGTGGTGCAAAAGGATAAGCAGAGTGATTTTACTGTTTGACTGATTGTGTCAAGCCAAAAGTTAAAACTGATTTATGGATGGACTGTTTGAAATGCTTGTGCACGTGCTCATATGGTTTTTTGTAAGGAGAGAGCAGGGTCGGACTGTCGAAAACCGCTTTTGTCTGTTTTTTTTCTTTGCTTTTTTAGATTTTTGCCCACAGCTTTAACCTTCTGAACCCCCGATACCTTTTTTTTTGTCTGCATTTATTCTCATTGTTAAACCTGAACCCCGATACCAACAACGTGTTAGAGAGGCATGTTCTGTTTTTAAAAATCTGTAACAATCTGAAACTGCAAAAACAAAAAGAATTGTCAGATTTTCAGCTACTCATCTGTGACATGCTGTTTCATTGTGAAAAGCAACCAAACTGGGTTCACAGTCGTGGTATTTCATCAACATCATGTTCTTATGCATGTTCTATTTAAAAATGTAAATAGTAATAATAAAAAAAATCACTGGGCTACGCATAGAGACAAACAAGCACACTTATACTTATTGGTTGAACTGCAGGTTGTGTTCACACATATACCGTTAAGAGAGAGTAAGGAAGCACATTAAAATGTATGTAGTAAAATACCTACAGTGTGCAGAGACAGGTGTTGTTAACACATGAGGGTATTTGGAAAAAATTGCACATATTGATTCCAGTTTTGTTCACAATCTCAATTTCTGTTTGTCTCTATTTCAAGATTTCTGTCATCAAAATTGTCATCCTGCACAAAAGACATTTCTGAGCTCCGTTTACTTCTCGTCGTGAATATTGGATGGATAACTGTTTCCATAGAGGTGCAGGATTTTGTAGTGCAGTCGAACATAAGCCCACAGCGAGTAAAAATATGACAGGAACAAAATATTTGGAAGAAACAGTTTGAGGTTTGAAAGGTTTGTTTTAGTATGGACAGCCACGCAGACACACATATGTCACCAACCTTTGAACATAGGGCTGATCTTCCAGACTCCCAGACAACCCTGACTGGCAAACTGACCAAAGGAAAGCTCGAGAAAGAAGAGGGGAATGCCGCAGAACACTAGCATGATGAAGTATGGGAGCATGAAGGCACCTGGAGGAGAGAAGCAACAAGGCAGCGACACAGTCAGTCAGAAGATTGGAAAAATGCACATTAAAAGCATGATTAAATGATACAGTATACAAACACGGTCAAACTAAGGAAAAGTCATATTCTCAGGAGGCGCAGTGCTTTATTACTGATGATCTAGAATAGCTAACAGTGCTATTTGTAGAAGAAAATAGAGCCTATGAGGCAAAAAATGTAATTTCCGCCCGAGTCTGTTATCTGAAACAGATAATAACTAGATAAGACTATGGATGATGTCTTACTCTGGATCATATTTTGTCATTATAAATATTAATATAAAAAGATCAGTTAAAAAATATACAACTAGTTTTGAGGTACAATTAAAAAAAACTTAATCTGCCACATCAAGTGTTACATACCAGATGCTTGTGTAAAAACAGTACATTTATCCTAACTCCGGTGACTGTTGCTACTTGTGACAGAGTTGTGTGATGAGCTCAAAAGAAGTCTATAAAATAATCAAGGAAAGTTGAAAAAAAGGACAAACGGACAAGAAAAAAAGCCTCATAAACCTCATCTGTCATGGTAACATCCCCTGAGTGAGCAAAGAGGTCATTTAACGTCCAGCTGAGTGTGTTCAGTGGTGCAGCAACTCTCTGGTGGTTCACACTGGGCCAGAAACCAGACAGCCATCTATAGGGAACATCTGCGTTGTTTGCTTTCGTGCGATTATCCGTATGCGAACTAGGTCGGCGCAACCAGCTGATACTGTACAATACCAAAACCTTATCGCTGCTGGTAAAGCTCATCTCCAGCTGTGAGCTGATGTATGGCTTACATAGACCGAGTCCTTGCATGAGAATGCAGCTCTTCTACATGAGTAATCCAAATATTTGCAGCGTAAACATATGAACCTGAGTGGGAGACATTCCGAAGGGAAATTATATGAATCGGTGAGTGAGGGGACCTCGACTGAAAGTGCCTCCCTTTGGCTACACTTTGGTACATTCTCAAAAGCAGATACAAACCTATTTAGAGCACAGTTTAGTCTGTTTGATGCAGAGCTTTTAGGAAGCATCTGACGAAAGAGCAAACAGACTGACAGCAACAGAGCATGAATGTATTTTGTTGTCACGATGTTCTTACGCATTGAATAAAGAGGCTATACAGTGAAAGCAGCAGCAGCACCTGGATCCAGTCTATGTGCTCAGACTTAATTTGACAGCGCTCACAGCCCAATAAACAATGATGTAGATATGCACAAGCGGATGCCTAAAAAGATGCTCTGGATTGGAGTTATGCTCATAAAGTGCGAAGCGGCTCATGTAGACAGCTGCACTGAGTGAATACGGTTAACACATCTGGCCTGTTTAATGATGTAAACTGGACAGATTTTTTTAATTGTGCGTCACAAAAATATACAATGCACCTCAGATTAGAAGATTATCTCAGCAATGTTGCACTACATGCTCAAATAAAGCAGAATATGTGGAAATACTAGATTTGATGATGAATCTAATGATGAAACACACACATAAATGTATTGGACAGTGCATACAAACTCAACTTGTGGCTTTGATTTTCATTAAATACATCATTTGTCCACCAAAACGGCTATATTTGAAGTTTAAAGAACCTAGGACTACAGATGTAATGTTACTCAGTAGGTGAAGGGGCTAAACTACCACCCTTCATGTACATGCATGTGTGTTTTGATTGCTGGTGTCAGAGCAGATAGATGCTCCTATTAAGCCATCTGCCCTGTTTTAAAAAAAAAAAAAAAAACAGCTGCTGATGTTTGTTTTTCTAAATTACAAAAGGCAACAAATTTACTGGAGATACTGGACAACAGCAACATGACACAGGATGGCAAATGCAGGTACAATAACGTGTCCACTGTGACTTACAGGAAAAAAAAAAAAAAAACATGTCTCAAACTCAGTCTCAATACTCAGGAGTCATGTAGAAAGAGTGAGTCTGAGCTGAGGTCCAGGGATGAGTTACTGTCAACTACAAGCCAATAAGCAAGAAGTGATATCGAGTATTGCATACAAAGCGTCTTAGACATAGGCATTCAAATGTGTACACAGAATTCAAGATGAGAGTCTCAGTGACTGACTTTGAACTGATGTTAAGATTTTCATATCCTGAAATGTTATTGTTTGTGAATTGTGACAGTCATAGCGATGCTCCACGCACAGGGCTCTCAGAGGTTATATGGGTCAATATACAACTGAGGGACTTTTGAAATCCATGGGATATATCTTGAATACATTTTTATTAGAGGTTAAAAAAAACTAATGTATTTTATGTTCTTTATGCTTTACAAATTCCATAATTATTCATTATGGGAAACAATTATTTATTCATAAAAACGACTGGATATCACTAAAATGTCACTTAAATAACCGTCCCAATTTAATAACAACCGCCTTCTAATTAGCTAAACAATAAGAAAATGAGCTTGTTCAAAAATGGTTTTGTTTGTGTTCTTTTTATTAAGTTGAAATAATCATGACGGATATTTCTTGTTTGGCAATATATCAAATTTTACATGGAAAATAACAGATATAACATACAGATTTACACATCTTAAAGAAGTGTGTTAATTCCAGATCACATGACCTGCTCCACATGATGTCATTTCCTCCTGAAGAAAAGACTGGAAAGACTCCAAGGCTTTCTGAGTTATTTATATAAAGTTGTGTGTGAGTCAAGTGTGGATTTATGGCATGTCAACAAGTTTACTATAATATCTTTATAAATAACTTTAAATTTCAATTTTACTCAATTATATACATAATCTTTTGGTAGAATCTATCTCAAAAATGCCATGTGGTGTTTGGTTCTCGGCGGCCATGTTGATTTTAAGCCTGAAAACAGCAAAAATGTCAACTGTGATACCTGTCAACTATGTTACAAAAAGTCCTACAATTACATATTGGCCCATATTATTTGGGCTCACACAATAAAAACTCTTACAATCAGTTGGTTGCTCATAAAGTTTGTCAGAATATAAAGCCATGCACATGTCAACAAGTAAGTAGTTGAAATACATTAATTTTGTGGACTTTTTAAAAAAAAAATTTGCATTGAAAATAATTGCATTTCAATTATACTGGTGCTCACTAGCAAATTTCTGCTATTGTGAGATTCTTAGCTATGACTTTACACACAAACCTAGTAATGAATCTACAACCCTGTAAAACTGCTTCTATTTATTCTCCCTATACAGGCTGAGAGCTTGTTTCTACATATGAGGTTCTTGAGAAAGCTGCTGGGAGTCGTCCATATGCACCAGCACTGGATTCGCTACAGTAGGTGAGTCACACAGTAAATACTGCTTAAAAGAATTCCTTACTCATATACAGACTACAGGTTTCCAAGTATATTTTCTTCCACTTCAAATACAGTGACTGTGTACTGGGCTTTGAGCTCTGCCAGCACACACCTAACCACTGATTCTAATATTTACATTCCACATTTTTGCACCAGCTTTATTTTGACTGTTTTGTTTCATATCCCCTATACATGTCACTGATTATCAGCTGCTCACTCAGCTTAATCTGCATCTTATCAGTTCAACTTCCTTCTGTGTATTGCATGTTTCTGTCATATGTATATATGACAGAAACATGCAATACACAGAAGGAAGTTGATGCACATTTAAGTTGCTTTACCGCACCTCATTTGCATGTTTTGCCACTGGCACTAATTAATCAAGAGGAATGAGCACAGCTCCACATTGTCATTCATACCTCCTCCATTTCTGTAGCAGAGGTATGGAAACCTCCAGACGTTGCCCAGGCCCACAGCATAGCCCACGCTGGTGAGGACAAACTCAATCTGGTTGCCCCAGTTCCCTCTCCGCGAGTTTTCATCCTTCTTCACTGGCTCTCCTGGAACTGCTCCGTTCTACAACAAAGACACAGAGAGAGACAGAGGTGACTTCAGGTGACGGCGAAGCGAGTGTGTTCCCAAGATAGTGCTGCTGCAGCAGGTCCAGCAACTGCAACCAGGCACATTAAAAAGCACCTCATTCACAGGCATAAATCAGGAATGGATGCTGTGAGAGAGAAAAGCATCCCGAGAGGCCCTATTTGCCTTCTGCGGCCATTAGATTCCAACGTTAGGTGTTTTTAAACTACTGTTTTCATCGGACTCTTGAAACAAAGGTAAATAATAAGCATCTTTGGGGTGCATGTGGAGTTGAATTATTCATGTGTCCTTCTAACGCTCGCAGTTATTGAATACGTTCTGTAAAATAGCGTCTCCTCTACCCCAGAGTTTGCCATAAGGTGGGCGCGCTGGAGCAGACAGAATGGAAAGTGAAATCAGCGCCTTAAGAAGAGCCGATAAGCATTTGGTCTTGTCGTCCTGATTTACAGCTCCTCTGCTCCTCTGCTCCTCTCCTCCCTCCCTCCATCACTCCATCTGCTGGCATCAGATGGTCCCTCTCTCCTGACCTCCTCTTTAACCTCAGCTGTGTCGGTCTGTCTCTCTGTGTAACTGTGGGCTCACATGAAGGCACTTGTGCTCCAGCAGAAAAATAAATGCTGCAAATTCAAGTGGATCATCTTTACACTGTTATTGTAAAATGTAACTTCACTTGCTGCTCTCTGATAGGTCGTTAACAATCCTAAAAATGTAAACTGATTTGCTTCAATTCTGTTCATTCGCTGAGACCCACAGTGGGTACCAGAGCAAGTGCAGGAAATGTGAAATGATCCAGTTATATAATCGTCTCATTAAAAGGTTAGAGGACAGACGAAAGAGATGTTTAATTGAACTGCATCACACAGTTCCTCATACACAATGGAAATGTAGATTGTTAAGTATATTAAAAGTAAACTCTATATGATTTTTCTGCCCTTTGAGGTGGCTGATTCAAATTTATTAAGAAGCAAAACTGATCGTGTTGGCTGCATGATGTGGGCGAAGAGGAAATTTGCTTTTCTCTGATAAATATTCTGATGATTGAACCTCAAACCTCCAGGCAAAGGTATGTTCTCATTAAAAACAAATGACAAAATTACACCATTTATCACAGTCAGGCGCTGTAAAATTAGAAACATTTATTTTTTAAAACTTTCTGACGTTCTGTGAATTAATCAAGTGTGGCGTATTTTTCTGTAACAACAAAATCATCAGATTTCAGCTTAAAATCATGATCAAAATCACACTATTCTTATGTAGCATCTAAAAATTCACCAATAAATTATTGCTTGCACCCATACAATTCTGTTAAAAAAATTAAATAAAACCCACACTAAGAACATATGAGTGACTAAGCAGCAAGCAACAGCCATGGTACAAAAACATCAGGGATTTTCAGATACAGATAGGATACAAGTATGGGAACAAAAGAAAATGCTTTTTTGTAATACTGACACAGTGGCACTTGGAAACATGTTGTACATATTGTATTTTAGTTTTTAATGGTCAAGGACATTCAACTTTCACTTGATTTGTTATTTATGGCATTGTAACTTTACTGTACTGCACAAGTTCTCTAACTTCTAGCCATTGTTGTGCTGTTTCCCAGAAGTGCAGGACTTTATATCGCAGTGACAAATTAGTCCACAGAGAGCAACACAGTAACAGAAGCAAAGCACATCCAGAAACTGCTGGGGGCTCAGCGAGTTAACAGAGTTAGTTTTCCATCTGACTGCGTGCAAATACTTTGCTGTACAAATCAAAAACAGGAAAAGATGTTTAATTCTGACGTGTTAAAATTAGCTAACTTTGCTTCAAAAGCAAGAAAGCAAGATGGACTATTTAATTAGTATTTAATGTGGTTCATTCACTCTTGTATAATCAACCCTTTTGTTAGTAATTTATGGATTTGTTGTTTGAAAATGTATATACAACTGTGACTGTGACTTAAATGAATTCATGGTTCCTTCCACGCAGACTGTACAGTTGTACATACTGTATGACGCCATAATGAAAACGTCATTCATTCATCCATGCTGCCTATGGTATCTGTGTGTAGCAGAGTCTGCTTTCATAGTCACATTGAATAGCCTCATACTTTCAATAGCACTGGCTTTGAATCTGTCAGAAATATGAATACTGGCCATGAATACAGCATGGCAAACTGCTAATTTTGTTGTAAGAAAAAAACATCTTTGAAACCACAAAGTTCTCAAACAGCTTCCTGCCTACAGACGACTTCACCATAAACACAGAATGTGACGCTTTCCTGTGCTACAAAAGTGAAAGTACTCCACTCCAGCTGTCCATAGTGGACTTTTTTTAATTTATTACTTTAGCATATTTTGTTCTAATTCTATTAAACTGCTGCAGGACACCAAGTTCTGCTGGGGAGCATGCTGCACTCCCAGAGCCGTTCATCCCCCTGGTTAACACTCTGCTTCCGAGACCAAGTGAGACATCTTGTGCATCAGCGAAAAAAAATTCGACCGCAAAACAACAACAACTACAGAAAAACAAACAGCTGCCATATTTTCCCCAAAGCTCTGTAGTTTGTCTTTGTGTCTGACTGTGCTTGCATGTTAGGAGGGCAAAACACAGAGCGTTTCTAAAGCATCTTCGACCTTTCGTTGTGCAGGCCTGAAGGCTGCAGGTGGGACAGACAGGAAGATCAGCAAACACGAGCTTTGTTGGTGAGGAGACGCTCGGAGTGAAACCGCGGTCAGAGCAGTGTGTGAGTGGAAACCTCCAGCGGTGAGCCCGCCGACGCAGCAGGTCGCACATTACGACGCCTCCGTCTGGAGTTGACTTTGGAAGCAGGAGAAGAGTGTGCAGCTGTGTGTGTTCTTGTTGCACCCGGTGCTCAGCTGCACATCTAGTACATTCAACTTCCCCTATCAGCAACCAGGTGGAGGCCCGCAGAACAGACGCACATGCACAAACACACAGGCTGACAGGTTGTGCTGAGGTCCGCAACCAGGTAAAACAAAAGCGGGAACACTGGAAATAGCAGTGACCCCGGAATCTCGGGTGTCCGCTCTCCAAAATTCAAGCCGATGTCTAAAAGACAGGCAAGAACACACTATACAGATGCTGTAGACTTTAAATTCAGTGGCACAGTGAAGTAGAGGACAGTGAAAACCTGTCATGATTCAATGTATATTTTTAGAAAGAAAGCAGAGTTAATCATTTACTATGAATTAGAGCTTTGTTTAGTTTCACTGGGCTGAGCTGCAATGAGTTGAAACTGATTGCTCCTTCTTGCATTTAATGTAATGATAGAAAATCTCGAGCCGGCACTAACATTGATTTTATTAAGCATGTTTCTTCGGGGCTGGATGTGACCGTATCATTCTAAGCACAATTTTTTTCATTTATGCCAGTGCAAGTTTTACACTTTCTGTCGGTTGCATTCATTCTTTTCAACATGCTGAAGTTTGCTGAAGTGCCTCAGCCATTCTTAGTGGTTGAATCAGTGTCCAATGTCAGCTGATCTTTACTCAATGATTAACAGTTACGTCCACTATCAGTTAATCAGTCGATTATTTCCTTGATTTTTTTTTTTTTTTTTTTAACCTATTTGGCCAATAAAATGTCAGAAAATGGTGAAATATGGTGAGCAGTGTCTCCCAAAACCCAAGATGACATCCTCCTTGGAGTGACAGTTTCATCCAAAACCCAAAGACATTCAGCTTTGGTTAATAGACAAGGAAAGACACCGGACAATATTGAGTTTTAACAGGCTGGAATCAGATAATTTAGATTTTGGCGTGATTATCAAGACAGTTAGTGATCAATTCAGCTGTTATTTGTTAAAGCTCTATTCACCAGCTGGCCATCCACGCTCATATTTCTATAGTAAATATGAACATACAGCCCAAGGCTTTGCTTTGCACAGATAAGCAGCTAGCCTGTCTGCTTTGTTAAAAATGGAAGCATAAAAAAACATGTAGTGGTGATGTTTTACAAGTTCTATACTTCTGTTAGCTTTAGATTAGTGCTATTAGCGCAACAAATATGACAAATTATCTTTTCCAAGTCACCAGGCTCTCTTTTCTCTCCTCTATTTTATTTGGCTTAAAACCAAAATGTGCTCACAGCCGTGTTGTGGTGTTTGATTCTGCAACTGCGTCGATGACGTTAATGTCAACTGACGCTCATCAAAATGCGAACATTAGCAGTTAGGCATCCTGGGAGAAATAGTTGGTGCCATTAAACCAAAGCAGAAGATGGAGGCACAAATAGTGAAATGTGGAAACAGTGAATGAAATGAGTCTGACGTGAATGGAAATGAAAAATAAGTGAGTCAGGTCAAATAACTGCAATTAGGCCACTTATGTAATAATGGTGAGAGAATGGCTGTTGGATTTTGTTTTTCCAGTCTAACTTTCTCCTTTCTTTGTGCTAAGCTACGCTAGCTTACTGTTGGCTGAAAGTTTCACATGAACTGATCGATCAAGAACTTGGATCTGAGCAAACCTGTCTCAATAAATTCAACAAATAAACAGGAAAAATGTTTAAACATGAGCGTTCCTGTACATAAATGGTCAAATCTTACAAAAAAACCTCCTACTAAGCAGCTGAAATTTTTGGCTGAGAGAAAGTATGTAGACCCTTTAAGTACATCACAGTACTTCATCAGAACATAACAAATATCCAGCAGGTGCATCTACGGTTTGGGGATTGAGTTCACAGTAGATGAACTCATGGTGGTAGCTGACTGCAGGCTCAGTCTCAGTAAAAATCAGAGCAGCATCTGACTTAAAAACACCATCTCTTGGCTGAACCCTCCAGGCAAAAGCTGAACTTTGTGTTTTTCCTGACATCCTTCTCTCCCTTGACTGACCCCAGTGTCTGCCTCTCTCTGCCCAGGTGTTGTAGCCTGTGGTGTTGGCTCCCCGGACCCCCAGGTCGGTCAGTCAGACTGACAGACTCCTCTCTCCATATCCCTCCATTTCTTCATCACATGCATCTCGGGGACCATCTGGGCTTTATATAAGACCACACATGACCCCTTCTCCCTCGTCTCTCCTTCTATTCAGTTTGTAACTTTTCTCTCTTTCCAAGGACGCTTTCGAGTGACAGCGATGCCTTCACCGAGGGCTGAAATAAAGCTAAAACTAAAAAGCAGTCAGATAGATTTAGGGTAAGAACACTTGATTTTGGGGACATATTTCAGACTTCTGGAACAATATTTCATAATGATTATTAGCTACTGCCTACATACAAGTCTTAAAACCAGTCGAGCCAATCAAAGCTCTGTTGGCCAAGTTAGAATGAGGGCGCCACTCTAAAGCCAAAATGATACCAAAAGAAAACTTCCACAAAAACACAGTTGAGTTGGCTGACTTACGGAGACAGCAACTCTTGTAACTAGAGAAAATACCTTTAACAACAACCACTGCATGTATATACAGTGAAAATGGCAAAAACTCTAATTCTTAAGAGACCTCAGCCTTTAAACAAATGTCAAAACAATCTGAGACAAATGTTGGAATAATAAAGTAAAACCAATTTACAACTTAGGCCAATTATCAGAACACTCCATCATAAAGTTTCATTTGGCGTCCTACTGTTTTTGAAGACCAAAGTTGTAGTTTTACATGCAGAATATTGTCGCTTACTTTTACATAGCCCCACCGATCATGCACAAGCTTGTTTTGCAACAAAGAAAGGCTTAATCATATCCAAAGATCCAGATTTACAAAAATACCACAAATTTCCCATGGCATTTCATAGAAATAATCAAACAATGCACGTGACGCGAAGAATGTTTCATCCAAAGATGCAAAAGATTACATCTTGAATGTAAATTATTTAGATCCAGTGACACGTTGAACCTATTAGATGCATATTTGATGATGTTATTCAATGTCAGTGCATTGAAAAAGGCAGTTTGTGTCTGCACAATTTGATAGGTTGCATCACTTAACATTTAGCTGACAATGACACTGTGACAGGCAGTATGATAAGCTGGCTGCTCTGCACCAGCACCACGGAAAGAAACAAAACAAGATAGCTGATAAGTCAGGTTGTGTTTAACCGTTCACATGTTTTCACACACTGAAATCAAATATTACTTAGTTTTTGATTTGTTTTTGATTATCTGTTGTCTCATGTATTCAAATGCTGCTGCTGTTGTATATTCAGCACCAACAGTAATGGACTACTCTGTAATTACTATCTCCTGGGTTTGAGTCCAACAGTCTGTTAAACAGACAAAATACGAGCCGCTAACTCTTCTCTCTGCTGAGCTGATCTTGAAAAGGCTGCAAGCTCAGTGCTGAAATTGTGAATGCAAAGAGAACCGCTGATCTGTGTTGTGCAGGCTCAGACTGGAGGTGACATAAGGTGGGGATCAGTGCGATTTACCCGAAAATGTGGCAGTCTACAAAGGCCTGCAGGTGTAAAGCAACGGGAATGAATGCTGTAATATTTGGAGGATCGGCAGCTGAATGCGTAACCCTTCAAAAACTGCTGCTGAGTGTCTCTTGAGCTACACTCTTGAACTGTAACTGCTCTGACTAACTTGTTCATGTATAAACACATCAAAAATACTAAATGTATACAACAAACTGTGGCATTGTAATATCTAATGCAGCAAACTCAAAGCAAACAAAATCAACAATAATCTTAGGTATCACAGCCTTAAAATTTTGTAAACCTGCCATAAATGCAATATTAAATGAATGTCATATCACTTATTGGTTTTGTTATTACATCAGCAGTAATTCAGTTTTATCCCAGCTGCACTTTTCCCCTCCTGTGTTTCCTTTTCGAACTGCTGCCGCTTCATCCTCCCTCTGCTCACAGCCCGAACTGACGCTTCAGCTCTATCGGACATGCACACCATTTCACACATGCATTTATAAACACACACCGGGTCACTTTGACAGACAGCAGCACAAACCTTTCAAAGCTACATCTCCTGACAGCTGCAGCCATGTCTGTAAGAGATACTGTCCACTGGAGTGTAGTAAGAATAACAAAATTCCTCTCAGCTTATGGGAAAACACACACACACACACCTACTACAGTTTACTTTTGCTTCCCTTTCCCACAGAAACACACACACAAGTGGCTTAAACAGCATGAAAAAAGGCCACGCATATTCACAAACTGAATGTACTACATGCTTCTCTTATTTTGAAAATTCCCTGTATTATTTCTGTCGCTCTCACACACTTCATTAGTCACAACTCCTCATACAATTGCAACAAGAAAGTAGTCGGTGGAGTGCCGAGCTCTGCGAAGGCCTGATAATCTCCCCTACAGAATGTGATTTGTTAATATCGTGCAACTGCTTACTGTGCATGTCATTTTCTGTCTGTAAGAATTTTATTTAAAGACACCTCCTGTAGAGCGATGGCATTTTACTGACAGCTCGCTGCTGTCGTCCTCTCTTGAGGGAAACTGCTGTTTCTCTGCCCATATATGCAAGCTTCCTCTCAATCAGAGCTTGAGTTGCTTGTTTAAGTAAATGCTTATAACCTGATAAAAGGCCAATTTTTGAGTGATATGTGTGTGAAAAATAAATGGTAGAGGATTGAAGATTGATGGTTAAGCTATAAAATAATATAATCAATAGGATTTTATAGCATGATTTATACATTTCCACATAGTATTATCCTGTTTTATGGTCTATAAAATGCCACAGAAGGGTGAAAAATGCCAAACACTGTTTCTCAAAGCCCAAGCTGATGTCTTTAAATGTCTTGTCTAACTCAAAGATATTCCGTTTATTGTCTCTGGGGAGAAAAAACCCACAAAATATTGATATTGAAGAAGTCGGGAATAAGAGAATTTTGACATTGTTCTTTGAAATATTATGTAAGTTGATTCATCAAAAATGCATTTAATAGCTGACAAGTGCAGCAGTAATAAAGTCTCTTGACACCAGGGCTCTGTCAGATGCTGCTCCCAACACACACTAGAGTTTCTACAGTACATGAAAAGTTAAATACAGAGACTGCTGAGGTGGGTGAGCTTATTTGTAAAATGTATTTTGTACATCGTTGCCAACTCAGGAGAAAGTCTGTATGTGTTCATGTAAAAACAAACTTTTAACCTATATGGTACATTTCATATATTGGCCAACTTGTGCTTTTGCAAGTCAGGACACACCTGAAGCGTTTGTGTACCTAATATGTAAAGGTGCAGGCGCTGGTAGCAGAATAAAATGAAAACAACCCTCAATCCAAAAACTGATACTACAAAGGCAACGAATTTGTGCGATAAATGTTTCATAAATCGCTTTTGTAGCTCATGTGTGGTCGTGTTTAAATCCCGATTTTCCCCTGCATGTCTCCCGCGTTGCTATTTGCAGATGTTTTGGTCAGCCTCTGTGGTCGTGCAGCTGTGCCCGGCAGATGCTGTTATCTGAACTGAGGACATTCTCTCAGCACTGTTCTGTAACAAACACTCTGTTGTCCATCCACAAGCTGATCTCATTGTGTTTGAAAATGTTAAACGGGGACAAACACTATGTTATGTTGGTAGAGACTGACAGAACATTCACATCAGTGCATTGGCCCATCCTTTATTTGCATTATTAGACTTTCTAATGAGGCCGTTATTGAGGACAATTACCACACATGTGCAGGACTACTTATATCAGTTCAAATCGTTTTAGATGTGTTTAGACTGTAGAAAAAAATGCAGAATTAGGCAAAGATGCAGCTTGGTTTTGGTGCAGAGTGAAAGGCTGTCCTTTCATAAGAAGTTTACAAAACTTATTCCAAATATGCATGTTGGATTTACCTGGTAAAGCTGTTTGGGTTTATGCTAGTTGGCTACAATTTGATTATACCAATGCATCAAATTCTGTACTATCCTCTTGCTTGTAGCATTTGGAGAGAACTACCGTATTTTCCGCACTATAAGGCACACTTAAAAGGCTTTAATTTTCTCAAAAATCGATGATGCGCCTTTTAACCCGGTGTGTCTTATGCGTGCACTGAGTTCCAAAATCTGACTGTCAGATCAATTCCCGTCGACATAGGGACGTAATACGTACACTACACACGCTGGCAGCGATAAACCTATTAGAGAACATTACATAAAGCTACGCACAGTACTGACTATTGTCCGAGCTTTCGCGGAAGCCGGCATCATTGCTGGCATCGTCCCGCTCAGGTGGCAGTCGACTCTCCGGACGACACGGTCATTTCTCCAAGCTGTGATGATCAACTGTCATGCCACTTTATACCACAGGGTGTCAGTAGTGGTTTCTAACAACATATAGCATGGGGCATTGGCATACAGGTAGAAGAAGATCCGCTACACGGTATTATCTGTTGTCGTCTCCCTGAGCAAGCATGGTGAAAATGAAGTTAAGCTAATAGCAGGAGTTCTTCTTGTATAACCAGCGAACATAACACAAGCCACACCGTCTGTCCGTTCACCCCAGCACAGCCACGCTTCACGGCCCCGGTCCTGACCAGGCGCCGCCATGCAGCTCTATTCTCGGGCGTGCGCCGCACGCTCGTCCCATCTGGGCTACCTGGTTGATCCTGTCAGTAGCATATGCTTGTCTCAAAGATTAAGCCATGCAAGTCTAAGTACACACGGCCGGTACAGTGAAACTGCGAATGGCTCATTCAATCAGTTATGGTTCCTTCGGCATCATTGCCGGCATCAGCCACCCGGCAACGAGACTGACTCCGACAATGACGAGAGGGAACCCGGCATGTTTGATGTCGAAATTACCCAGCTGTTCAATTCAGATACAGAAGATGAGGACTTTTATGGAAGTGTGACAAAAGATTGATCAAAACAATAATGTGAGTGTATTTTTAAATACGTAGTAGAATAAAGTTCAACCAAACTCACTGTTTTGCTTCCGTTTGCTTGTTTTAGCAAGCGCCCAATAATACGGTGCGCCTTATATATGACTTAAATACAGAAATAAACCCCGTAATCGAGACTGCGCCTTACAATCCGATGTGCCTTATGGTGCGGAAAATACAGTATGTACAAGCATGAGAGAACAAACATCAAAAAATTAATTTTGGAATAAGCATGTGCACGGTCAAACAGTCCATTATGTAACAGACTACCTCGTGACAATCATCTGCTACTGTTAAAACATACATCAGTGAACTGTGGTTTGACAAGGCAGAAATTCAATGGTTTTGAATTCTGAGTTAAAAAAAAAAAACTAAAGACCTCTTTAAAGCTTTATAAACTGGCAAACTGATATGTAATGTTGGACTATGATGGAGCTGGAATGAGGGGTGGAAAGAAAGGGAAGGAAGGAGGTGACACAGAAAGGAGTCTAAACACTGAAAATGGACATGTTGAATCAAAGTACACATGGCCACTGTGATGTCACCCATTGATTTGTGGGCTACAATTATGTATTTTGTTGAAAGGAAGGATATGATTGGGAATTTTCTAAGCCCATAGGGTAGCAACTTGTCAATCATAGGTCAGCCCATTGTAATGCATACCCTGCTTTATTGTCTATTGTAATCTAAAAGGGACCATAACTTACAAAATGAACATCATGATGTATTAAAAGAGACTGGGAATGAGTGCTTGAGACCATGAACACATTAGGAAACTGCTCACTTAGGTGATAAATCAAGCAGAAGTAGGATGATTTTCTCATAGATTTCTATACAATCAGACTTCATTTTGGAGAAGCCCCCTGGTGGCCATTTTAAAGAAAGCAGGTTTAAGGCATAAATGGAAGAGAAATGTACATGAAACTAAGTTTATGTTGACCACTGGAGTAAGGGCAAAACAAAATATCGATTCTAGTATTAAAGTGTAAAATAAATGTATTGTTCTAATGCCCTTGAGATTACTTTCTTTGCTTTCAAGAACATAATTCACGTTTTTTGATATTGATTCTGCTGTGAATGAGAGATATGGTGACAATAGTTTCTACCCCATTCCCAGTTTGTGTCCCAGCCTAGGCCTGGGATCTTTCTGCATGGAGTTTGCATGTTTTCCCTGTGCGTGTGTGGGTTTTCTCCAGGTTCTCCGGCTTCCTCTCACAGTCCAAAACATGCTGAGGTTAACTGGTGATTCTAAATTGTCCGTAGGGGTGAATGTGAGTGTGATTGTTTGTCTCTATGTGTAGCCCTGTGACAAATCAACTTCAGTGTGTTACATTCACACAAACAGCTCCTGTTGCATTCTAGCTACTATACAGAGTTCTGATAAAGGTGAAAAAGACTGCAGTTGTTTGATGTCTGTATCAGAAAAAGTTATGGCTGTCTTTTGAAATTAGCAATAAAGGTAAAATAAAAGAAAGCACTGTCTAAAACACGTCAGCATGTCACTCACAGAGAAAACCAAAGAAACTGTCTGCATTGGGAAATTCAAAAGTGTCCAGTGTTTTTATGTCCATGTCTTTTCATGAGAGATTAAAGTGTATTTAACAGAGCAAAGGATTAGAGAATAACTCTTGACTTCAAGACATAATAGGAGGATTTGTAGACTTATTCTGCGTCTCTCTCTGGCAGAAACTATTTTTATTAACAGATGTATGAAACAACTTTATCCAAAAGTCCAAATTTAGATGGGCATTTACAATTTAATGTTCTTTACTTGTCCATTTAGTGCCCTCTGAAGGCCCAAACTTCCTCTACATTTCATTGTCTTTCATATTTTAAAACATCATTTTCCAAATATACAATGAGCATGAAACTGTGTTAAATCACTATTTTGCATACTGATATGTAAAATGAATTCATTAGCTCTAAATAACACCTAGTCCAAGGTGATCGTTCCTCTGGGAGAAGCAAACCAACATGTTGTCATGTTGCAGGCTTTTCCTCCAGCCAATAGTCAGGCCCCAAGTTATTCAAAGCGGCACACGTAATCTCCCTTTGCTCCACCTATGCGGAGTTTAGTAAACACGTCTGTCTGCAGTGACTGAATCCACTCGGTTATTAGGGACAAAAAGCCCACCGGATCCCCCCAAAAACAGGCCGCTCAAAGCTCTCTTTATGAGTGGGCTGTGAGGTGAGAGTAATAGGCCTAAAGACAGTGTAAACCGTGGCTTCTCAACCTGCTGCCACTGGGACCACATACCAAAGGATCCCATTGGGCAGGGGCTGAATAAATCCCCCTCCATGGCTGATTAATTGAAACCAATGGATGGGGTGTCAGGAGGAGGAGAGAGGAGGAGGACGATGAGAGAAAGTCGAGCGCTGTCAGATGAAGGGAGGGATAGATGGCCGCCCAGAAGCTAGGGGTCACTCACAGGTTACATCACTCTAAACACTGGGAGTCGCTCGTCAAAGTCCGGCATCCCCAATTCATGCTTGATACTAAAAAGCACCTGACAGTGATGATGTATTTACACTCAGTTTAGCCTATTTTCATTCCACAGGTGTAAGCCTACAATCTGAAACTACACACCCACAAATGAATGCTATTAAGCACAGTAATGACGAGGGCAGAATATCAAGTGGTCAAGACATGCTGGCTAAAGAGTCTCAGCAACAATGGTGAAATATTGTGAAGGCAACCTAATAAGAGCTTGTCTGAAATTACCTTCATATGCAATAAACAAGTGTAATCTCCTTCTGTAATCTATATCTAATTATGTTTTAGCGGTGCAATATCAAAAATGCTTGGGGTATCCTAGTGTAATGCAGATGATCTGACCCCGATCTTTTCTGAAGTCAACATATCTTTTAATTTTTAAGATAAACAGAAAGTGCATTTGTGAAAAACACTGCTCATGTTGCAGCTGTTAGTCTGTGTGTATGAATGGTTTAAAAGCTAGTGTTTTAATTCAATAATGTCTCATTTGTATAGCGTCAAGTCAACTCAGGACACTTCACATATTAGGGGCAAGATGTTGTATTATTATATTATAGAGAAAAATCCATTCATTCCCTTTTAAAAAGCATTTAACCCTGTAAGCTTCAGTCAATTCCAGCCGTTTTCAGTACAAAAAATCGCTAATATTCTATTTTTAAATAAAAAAAATTACGAAAAATACGGGGAATATTGGACGCGCATCGGGAGGTGCATTTCCTTGAAAACGACCGATTCGGGGATTTTATACAGACTTCAGGACATGTTTTGGACAAAATAGTTTACTGGCTTGTGTCATCTGGATGTAAAAGGTTGGATTATGGCCGTTTTTTGTGGAATCTTTTTTTTTGTGTGTAATAATAAACCCGGAAATGTGAGTCGCGCTGTGTGCGTTGAAGCCGTGTATAGAGAACGGATGGATGAATATTTGTTTTTGTCAGACAAATGTGTTTTTCTCACCCGCTGTGGTAATCGCATCTGAAAGTGGTTTATACCGGCGGATTCATGAGAATCTAAGCTTTCCATCGGCGTATAGTGTTTGTATAATCGCGTTTGTACCTGTCAGACATTCTTGAAATTCCTATGCAAATTAGTAGGTGTACCGCCGGCGGTACACTGAAGCTTAAATGCAGTTGTTGGAAAACTTCTTTTTAATATAAAGAAACTTCAGACAGAACCAGGCTCCACCAAAATGCTCAACAGGCCTCAGCTAGTCTGATAATAATGAGTGGATCTCAATGCAGGCGATACTACCCAGTACACTGAAAAGACAGGACATGAGACAGACTTGACTTGTGAAAGCAAATGTACACCAGCTACACCGAACACAGTTCTCAGTTCTCATTGAATTTTTGTGTCTTCCAAACACAGCTGTAGGCAGAGTCAGTCAGTGTTTTTAATGTCAAAAATGGGTGAAAAGGGTCAAAGAATTTTTGTACTTTTCCAAGCTGAGAACCAAAGAAGTATGCCATGTCACCAGTGTGGTTCTGAGGAGAGTGTATGGGATTCAAATTTATTTCTAAAGCTGCATGTCTGTCGATACATAGTTCTGTCATTTTGTGTGTACAGCCAAGTGCAACACAATGAATTAGAAATGCGACTTGCCTCAAGTGTGAGCTATTATCTCCCCTGGCCATCAAGTTTTTTTGTCTAACCTTTGATAATTTGGTCCAAGTGTTAATACATTGGCAATAAAAGCATTTTTGTATGACTTGTTTGAATACCATGATCTTTAGCTGATGTTAAACATCTCAGCAAAGGGTAGAGGTTTGCACCAAATAATCAATGCAGCCCTGTTATTCAGGTAAAACCTCACAAATTCTTGATCCTATGGCAAGTGGCTCCAGCAACTGATGTAAATACTCCTCTGAGTTGTACAAGTAGCACACTGGAATGCAATCACTGAGCAATCACAGCCCTCATGGTCATCATGACTCTCAACTTGGACTCCAAAGTGCTTAAACTTTGGAGTTAGGTGTGATTTTAACCCACTGTGCAAATAAAACACCAGCATTCTCTTGACCAATTGCATGATTGAAGTCCCATTCAGCTTAACAGAATGTTCCACACAACTGTAACTGGAGAAGTGAAATCTGATCACAGATACTCACTCAAGTAGTATTTTGAGATCAGCTCTGACACACGCCTATACTGCAGTTCATTTCAACTGTTTCTGACCACAATATCTGTCACAGAGCCAAGACAGTGTGCAGAGTTGGTCGATCAGTTAAATAAGACAGACAAAAAGAACAGGTCAGTCTGTCTGCAAGACTGGAAGGGTCTGTTAGCTAAAACAGGCACCAGACTACTCAGTCACTTACTTATTGGATAGAGGATTGGTGAGGTAGTATCAAGACAAGTCTGTGAATGTACTATGTGTTTATAAAGTAGAACTACATATTCAGGCGGTCAATCAGAAAGCCCATTTTTAATACACAACGTTGACAGCAAACAGCGTTTCACCTGTAAAAGTAAAATCATGATTGAAAATATATAACTCTGACAAAGACCTCTTTGCAATTCTTTGTTATATTTTACTAAAAACTCATTATGATTAAAAGTCTATCACTATTTTTTATGAATGCCATATTTAAGGGAGCTTTTACAAGAGGTACCACTAGTCTATGGTTTCATTAAACAACTGGTGTATGTAGTCCATTAGGCATTTAATCTCCTTACCTTGAGATAATTTTCCATGGCAAGGAACTCGATGCAAAAGCAGCATCTGCCCTTCAAATAGTCCCAAACGCCTGATGACTGCAAAGGGGCAGGGAGGGTGGGCGTGGTCTGGGCAAAGGTTTGTCAAGTGGGGCCTAGTTATTTGAGATCCCAGGAGCAACCACCACCTAAATAAAAGCTTTAAGCAAACCAATAGAAAGAGTAAATGAAGAAACACTATAAGTTAACCACATGATTATGCTTATGCTTGATGCAAGAATGATTTTAATAGGCTGATATATATTCTGGAAACGATGATTGCTATAGAAGAGAATGATTTAAAATAAGTTATTTGATCATGCTAAGAAAAATGATTTAAAGAAGTGATTCAGTGGAACTAAGTGAGTTTTGAATTGAAGTAATCTGTGCTGTTCTGAGCTGTGTGCAGGGCAAAAAGCAGAAGTCACCATGACACTGCAGAAAGGAGGACATTGAGGAAGTTCTGTGGCCAAATATGCTCTTGGCAACATGTCTCAAGCAAATCAAATCAAATCAAATTATTTATTTATTTATAAAGCACCTTCAAAACAACCACAGTTGACCAAGGTGCTGTACATAGGCATAAACAACAAGATTAAAATAAAAATAATAAAAACAAAGATAAAACATTAACTAGGATAAAAACAATAAGAAGTAAAAGCAGACTGCACAATAAAAACAAAAACAATAAATAGACTAAACAAACTGGACTGCCCCTCCCAAAAATATATACATGCACATGAAACAACAACCTATGTGGTGTGAAATGCCAATGAGAAAAGGTGGGTTTTAAGAAGAGTTTTAAAATTGGACAACGAGGAGGCCTGTCTAATGTGCAGTGGCAGCTCATTCCAAAGCTTTGGAGCTGCCACAGAAAATGCTCGATCCCCTCTGAGCTTCAGCCTTGTTTTGGGGATCCTCAGGAGCAGCTGATCAGCTGACCTGAGGGAACGGCTCGGAGTATGTGGATGAAGAAGCTCAGACAGGTATTGGGGGGCAAGACCATGTAAAGATTTAAAAGCAAATAAAAGCATTTTAAAATGAATTCTAAAAAGGACAGGCAGCCAGTGTAGTGAAGCTAAGCAGTGAAGCAAGGTGTGTGTGTGTTAACAATGGAAGGTGGATGCTGTGTACTTGCTGGAAAAACATGATTTCTGTGTAACTGATGTATGTGTAATAGGAAGAAGGTTGTGTCTTAAACCTATGAATTAATTAATTGGGCGTACCTACTAGTTAGAATTGTGTGTGAAAATGTGTATGTGCTAAGCTGAAGTCGAGCTAGGGTATAAAACCCAGAGTCAAAGACACGGAATTCGAAGTTCTCCCCCGGAGGGGAGAGATGCTGCTCGCCGGAGCTGCCTGGGAGCATCGCCAGAGTTCTGAAGAATCTTCACCGGACCTTTCGCCCAAGAGACGTGAAGACAACGCGGGACTTAGGCTCCAGAGATCGCTGAGAACATCGTTGGAAGCAAAGTTGTTCTAACTTTGTTCAACAAGCGAAGACCACACTCTGCCAGACGGAGAGTCCTGAGAGGTCTACAGTTATCCAAAGAGATGAAGAGAAGACAGCACCCACGGCATCCAGAGAGGCGCAGGAGGCAGCAGCAGAGGGCTGCTCCACCCCAGGGGCTGGAGGACCCAGTGACCCACCGCAGCCTGATGAGACGGGGGCTTTCCACCACCACCATCCGACTGAGAAGACAGCTGAGACGCCCGCACTTGTGTTCCAGCTGCTACTAAAGATAACTGCCAGACCAACGATTGGCTTTCGGGACCTTTCCACTCCCCCTGCCTATGAAGAACACCCTCCATCCACAAAGAAGACTTCGTACCAAGTCTGCTGGTCCACGGAGGAGTTCAACTAGACGCAGGTCAAGACCGGGCGTGGCAGCTAAGGCCAGGCTGTCCGCTCTCTCTCCTAAATTTACTAATTAAAGAAGATTCTTAGGTACGCTCAGCTTAGTTTAATTTAGTTAAGTTAGAAATAATCAGAAATAATTAAATTGTTTAATCATGAATTAATGCTGTGCCCCTGCTAATAATTGCTTAATAAAACTCTATATTGCATTTAAAGAGAAGTCTTATGAGATTATTATGATTCACCTATTCTGCATAGTGGTAAAAAGTTAAGTTGATTGTGTGCATTAAATCTAATGGTTCTTAAAGGTTACTTTAATCCAACTAGTTATTTAAACATTACCCCTGAGGTTAATTTTCCAAACCTCTAAAACGAACCTAGGAATATCAACAAGTGCCACAGTTTTAAGAGGAAAGCTGTCGTTAACAAACGTGTTCAATAAATCAATTCTACTACTTAGGAGGGCTGCTTAGTAAGAGAGTATTTATTGGAGTAAGAGGGGTAAGACGTTTGGAAGAAGACAGTTAGGACCTAGGCGAGTATTCCTCGACACCAGCTTAATTATTCTGCTGAAACCTGTTAGGTGGAATACTAATAGGCAGATAGAATCTAACCCTTTAAACGGAGAGCTGGTCCTCAATTAACCTGAGGAAAGGGTTAAAGAAGGCTATACTGACCGACAGGTTAGGGGGTGGCCAGCATATGTCAGAAATCAAATTTTGCACTTGTGTGTGAGTGACTGTGTGAGTTTCTACAGACAAGACATGCTTCTGTATTCTACCCATTTGTGTGCAGACGTGAGTGCAGGTACTATTATCTGACAGCTTTATTTTAGGAACAATCACCTCTACGCAATTGTCATCGGATTTTCAGTCCAGTTTGTGTATTCTCGTCACATGCAGGATTCATGTAAATACCATGAAAACATCTCAGCTGCATGCACAGGCCCGATCTGTTTTGACAGTCCCTTCTAGTGTCCATTGTCCACGAGTGCGAGATGACGGCACCCTGTCAAGGCGTTGCGAAGATAATCTCCAAATCCGATTCAGAAATAGGCTGTTCTCTAATAAAACAATGGTTTTACACGAGCGATGGGAAGAGGCAGACTGAAATAGAGACAGACAGTGAGAGCGCTCTGAGAGGAAGGAGGAGTGACAGAATGGGAGAGAGAAAAGAGTTGGAGACCCAGGGGTTGAGGGGCCATGATGGCTAATGTGTGCAGACAGGCAGGCAGGTCTAGCAGGAGCTGTTGCAGCCATGTGCGTCCACCCCAGCCGCACACCCACACCCCCACACCCCTCTGCCCTCCCCTGGCTTGTTCACTCATTTGCTTAACAAGTTCATTTGTGCGTAGGCCTTCATCGGGTATGGCTGTCAAGTGATGCGCGAGACTGGCCCGCGGAACTGTTGGCCCTCGCAAGCTGTTCACCTGCATCCCTCTCCTCACCCCGCACACCCTCGCACACACCCACCCACGCATGTAAGGACACACACACACACACACACACACACACACACACACACACACACACACACACACA
This sequence comes from Acanthochromis polyacanthus, assembly GCF_021347895.1. Lineage (NCBI taxonomy): Eukaryota > Metazoa > Chordata > Actinopteri > Pomacentridae > Acanthochromis > Acanthochromis polyacanthus. The sequence continues at coordinate 34,784,162 of NC_067121.1, forward strand.
CACACACACACACATTTTGTGCCAGTGTATAGACATGGCATCCAATAATACCAGAAGTGTGAGCAAATCGTGTGTGAACACTGCGTTCAAACCATGGAGCTTTCTCTTTGGACTTGTTTTGATGATTCTAGAGTTGGAGGGATTAGTTAATAAACTGATATGTTTAGAAACTGATAATAAACAGATTGTTTAACCATTTAGCAAGAAAAAATATCCTCTGGCTTCAGCTGAAATATGAAGATTTGCTGCATTTCTTTAAGTCTTATGTTTCTAAACTGATTATATTTTAATTTTTCAGTGTTAGTCGGATAGCAAAACAAAAGATGAAAATGTCACGATAGAAAACTTAAGATTTTATGACGGGCTTCCTCTTTGAGGATGGACACAAAAAAAACTGCAGTATGTTATCTTCTTTAAAATCACAAATTTATCATAGCCTGAAGCTACTAATAAAGAATTGTCAAATTTTCAACTTTCCAACAGTCCAGGAAACACAGAAAAACGTATGTTTGTTTCAATGGTTTCTGATTTTATAACTTTATTATATTGCACAAAAGACATTTTTGATTTATTTTTATTTCTACAAATGCTCGTGTCATTTCCTTAGCGGTGCAGGCTATATATTTATATTGCAATAAAAAGGAGCCCACTGTAAGTAAAACTCACTCTGATAATCTGTCAACTGCATTTAAGGGATCATAAAGACATCACAATGTGCACATTATGTTACTTCAAGATAAAAAGCAATCTTTTGTTTCTTCTTTTTTAATCGTTGAGTTTTGTCGAGGGACCATTTGTCTCTCTGGGATCTGCTCCAGTTATTTAATGAAACAATGTCAGTACCTGTCACTTTTTGGTCACTTCAACTGACAGCATTGTGTCTAATTGTTAGCTTTCATTCTTTCTCTTTCTCAGGTACAAACACACACCAAACCCATCTTTCTCCATCTCTTTTTTGCCCTTGTTTTTCCCTCACTGTTTTAGCGCCCCTCCCCTGAGGAAATATTAACAAGCATCATCTCTATGGAGTTGCCCTCAATCCTTGTACTGCACAGCAAGCCTGCTGCTTCAACAAGAGTGTGCACATACGCAGACACACGCAGCGAACACACGCAGCCTCAATGAGCATTACCACCCCCCACCCCCCACCCCAATGTTTCCCTGCTAACGTGGTGAGCATGCTGCCTCTTCATCAGCTCTTTTCTCCCCTGTTTTTTTTTTGCTTCCTACAAATCCATGACAAAGCTGTTGAATAAGCCTCATCAGCCTTTTCTTCTCACCCGGTTCCAGAGTTTTGCTTTAACTTTGCCAAAAAGTTGCAGTGCAATGAAATGTAAATGTGGGTTAGAGCAGTACACCGTGTTAAGCTGCTGAAGAAAGCGAGTTATTGCAATAACAGTATCATTTATGATTTAGGCACTTCTCTGTGCATCACGCAGGGTACAATTAATGAGTTTTCAGACTATCACAGCATATCTATAACAGGCTTGTGCAGATGGGATGTTTGCAGTAACCCTAATTGCGTAATATTGATGAACTTGGAAAGTTTTAAATGCAAACACTGCATTCAGGTAAACTATTGATATCAACTAATTATTTCAAACAACATCAGTCTTCATGCCTACATGTGCACATTCAAAATGACCCTGAAAAGAAAATTGCATATGGAGCAATGTTTCACAATGGTAGATCAAATTAGTAACATTTATGTGTTTCAAGTGGAAGTCTGGTGCTAGTACAGGAGCATACTGTCATTGCCAAAACCCACAGTGTTTCGGTCTACAAAATAAGAAAGATTTAACTGATATGTCTTCCACGGAAAAAACAAGTTGGAGCATAAATTTAGTATGTTTTAGTGCACACTAATATAATGGTTTTTATCAGGATTTTGGAAATGTCTACGTGACTTTATGTGCCAAAATGTATCCTGATTTAGAAACCTGCATATTCTAATGTAGTTGCTTCAAAAGTAGCCAAGACATCAAACATCTCATTTAAGGTACTGATCACAGTTTCTGGCTGCACTTAGGATGATAGTAGACATGTAAATGGACTAATTTAAATGCGGTTTGTTGAGTTTGGATGATGAAGAGCGCTCTAAAACAGGACCCTTTTCACATCAGACATTTTGAGTAGTCATAACAAAATCAGTACAGGTGAAACAAACTGTAAATAGTCTCTCAGGTCCACTAAGTATAGCAGCATGTACAAAAAGCCTGAAAATGTCATGACAACTCCCAAGAAGTGAAGCCAAAATATGTTGTAAGTGAACGCCGCCACCTTGCTTTTGTGACAGCATTGGCAATAGAGTCGTTGAAAAACGACAGCACATATTTCCAAGATGTTTTTTGTTTGTACTGTAGCGCTAAGTGGTGACATGCTGTCCATCTTTATATAGAGTGTATGGTTTCAAGTTAAAAGTAATTTAAGTTACGCTTCGGAGTTTCTGATCATTCACATACTTGTCTGATAGAGACTGTTTTAAAGCTGTATCTAACGGTGTCTTTATATCTCCAAATCTTACCAAGCAAAGCAGATACAAAAGGCAGTTTTTACCACAGATAACAGGTTAGCTTTCAGTCAAAACCCACTAAAAAATATCAAAATTGGAAGTGATTTGGTTAAATCCAAACTGTAGAAAGCACCAGGATCTTACATCATTGATGCTATAATAAAAGTATAATTTGATGTATGGACACATATATTGAACTGGACAACTGATTATATATAGAGTAAGTAGAATGTTCCTGAACTGAAATACATACAATAAATGATGACCTTTTCAACATGCCCTAACATCTTGTATAGGTATTATGTCACTCATAACAACCCTTTCCCATCATTTTTAAGCCCTCGTAGTTTCATAGGTACAGGAGGTACCCACATGAAATTTTAAATACTGAAAAACACATTGAGCTTGGTTAAAAATCAATCAAATCAATTTTACATCCACTTCAAGTGTGTAAGGTTAAGCCAAACTCTGCCTTCTCACAGAGTTTTCTCTGTCAGCAACTTTAAACATTAAAGGGGAACTTCGTTTTTTTCAACCTGGGGTCTGTTTTCATATGTCATTTCATACATATGAGTGATGGAGAAATGAATTTTCGACATAGTATTTAGCCAGGCAGGCAGCTTCGCAGCTCAGCTAGCGAAAAGTCTGCTGCAACTGTCCCCCCCGCGTCAAAGTCCGCCCTAAGGTGCTTTTTTCCCCCCACACTGACCAGCTCGGATAGTCTCAACGAGTGTCCCACAACATACTAGCGATGAGAAGTGAACGAAAACCTCCACATTACTTGGCAATCGCTATTTGTTGTGGTCTGTATCCAAATCTCGGGATGCTAGAAAGCAAATCTTGTTCCGAAATTGCGCGATAGCTCGTGCCAAAACACCGGTGGAGGAAACAGCTGTTTCACAACAAATAGCGATCGCCAAGTAATGTGAAGGTTTTTGTTCACTTCTCATCTCTCGTATGTTGTGGGACACTCGTTGAGACTATCCGAGCCGGTCAGTGTGGGAAAAAAAGCACGTTAGGGCAGACTTTGACGCGGGGTGGACAGTTGCCCCATACTTTTCGCTAGCTGAGCTGCTAAGCTGCCTGCCTGGCTAAATACTGGAGCAATGTCGAAAATTCATTTCTCCATCACTCACATGTATGAAATGACATATGAAAACAGACCCCAGGTTGAAAAAAAAAAAAACAAAGTTCCCCTTTAATATCATGGAATACATAGTGTCAGCAGCAAAAACTGCCAGTTTTTTGTCAATAACATAAAGTTAAAGAAACAAACATTGGTGCCCTGGATGTGTTGTCTGCATCCTGACAATTCACTGGAGAAAACTTGAACACGTGTAAAAAAAAGACTAAACAGGAGTCATATCACCATGGTTGGTCTAAAAAAAGTTATAGCACATCATTATTACTTCTGTGTCAAAACTATTTTCTCACATAGTCATATTTTAACACTTTGCAAACGTACTTTATAGCTATGAAACAGAAAAACAACATTGGTATTCACATGTTTTATTTAATAGTTTGGACAAATCCCATTGATCCAACAAGCTTGTAGCATTCAGTGCTTGTTTGGGAGTATTTCAGATTCTACTATGATAGTGTGAACGTCATGATAATGAAGACTAGGTTTGTTGCTTGTGACATCCACATTAAGTAGAAGTTAAACACACTCCTCTACATGCTGTATACATGTTTAGTGGTCATTCACTCAGGTTTGTCAGGGTATTAATTAATTGCGTAAATAGACTCCCAAATTTTGCATTTCACAATAAAAAACTGTGATATGACCTTTGAAAGTTTAAATGATATGAAATATTCTAAAACACACACACACACACACATCCAGGGTACCAATGCTTGTTCCTACAGCCCTATGTTACAGAAATTAAACTGTGCTATAGAAACCTTGATATACCCCAAGATTTTGATGCTCAAAGCAGTTTTTTAAAAAAGATAATCATACTCAACAAAAACAAAATTTTAGCTTTAGAATCTGACACCTGCAGTGAATGCATAACTGATTGTTTGCAGTTTCTAATAAAGCTGCGATGTGTGTTTTAGCCCTGAAAATGTACTTATGTTCATAGTATGAAAGCAAAATTTTCTATGGCTTCATCAAATATACTGAATACATTGTTCATTTAAAATGAACTTTTGTTAGATTTGATTGAAAAATTATCTTTCCTTAAGAAGTTTGACTCTGAAACACAGTCCATGTATATGACCTGACTTTAGCTGAATTTGAAGGGACTTACGGCCATTTTCAGAGAAAAGCATATTTGATCTTACCACAAAGGTTTAGTTAGTTCTGCTTTGTGATGAAGAGTTCCAAGAACCCCCAAAAATGGTGGGAGGATTATCTTCATGGACATAGAAACAAATGTAACCTTAAATGCTTTTTGGAAACTGTGATTGATGGATTTGAACAGTAATGTCTTTTGGGTTCTTTCTATCTGTGTGTCGGTCTTCATTTATTAATTTATTTGGCCTGAAATCAGGACTGCAAGGGCCTGTGATCCTGATCCTGGTCATCAGGATCATACTGGAATAAAGCCTCAATCCACGTCAATCCCAATCCCAGTGGCCAAAGACCCCATGCTGGTTGGAAGACGCTGCCCTGTGCCACTGCAGGCTTTGGGCAGTTCACCCTTGCCATGACCCAAAGATTCTTCAATAAGGTGTTTTTGCCTCAGGAAGGTAACTATCAGGGGTACTAACCACAGTGTGACGTCCCATATATGCATTTTTCTCCCTACCCCTTAAATATAGATAAAAAATAGTGGGTGGTGGCCCCTACCTACCACAAAGCATGTAAACCCTACGACCCCTAATCAATGGATCATTTACACCTTATAATATTCTCAGGTCTCTCTTGAGAATGAGACTCTGTCTCAAGGAGACTACCTGTAGAAATAAAGGCTAAATAAATAAATAATAAAAGAGCAGGTAGAACTGCTAGTAAGTAAGAGGGCAAGTAGCATTTGTTTTATTATGGTTATTTTGACTCTCAATCTGGAGAACTTGTCTATTTGATACTATTGAGTAAGATGTGAATGATAGGTTTGACAGTGTTTTGATAAATATGAACAGATAACAACCTTTCATATGACAAGAAAATACTGAGTGCTGAGTCACCTCAAGGTCTGAGGACTTCAACCTTTGGTCAGCGTCTATCTCTCTCTTCCCTCGTGTCTCCAGCTGATGTCTGAAATCTGTCATTTATAGCATCTCCACAGTGAGGCACCTTCTGAGGAAATGACTCTGCAAGTTCTTATTTCACTGAAGTTATTTGGCTGCTGTGTGCTGCATTTAATGTAGCATGTATAGACAAGTGGCATTATGAGACAAGGTATTCTGGGTAAAAAAAAAAAATCAAAGTCCTTCCATGTGTTTCAATTCACAGGCTAAAATTGATATGGAATTGTCCTGCTTCAATTGTCAAGATGAAGGATGAGAAAATACATGACGAAAATTTGGTTTATTTAATTACCAAATTAAGCAGCCAGTGTATAGTTTACTCAGCTGTGTTACAGATTGAAAGATGCCACCCAGTGAAACAAAAGGTTTTTTGTGTTGTTAAAATGTTGTATTTTACTTGCTAGAAGATATATCACAAGTGAAAAAAAGCACCCTTTCCATGGCTTGAGCATTTCAACCTCTCATGTGAGAGGCTCAGGTGAATACAGGTGTTATACATATTTCAGTTGAACTTATTTAAAGCCCTGCATCCAAAATGTTACCCAAGTCAAGTACATTACTATACATGATACTATGCTACATATTTTATTTGGATTACAGTTTATGATGAATGGAAACAGCATTTTAATGTTGCAGCTGGTCAACTGGGATTTTTAATCACCTCCTCCTCCAAAAGAAATCTTGTTCCATATCTTGTTAGCATGTCTACATGGTGTTGTTTTTTTTATTTGCTAGAAGACATATGAGTGACATAAACAGTCAATTCAATGGCAGAGCAGCTCCACCTTGAAATTGCCATTCTTTGATGTCTTAAAAAGATGGACTTTCACACGTGTTTCACACATAATAAACCTAAAGAACTAAAGCTGCCAACTTGTCATTTTCTAGCGGAGAGGGGCTTTACAATATTTGAAGCAACAGTGTAGATTTAAATCATGAAGAAGAAAAAAACAAAAGCTTTGATATGTGTAATTTTGATACACAGATGAGTTCTTAGGGGTTAATCAGTGACCGGAGGGACTTTAAAGTCTCTGAAGCTAATTCATGACCTTTAGTGGTTATAGTTAAATTAGTTTTCCCCAATTTTAAATCTTTCTCTTTGTCTTACACTGAATAGAAAGACAATAAAATGGCACCGATTTTTCTTTCAAAACTTGTGTACCGTGAAAACACGTATATCCAGTGTCAAATATCAACTAACCTCAGCTTTAAGGAAAGAAGTCGACTATGATTTCCAAGAAGCATTTCAGAAAGAAACACTCAGTAACCAGAGCTGATTCTGTGGCACTCACACCAAGTGGAAGCTGCCTGTTAAACTCTGTATAAACTCAACAGTGCATTTAGTGCCTTATTTCAGATTGTGAAAAGTTAAAAACAGCTCAAACTTATAATACCGTAAAATTAATGTTGGAAACTTTGCATTTACACGTCGGGGAACATTTAAGATGTGGCATTAAAGAAGTACCCTTCTAAGTTTTGAACTTCCCTCTGATCAGCTACCCATATCTCCTTTCAGTCAGCCAATCAGCTTGTCAGCAATTCATTCACCTCCCCATTCAGTCAGTATCAGTCATTAATTCTTCTACTCATCCACCCATCCATGCATGTATCATCAGCTTGCTGTGTCTTGTCTAGTATGAGTGTGTTCTTCTGCAAGGCAGCTGTGAGCCCGGAAGCCAAACTTAGTGAAGTCAGAGGGAGACTGAAGGTTCGAGTCACCACAGGGAGATGGACAAGGGGCACAAAACAGCCACACAAACACACACACTTTCTATATCTATTTCTGTCTCTCTTTTCTCTTTTCCACATGTGCCTGTTCCCTTGCTTGCTGAGCCTTGGTGCAGTGAGTAAACACAGCTACTTTGCACTTACGCTCCATAAACTGCAACACCTGCCCCCAGATGGGCAGAGTTTTTCCTCTTTTTGTGTTTGTGTGAGTGTGTGTGTGTGTGTGTGTGTTAGTGTGTGGGCCCCTGCTGGCTTCCTACGCTAGATGTAATGTACTGAACTGTATATTAGCAGCTACCGTAACATTATATATGACATCCGTGGATGTTTCACAGTCGATTCCGTTTCAACAAATTTCATAACAGCTTCCAGATACTGTGGATTTTTTTAATATTCCTGCCAAAAAAACAGCTCTGTTCATGATTTTTTAACTAAAAGGGGGTTATTTTAGGAGAACATCAAGCCACTAAACTGGCACTGACGCTGTGACAGCCTGCAGGGCATACAGACTAAATATGTCTACGTATGCTCATATAGACAGACAGACATAAACAGAGAAAGTAAGTAGGTGTTGGAGTGCAACAGCCCTCTGGATGAATGCCACCACAGTGGAAGAATCTGTACTTTTCTAAACAACAGCGCCTCATTAGCTTCTTTGCAAGGCACCCTGTGATCCAGAAAATCTGCTTATATACAAAGAAATAATTTGGGTCAGTTGTCGAGGCTATAAGTTTTGTTTGGGTTATGACTATTTCAAAATAGTAGTGAAAGAAGTTTCAAAGCCTAACAGTGTAATCTACAACATTAAAAGAGAAGTACATGAAGTCAAAAGCAATGAGAGGTTGATCAGAGCTGGGGGGTTTTTATTATGAAAATGGGACTATCTTTTCTTTCAGTAAAAGGATGTCAAAGCCAATCACCAGCACTCACTTTGCAATTACCACATCCATCTGAACTCCTTATTACTGCAATTATTAGTCAAGCATGTCTTGAAATCACACATGACCTCAGTATTGTCCCAACATGGCGAGGTCGGTCTACCGCTGTGAGGAAGGATGTGACCCATGTAATGACAGAGGAAATGAAGGAACAAGGTTTTGATAGGAGCTGGGCGGCTAAACTACTTTTGAGACAGGATATTGGAGGATTTGAGAGACTGGAAAAGTATTTGAAGGTAGCGATGAAGATAAGGGAAGCCTGTGTGTACACAGGAACGGAAGAACAGTCACTTTGTTGGCCACATGTGTGAAGCTTTGCAATTAAAAAACTAAAAAATTACATAGAGGGATATAGTTTAGTATTATTATGAGCACTGGGAAATTCAATTATCAATTTAAATGAGGACAAATACAGTTGTAACCCCTACTAGTTTATGCTATTAAACAACATGCAGTTTAGAGAATTGCTTCCACAACCTTGCCCCTTCACTTATGTTCATATTATTTGTTAAACTGTAGATAGAGTTAAAATGAAGTACAACATGACATTAGTTTGACATTTAACATTTTGGCACCTCTCCTTACACTGATCAATTGCACACAAAATCCTGGTGTGTAAAGAATAACTGACCAAACTTGTCTGGACTGTCCAGAAGGTAGGGTTGGACCGTTTTTGGAAGGGTCGCTCATTTATTCCTCTACGCTGAACTTGGCTGTTAACAGTGTGTGTGTAAGTGTGGCTATGCACACAAGCAATCAGCTTTATCAGCTCAAACCAAACTTGAGTCAACCTACAGTAATCAGCTCTGACAGTATGGACACACAGAGGTTTCTCCCAAACGTCCTGATTGCATCCATTACCACTTAGGAAATGTGAGAAGAAAATTTTGGAGAGCTAGGAAACAGTGAAGTGCCAATCAAAAAGACTAACCAACAGCAGTAAATCTGCAAACAAGTGAAGTGTATACTGATCATCTCACAACAATGTTCTGTTGGGAAGCCTCGGGTCCTGGCGTTCATGTGGATGTAACTTTGGCATGTCCCACCCAGCTAAACATTGTTGCAGACCAAACACACCCTGCCCAACGGCAACGCGACTCCTTAACAGCATCGGATTCCTCCAGCCGGACAATGAGCCCTGCTACACAACAAGAACTGCTCAGGAATGGCTGATGGAACATGACCAAAAGCCCAACATGCTGAACCAACTTCCAAACTCCCCAGATCCCAATCCAATCGAGCATTTGTGCAATGCATTTGAACAAGCCCGATCAACAGCAGCACCACCCCACAACCCACAGAACCCAAAGGATCCATTTTCAGCATCTCAGTGCCAGACACCTTAGGACACTCCCAAAAGTCCCACATCCAAGCTCTGACAAATTAGTGCTATACTCTTGGCAAATGGGGGACCGATACAATATTAGGCGGTTGGTTTTAATGTTGTGGCTGATCGGTATACGTTGTAGAAAGGGTTGGAAAAAATGCCTGGTGTAGCAAAACACAGTCAATTTACCCAATTTGATGAATTTTTAAGCTTTCTCACTCATAGTATATTTCCTCGATTTTCTGTCTTTAACATCATCCACAATTCCAACAGTGTTTTTCTATCAACAGTGATTGAGATGATAGAATTGTTTCATTCTAAACCAGCAAGGAAGATGAATTTTTCGGAGACATGGAGGCTCTCAAGTCCTGCTGAGCTTCATCCATCCAAAAAATTTAGCCAAAGCAGAGAAGGACTTTGCCCACACAACTGATTTGTCAAAGCAATTTGCGTTACAGCGGAAAAGAAGCCCCCCTGCCAAGCCAACCGAAATGCTCACATACCAACAACACAACTGCAAGATATGATGAGGACGTTACAGTTACTTGTGACAGAAATGAACCACTGGACACCAAGTGCTTCATTTATGGAGAATTTCTTTACAAAACAGACTGCTTCGAAACTGACAGTCCAAACGAGTGGTTCTCTGATTTCCAGTGAGCTGAATAAAACCCACTCAGAGTCTTCTCAGTAAGGTTTATGAGTGAGTCTAAAAATGATGCAGTTTAATGAGGATTAACAAGGTATAATTATCCATGCACTTTCCACTGGTGCTGAGATCTAGATCTTTTCTTGCGGTAGTATGACAGCTGAAGCAGCTACATAAGACTGTGAACACGCTAATGAACTCATCTGGCTTTGTTCATTTCCGTTGTTCAACTGTGAATTTAAATTGCAATGAAAAGAGTCCCTTAGAAATTCAAAAATATACAGAATAGGCTCCAAGGTAATATTGGACAGTCATACCCTGGAGGATAGCGACTGCTGCAGTAAGTCTCCTGAGGTGAGTGAAGGAGCCACTTAAGGTAAAACTGTTTGTGAGAGGAACGACATCAAGAAAGAAAGGAGGTTTAACCCTTTCAAGACTAAACAGTTTCTGAGCGGTTTTGCTCCTTTCACGTATTGAATTTATTTACGGAAAATGGCAAAACCATGTAGAGAGAAGTCAAAAAAATGTCTTATGTGCTGTACGACAGTTACAATGTAATAAATAATAAAAATAGAAATAAAAGGAAAATTACTCTGATTATTTATTTGACAAAATTTGAAAAAAAATGAAAAAAATCAGCATTTATGTCCACAGATGCTCTACTTACGTTATATACATATATATTACAGCACTATTTCTCTCCATGTCATTCGGTCTCTGTTCTGCTCCGTTTAGACACATCCTGCAGTTCAGCCTACTTCATCCCAAAAGTAAAATAACTTCCACGCAGAATTTTATTTATATTTATTTAATTACTTACTTTACAAGCCATTTATTTTTGGTGACTTGTAAATGACATTTGTAATCTGAAGTAATTTTGATGAGATATCACATTTTTAACTATACATTTGGTTATTTTTCCCAAAGGAATTCTTTGTGTTTCACAGTTTCTAGCTCTGACTAATGCTGTCATTTTGGTGATTCTTGGATGATAAGCGCTTTTCAGACCTGCCAGTGAGTTTTGGACTCCAGAGGGTTGAGTGCAGAAGAACACGTATCTGTACTTCCAACAAAAACTGTGGAGGACAGCAATTCTTTCGAGTTACAAACTGCAGAAACTCACATTAATTCGAGCAATGTACAACTGTCCAAACAACCACAGATTAGAGTAGCAAGACTGCGGTCTGTAGCTGGCCCACTGGTGCTGGAGCGAAAATTCATTTGACAGGACATCAGGAGGAAGAGTGAATCAATATGAACCAAAATTGGGACCCAAACACTCAGGCAACACCACCTGCAAGTCCTGAAGAATTAAATAAGTCCTGTCAGTCAAAGCTTTGGGAGAAATACGGTGTGTGTGTTAACAAATCTAAACTGTCCAGAATCAGCGGATTAGCATGTGGACTGTCGTGAATGCTGCTTTAGGGAATTGTTCTCAATTTACACACACACACACACACAGAAACACATACACAAATACGGATATACACACCTATGTGATTGGAGCTCACACACACACACACACATGCACACACACAAACACACACACTGCAGCTCTAAATAGCTACACCCTTCCACCCACAACAACCTTCCATTCCTGAATTTGGTGCGTGAGCGCTTTGAGCATCTGTTGTGTTGGTGTGTTTGTTGCGCGGGTGCACAGAAAACTCCAAATATTTGTATATATGTGTGTAGGTGTCTCTCTCTGTCTCTATGTGTGTGTGTGTGTGTGTGTGTGTCAACTGTGATTGTGTGTCTGTGCTAGCCTACAGAACCATCGCAAGCTGACTCAGCCTTGACAGTGGCAATCGGAAACAGGAGACAAGGACTTGGCTAACAGCATAAGCCGGCAGCAAGGTCGGATGCAAACACACACATGCAGACAAAGACACACGCACAGAGGTACACACACCTTTTTGTCTTTACCTGCTATAATGGAAATAACTGTAGCTCTTATCTTAAACAGATCAGAGGGATTTAATTGTTGCAAAGTGTTTCAAAGTCAGTCGACAGTTAATAAAAGGAAGTGGAGCGAAGGATGTATGTGCCAAAGAGTGCAATTAAAGCGGCTTGTGGAGGGAGGAGGAGGCGAGGGGGGGCATAAATATCGGCCCTTTTCTGGACACTTCTGCTTTTCTACTCTGTCACTCTCTTTCACACACACGGCGGACCAGCCCACTTCCTTACCAACCCCATCTCTCACAGCGCTGCCCGGACTTCCCACTGCAATTACTTATAAAACTTTTCAGGGCCGCCACACGTGGTCGGGTTTTTAAAGAGCTGCGTCCCCCTCCTCACGTGGTGCGGGGGGTATTGAGTCGTCACAGACCCCCTGAATGATCACCGAAAAATAAGGCGGCATAGACAATAGCTCGTCTTGATGAATTCAATTCTTTCAGGACCCTGTACCGTTGTCCAGGCAGCTCCGGGCAAAACAATCGTTGCTTTGATAGTCCAAGAAACACACACTCACTCGGTTGCTCTTAGAAACTCCCTCTAACTACTTCCGAATCGGGATCTAAAGATGATATACATCTGACCGGAACTTGGGATTTTGTTCGGTTTTGCCCCGGTAGTCTCCTTTCTAAGTCTTGCAAGAAGATGTTTACTTCTGCTCAAGCCGGCGTGAGGTGCAGAAGAAACATCAGCATGCTCGCTTCCGTTTGCGAGTAAAAACAAACAAAAAAAACAACGAAAAGAAAAGAAAAAGAAACACAATATGACAGCTTGAACTGACCTGGTCTGCGGTGGAAGCAGCAATGGTGTTCGACTCAGACATGATTTGATGCTGTGACCCAGTGGTGCTTCTCTGCTGGCCACTGTAGGCTCCTTCATTCACACCTTGCCTTTCAGTTCCGCAGCGAAAGAGGGGGGAATAAACACAGTATACCCTCCCTTTTGCCCTGGCTTGATTAATGCCTGAATTACTTTCACCTCATTTCATCTGATGGAGCTCTGCTTCCTCTCCGCCTCTCTTGCTCATTCGGCATGGTAGCCCACTCTCTCTCTCGTCTCTCTCTCTCTTCCCCCCTCCCTTCCTTCTGTGATTCCAGCTCTGCCTCCCCTCCATCCGTCCCTCCCTCCTTTTTTGCGCTCTTACTTTTTTTACTCACCCCTCCCTCCCTTTCTCCTCTCACTCTTTTACTTTCTCCTTCTGCCCCCTTTTTCTGTCGTATTTCACCATTTCAGGAATATGCTACCTCCCCTCCTTCTCCATCCGCCCTCCTTACCCCCCTCTTCCCCTCCACTCCCCAACTCCCACCACCTCGCCCCCCCAAAAAAAAGACACAGGAGAGATCCACAGTCTTTTTCCTCTACCTCCACAATGAATGGCTCGTTGTCACTCCAGCACCTAGGCTGAATACAGAGCAAGTAAGCGGGAGAGAGGAGGACCCGTGGTGGTGGTGATGGTGGAGGGGACAGGGGGGTGTTGAACTTCTAGTTAAGCTGGCCGGAGTAAAGTGGGGGGGGGGGGTCTGGAGGACCCATGGGCTTCGGCCAAGCTCTCTCTCTCTCTCCTCCCTCACTCTTTCTCCCAACAGATTAAAGCAAGGAGACAAAAAAAAAGAAACGAAAAGTGAGAGCCCACAAGTGAGGAGGCTTCCACCGGACTCCCCCGCCCCCCTTTCCCTCTGTCTCTCTTATTTCTTCCATTTGTTTTCAGGGGCAGCTGCTGCAACTCTACAGACCACCAACAACTTCCCTTTCAGCAGTACTTGACTCTTCCAAATCCTCGTCCGTCTCTACACCCTGACACTGCCAATGCCACCCCACCACCACCGCCGCCGTCGTCGCCTCCCGCCACGTCACACCGAGAGGCCGGCGGAGCCAAAGACCTCCTCCTTTCGTCTCGTCCGCAATGTGTCCGCAGAGTTACACCCTTTCAAATTCAAGCGCTTCCCTCCTGAGCCTCTGTTTTGATGCACACATTGTTTGTGTCTGTTTGCCCACCATATGGCTAATGGTTACCCCTTAACAAAAAGAGGCAAGGAGGAAGCAAGGATGTCCAGGAAAAGATATAAAAAAGGTAAAAGTCCATTGCAAAAAAGGGGCGTGATGGAGGGATCAACAAAAACATCACTCATGCGGCAGGACTAGGCGCCGTCTTTCAACCCGTCACTCAGTGTTGGTTGTCTAACTGGATGTGGTGCAAATAATGTCAAAAGTTGACAGGCAATTGGCGCCCAGCCTAATGGATGTTTGATAGCCGAGGACAATAGCCGCTGCCGCTTAAATGGAGGCCCTCCAGTTATGTTTAACACGAGACGAGCAACGTAGACAGGATGCTATTCATTTGTCTATCAATTCAGAGCATTAGAATCTCACAGGGGACGCAATAAAAGAATCATTAGCATATACCCGCCCTATTCAGTGTGCTGAGAGGAAGTACGAAGAGCAATGAAAACAAGTGCTCCCAACAAAAAGCTGCACATGTTGACACATTTGGAACAGACTAATTATTGTTTGAGGGGTGCTACTGCATTTTTGCCATTGCATTCATAATTTTTGTTAAGAGATATCTCATGTTTTATTGACAATATTACTATTTAGACATGCTCAGAATTTCGGAGATTTGTAGAAAATTCTATTTTCACAGTACCAAGCCATTTTTTTTCACCACTAAACAGAGTGGTAGCTCGAGCAAACGTCACATATCTACATTTTATTCTCTCTAATTGGAAGCAATGTTCTGCTGCTTCAGCATCTGCTCAGACTCTACACCTGCACACCTCCATATCTTCTGATCCAGGAGAGATGCAAGGTAAGCACATTGGTTTGAAGGTATGGAACAGAAAAGGAGGTCGGTCTGGTTGTCCCGAGGACACATCTGACACTGGGAAACTGGTCAGCTGGGTGGGAGTTTGGTGCTTGTTGGAAGCCAACCAGTCAAACACTAAAGCCAGAAAGTAATAATGTAGTGAAAGTCCCCCTTTGGTCATTGATTTAACTCCTAAAAACTCAGCTCTATGTCGCAAAGTTACATATTTAGAAGTTCATCAACAGTTCTGGTGAGACTGAAACTATCTGCTGCAATTCCAATTGGTTTGTGCAATTTTCTACATATGAAAGCCTTAAGTTTAAGTCTGTTTTTGAGCCTGTCATTGTTGCATTTCAAGGTGGCAATGCTCAGTCGTGGTGTTGAATCCTTATTTTGTTCATGATGCATGTGAAAAACACCATAGTGACATGTTAACAAAATCAAAACCTGACTTTCATTATGATTAAAAAATTGTGTTTGTAGACTGTTCTTTCGTTGAGACATAGCTTTGATGTGCTAATCTACTCTTTACTCTTCTCACGTTTCTCCCTTTTATTCGCTTGTAGATTGCTAATTTGACTGTTGTACCTCCTAATGAAAAGCTGCTTGTAGTGTCAGCAAGACTTTCCCTCAACACTAGATACAAACGCACGAAACTCATCAAAAGTGTTACTACAGGTCGGAGGGGCTAAATCGGCTACAGAAATATTACATAACATCCCAAGAGCTGCGATTGTTCAGCTTGGGCAGCTTGTGTTTCCTCTAACAAGATTCTGATGCTGATGAGAGTGAAGACAACACCAGCTAAGTTGGTGAAAGGCTCAGTAGTCTTGGAAACTTGCTCAATACACTGTTCCCAAAAAGCAAAAAGAGAAACGTTAAGATGATTAATTCTGGTGTTAATTACTGCAATGGCTCTTTTTCTCCCACAACAGAAAGTTGAAACGTTTTCTTTTTTTCTGTGTTTGTGCCAGGCTTCTCCCTGTGGATGTGTACATGAGTCTGTTTGTGCGCCGTTAATAAGTCATACACATACATTTCTATAAGAGGCTGTCAGACTTGCGGGTAGCACATCCGTGTGAGTTCCAGTGTTTCATTATTCCTGAGACTAAATGTATTCTAAATCTTAACGTTTGTGCAATGCCAGATCATTGAAGCTCATCCTCGCTTCTTCAAGGCACTAGCGCACAGTATTATAACAATACAGACTTATGTGTGTGTGCACATTTCAGAAGTAAACTATGGTAGCTCATTAGTTCCTCCACAGGGATCCAGCCACTTCTTACTAGCATTGCCTCGGGAGGGTGTGTTGGCCTCAGATTAGGTCAAACCTAATGAAAGGCTTAACAAGTGCACCCACCTACACACACACTTAACTGCGCTTTAATCATGCAGGCAGCAAGAGTTGGGGTAATCACTGAAAACTCAGTATGAATTTGTGGAGGACAAACAGATCCTAAAATAATTGCTTGTTGTGGCTGCAGCTGGCTTTTTGAGGAGGGGGGGGGGGGGGGGGGGACTTGTTTCATTAACTAATTGTTCCATTATGTTTGGTCATTTAACTCTAATTAGAGAAGCACAGATGCTGCTGCTGACAATAACACCAACTTGTTAAAATTCTCTCCTATTTCTTTTCATGTGTGCCCACCACAACTGCAAAACTCCTGAGAGAGAATAACAATGTACGCAGGGAGCTTTTTCACTGCATATTCAAAGGTCCTGAAGCCCTATTGATGGTAGAAGACTATAAACTGGCTTCATGCTGAGAAATAGCGGCAGTCACACAGAGGAGAGGCAATAGCATCACGTTTAAATCCAAAACTAGAGCAGCTGCCTATCAATTTTTGTCATTTTTTGTTTGAAACCTGTCCCGTCCATCAAATAGTACATTAACCAACTGCAGAAAGGTGTGACCAGAAACCACAAGTGTGGTTGCAAGTAGCTTCCACATGTAAACAAGGAAAAAAAAAAATCAATGAATGAGAACAAAAAAAGACAAACAGCGAGGAGGGCAGAGAGCAGAATGCTGATAAGGTCAGAATGGATCTCCTCTTTCCTCAAGGCTTTCCTGTTCACTTCCAAACACATGCCAACATGTATTACAGGTAAGCCAAAGGCCAAATGCAGACATTGATCCAAACTCTGTTACTAAACATACAAGACAAACAACACAAGCTGACTGACTTAAAAGGAAGAGATAGAAATAAAAGGAAAAATAAGGCCAGGGAGACTTCCTTTTCCACTTTCGGTTTAACTCTGACACACCAATATTCTCACTGAAGACCGTAACAAATACCTGGTAATTTGAAGATTAATGTAACCTGGATCTCTTTGCTGGATTTCCCTCCAAGGCCTATTAAATACACTTATAAATTTCACAGGTAATAAAGTTTGGTTGCAGTCAGATTTTAAGCTCTTCAGCTATGATTAAAAGGCAGTTTGGACTTTTAGGAAATTAAATAGATGAGAGAAATTTTGGAAATGCCAGAATGGCTGAACACAGCACAAATGTATGTATACTAATTTGTTAGCTGAATTAAAGTTGTAACTAGTTAGGGACACGTCTCATTAATTTTCGCACACAACCTCAGCTAAGGAGGTTATCTCTTCATTACTGTTTGTTGGTTTGTCTGGTTCACGTTGAGCAGGATTGCAGAAAAGCTACCAAGCAGATTTATATGAAATGGGATGGAGAAGTGGGTCATTGGTAACGGATGACTTCATTCAATTTTGGTGCAGATTTAGTTTGGGTTGCAAATCACATATGATATGACAGTGGTCCATTGACCTCAGCAGAAGTGCTCTTCTAGTCTGATTTATTGTGGATCAGCGGAGGTAATACCTTTGGCCTGAAGACATATCTGTGTGTAATTGTTTTACCACCACTGACAGACAAATAACAGTTATGTCTTGAGTCTGTCTCTATATCGCGCTACATAGAGCAAAGAAGGCGAGCAAATTACACACATAACACTGTAAGATCAAACTATGTCTAAACTGTATCATGGCTGAAAACAAGTATGTTTTTCAGTGTGATTTATAAAACTGTGCTGGATTAATATATTTTGGGCCAATGGCACTTCTCCTGCAAATTGTTTTGCACATGCCAAGCCCTCAGCTGCCCATCGCTGTCCACAGGACACTATTGGGAGGTAAAAGGTGTTGTTTATCTTAATGTTGGAGGTGTGTTGGTTTGGTCAGGTGTCACACAGTCAGGATTAGGTTTTGCTGATTGCTGATTCCATTCAAAATTAGTTCAGTTTTGAAAAACCTGCAGATTTCACCTTCCTATTGGGCATTCTATCACTCCTTAATAATTACTTAAGCAAATATAGATTTCAGGTAATACAGGGTGGGGAAGCAAAAA